>NC_058190.1:54287615-54650663 GCF_907165205.1 Coccinella septempunctata
GCGTCTTTTTTTTAATTGTATGTGTAGGCATAGGGGCGGCAAATTCTCAAGCTGACGCGGGCGGCCTATGCTTTAAGAACGGCCCTGATTGATAGTGACACATCACTAAATTGAAACCTTGTGTGACTGAAATCTTCTGTGACTGGAACACTCCAGAAGGTTCCTTGGGAACTTAAACACTGCGAGATCTATTCAAGGAGGATGAAACTGCAGAACACCTGGCTGAGAGAATGCCTGCCCATTTTTAGACAACGCAAGAAATGCTTCGGAAACTTGTAGGAGCAAGATGGTAAGCCATACCAAAGAGTTGATACTCTTTGGCCATGTGCTTCAGTGAGAGGAATCGATATACAGGGGAACCATGAAACATGGAGAACAGAGAGGGAGCCTTCAAAGTCGAATAGATAGCTAGGGCTTTATTTTATTGCTGTAGGACTAAGCAAAATTATGCAATGTATGCTTGTGGACGTGAATAATAAAATAATTCATTAGGTAACAAGTCGTTTCTGTTGTACGATCTGGCAGCACCATCAGGGACTTTTCCTCATCCATCCTTTCTTGAAAATCTTCGATTTCTTGCCTAGTCCCGCGTCATATTTCTCGTTCAGCACTTTTGCTTTCGTTTGAGCAATAACGTCCACCATTAATTGACCGCTGTAGCAGTTTACGAGTAGTCCACGCACCCAGAAACGTCAATTATTCGGGCCCGATCCGAGTTATTCCATCGTTATTAGCGACTAGCTGGACCCGTACATGGTTTTAAAGGTCGGACAAATCCGGCGGACGACAATCCTGCTGGTGAATCAAAGGGATCGGCGTCCGTAGCCGCCTTCGTTTTTGCTGCCGTTCGGTGTGTGAAAACAATGGCACATCGCAGAGGCCGCATTCTGCCTTTACGAGAGAGGAATCGCCGACTGGATGCCGAGGGATCCTGACCGCGAGCCGCGATTATTATTGCGGATCATTAATTTTTCATTTATTCCTCGATTTCGCGTGATGTCGAATCGGGGCTGCGAGGGGGCTGCCCGCCGGCTGAGAAAAATCGTTTCGGCATTTGAATCATTGAAATTCAATTAAACGTTGAATTATGCATCGGAATTAAGACGATTTAACATTGCGGGATGATCATTTTTGCTTGAGGTTATGATGGAAAGTACAGTGCGAGTTTTTACTCATACAAATGTTTTAACAGTAGATAGTTGAGGTCAAAAGAAACATTTTTTTCCTTTACGATTTTTTCCGAATCGGTTCGGTTTGAAAGATACAGGCTGTTGAAAAACCATTAAAAAAAATATTTTTAGTTCTAGCTCACAAACGGTTTCATCGAATGAAATGAATTTTGGAATATAGTTTTTCGTTTATTTGATGAATCTTTTTCGAAAACAAGATATCACCCACGTCTTCCAGTATTCTCATTATGACCATCACGTACCATAAAAATACCAAAAATTCAAAGAACCCAACTCTTGAATCTGAGTAAGAAGCCATCTAATGAATATTTGAATTTCTTGTGAAATAAAAGTATTCTTCATATTTTCTCGTATGATGCGCCGTTTTCGAGTAATTTGATGTTCAAAAATGAAAAATATCTGTGATATTCGAAAAATTGGGTACTTTGGCTGAATGCAACTCTGTTTAAAAGATCCACAGATGTGTAGTGTCATAAAATTTGCTTGTTATTCTGAACAGATTTGTTTGTCCAGGGGTGGCACAGCGCATTATGAAAACTCAAAATAGCTATAGATTTTTATCAGAGCCGAATCGGAAAAAAGTGTAATACTTTTGACCTCAAGAATCTACTGTTAAAATATTTGTGCGAGTCAAAGACTCACGTCTCAGGTACTCTATTTATTCTATTGATCCTCGTGATATCTGATATCATATCATAACCAACATAATAATATTAAATAAAAACTGTTTCTCTTATAGTCGATGGAAATAGTAGATTACACAGTAATGATTTTGACAATATATTTAAGGATATTTTACAAAAATGACTTTTCAAACCACGTTTACTCTCATCTCACCCACCTGAAGATGCGACTGAATAGCGAAACACGTGTCGTGGTTTACAAACTCATTTCTGTGGAAATCGTCTAATCTCTTTCAAGTTCATAACTAAATAGTTTCGGATATTTATCATACGGAATTCGTTGATTGACAGATCCAAAGAGGAAATATTTGGAAATGCTACAGCCCCTAGATTTTCATTTCTTTTTTATCGACAAAGTCGATACTGACAATATCCACGAAAACGTGAATTGTAAGTGCTCCAGAGGGTTTTCTGTTGTCGTTTCATTATTAACGATAAGTTAAAACACTTTTGAATGTATTTGTGGGAAACACCAGGTGTTTCTTAAAAAATTATAGGGGCGTCACTTGATGGAACCACGATTGGTCTACAATTTTCTCTTGTACTGGAAAACCTTCGGAGAATACGCAAGTCGCTTGAATGGAAGAAGACCATATACAGGGGTTCTGATAACCTCACACAGTGAAAATCCAAATGCTAAGTGAGAACCACAATCATTCTGAAATATTCATTAAAATATTCAGATATTTCAAGATGTAGGTATACAATTTTCAACATTTTTTTCTATTTCCTATCAGGAGAAAAGACCTCTTCAACCATTCAATCGTGCATATGCATCCCTTATCAGTGATAACTGTAATAAACCCCCAAATTATCTAATCCTACCGAAATGAACAATCTCGCTTTTCAACGCGTCCAACAGGTAGTCGCCTCGTAGGTCCAAAAGGCCGCGAGGGGCCTTAAAAATCGATCATTAGCAGGCCTTTATTCCTGCCGATTGTTAAGTCACAGCATGGCTCCTTTGACGGGTGACGTCATACTGCGTACACTACTGTTTAATTACACCGGGGGCGCCATAAAGATTGGACGGACTGCGAGATGACTTTTATATTGTGTTACAACACTTAATTATTTTATTAGAGGAGATAGCTGTCTTTTCTCCGTCGGGTTTCTTTGTTGGGCAACTCGTTATTTTCGGGGTAATTCTTTCAGTTGGAGATTACGAAGTCGTAGATATAAAAGACCGTGCTGGGATGAAGTAGGTCGTAGGAAACTCGATAAAAGATATGAATAGAAAGGTGTTAAAATATCAGTGGTCTAAGGGGCATCACAAATCACAACTCGGAGAGAATGGTACTTCATTAACGCTACTGCGTGAGATACAAGATGTTCAGATGAAGGAATCTGGTGCAAATTGATGATTCGAAGACCAAAAAACAGGGCAGTTTTCTCCAAAAACCCAGGTGTTTCAGCTAATGACACATTTCACTCTGTATAGTACGAAAATGTGGGGTTATGAAGATTGTCAAAACATTTCAAGGTTTTGAATCAACGCTATGTTGCCCGTTCTACGTAAAAGTTTCTGTTATTACGTATTTCATCACAATGTCGAATCTCTTCGGAAAATATGTGACGGACATAATTGAAGTTTATACAAACTGAATGAAGGCATACCAAATCCAGTTATTTGCATGGAAAATACAAGAGATCAGTATAATATCATAATATGCACTAGCTTGAGGAGAGTTAATGTTCGTTATCTTCTTTGGCTAAAGTTTGAATACATTACATCAGTTGTAGATTTCAAAAATATTAACCCGAAGATGAAATGCATATGATGCAGTGGTTGGGAATGGGTATCTCCCGAAGGAATCAACAGACAACTACAAGAATGTTAAATTCTTCAACAAAAATCATCTTGCATCAATGTAAGTAAAAAGAATTAAAGGAAGTTTCAAGTCAAGATGAACTTCACCTTTGAACAAAAATTTCACATGAATAAACAATTAACAGGACAACTGGCACGTATTTGTATGGCTGTTCATCTTTTGGCGGTATGTGCTGAGGTAAGTTCACGCTATTTGAGGAAATGCGTGCTCTTGGGGTGATTGTTGCGTCCCACTGCTAAGGTCGGACTCATCAGGTAGGTTAATGAACCCTAGCAGCTACCTACGACAATCGCCGAAGCAGCGTAGTTTGTGCCTGCTATAAACGCCGGTTACGTCGAGGGTATAGAGTGTTGCGTCGCCGGTGGCGCCATCGTTTGGCGTATGCTGCACCGCAATAGACGTATAATCTACCCTGTGATCGCAACCGTCGTGCGCAGTGATGCCATCGTTTGGCTACCCTTGGTACCATCATGGTGAGATGAAGTATTCCTCTACCATGGGTACAACTACGCCGCCACAATCTTAATACATTGATATAATAATAATAATTAGGTATTTATTGGTACCTTAAGACATTTACAATGTATAGGACAAGTGAAATAAAAAATAGAAAAATCAATACTCGGGAACTTATTCTACGATGACATTAATCGAAAATCCTGTAGTAAACTCTCCGCATTAATTCACTCAAACATAAAATTCTCAAATGCCAACACATTTTTGGGTCTCCCAATAGAAGGAAATTCTTTGTCATTCTCTTCATTCACAATCTTTCTGATTGTGGAAATATTCAGCTGAAATATAAGTCGTTTAGATTCAGATGAAACATTATATAAATTCTCTTACATTGAATATGCTCGATACCGTCTGACGTATTGTGGATTTTAGAATATCAGGGTGTAACTATTTGAATGAGCGGACCTGAATTCTAAATAGCATTTCCTGAAACCCTGTCTCTTTTTTCAATCACTTTCGGCATTTTCGTAATAAAAATTGATATTAGTTATAGCAACGGCGTTATAACACTAACGACATTTCATGAGTGCCAACCTTTCTCCGTTCTAGTTACAAAAACTTGAGAAAATTATTTCATGGCCAACCGACTGCTAAAATAAATGCGAATGGATTATAGTACGTTGTTAGACAATCAAAAAGTCAAAGTATTTCTTTTTATTCAATTCTGGAGAGATTGGTAGTTTCGTAGTCGAAAATTGAGTTCGAAAAATATGATTATCATATATGATTCCATTCCTTGATCCAATAATAATACAAAGCCAACGACTACTCTTATTTTAAAATTTCTCCCTTGATAAACTGCATTCTTAAGGTGCTACCGTAACATGGAATCTACAACTCCTCAATTAATTATTATGATAATTTAATGCCCCGTTCCATTGAAATGTACTCCTCATACGATTCATTATGTGTAAAGCAACAATTTCATTAGCTTCTCATTCGAGAACCGAGAGGGGGGCAAAGCCGAAATATGCATAAAAAAATCATTAATTCCGAAATGGGTCTCTCTCTCATTGAGGCAGTCTATCTTATCTGCCAATCGACGATTCGCTAAGCGATCTACTAATGGTTTTTTCTCGCGAATAATTCCCGCATTGTATACAGGGGCAGAGGTGTATATTTTATGTATCAGAGGGGCTATTAAGCCGTGTTTTTTAATTAATTAACTCACTTCGAAAACCTCGCTGCGGCGTATAAATAAAGATGCTCACACGCGAGCCACTCAATCAAAGGAATCTACTCGAATATTCAGGGTTTTCAGTAATGTTAGAAAAAACTTATTTTCCCTGGGTTAATTTTCCGAAATTTCCTCGGACAGTACACTTCGTTCGCGGCATTGTATACTAAATGACAGGAATAAAAAATATATATGGAAACCCTGTTCCATACACCCTTCGAAACTTAGTAAATATTCGAATAAGTCAAAGCTTGTGACGTAGCCTTCACTAGAGTCTAGTAATTTTTGTTGATTCGACAACAGTGGAAAGATATAGAATTCTATATTCACAGATCACAAAAAATTGTTTCTGTAATCTGTGTCTATACCTTCTTGAAACCGATGACATTTTGTGTCATTGTTTTTTTGGCGACCTTCTGTTCATCCATAGAAGAGGCCTAGATAGAGAAGATGAAAACCTACGAAACGTTGCCATTAACCTAGAGTTTTTGTCCCTGTCCCGCTAGGAGACTTTTCTTTTTGGTTTCACCGTGGATCACACAATAACCATATAGTGTAGATACCTTGAAGTTCCTGCAAAATATGGTGAAAATTTTGCTGAAATGGGGACGCTGTGAGGTCAAATATCCGAAGAATGTGTGAGAGGTTTTTCAGTGAGTATTCAACAAACAACTTAGGAATCTCGCACTTCTGAAAGAGTGGTCCTCTCATGTGGACAAAATATTGATAATAATAATATGCCACGATTGGCTATTGCTGATCTTGACGAAGCTGCATCATCTCCTGTACATAAACGATTTGAAACTCCTTGCATCTACTAAAAGCCACAGATGCTGAAAATGATGAGAGAATTCTCCGAAGATATCAAAATGAACTAAAAAAATATTGTCTTCTCAATATAACTCCAAGCAAAATATAGAACTTAATAGAAGACTGTACGTCAAAAACTTTCTGTGTGTTCTTGAAATGTAGAAAATCGAGGTAGTTTCATGAAAGTGCTTATGTTATGTTGAAAAAGTGCTAAGATATTTCCCAATTTCATCCCATTTTTACGACGATTGTTGGAATGTTCGAACAAGAAGATTGTGATGCCCATTGTGAAAAAATTCGTGAATAATTTAGACGAATTTTATTGCTGAGATTTTGAAGTATTATTCTATTTTTCACATTTATGTCCTAAGTCTCTTCTGTCAATTGGTATCGAAATGAGTCATTTCATAAAATCGTGTAAATTACTGAAAAATAATGAGAAAAGTTCGGCAATCCTAAGTTTCCATTTTCATTACCACGTAAATATCGAACGAGCCAATATCCTGAACGAAACCACATGGTCGAATCAGGAGATGAGTTTTTTCCACTGCTTTTCTATAATTCAGCTAACAAACGGTCTAGGGTCGTATCAGGATCTATTTCAGTAACCATTTCCAATTTTTTTCTCAACTTTGTCATTTTGAAAGTTTTGTATAGGTGATTTTTGGTGAAATGCTTCGTTTTGACCAGTTCTATCTTCTGTTGGAAAAAAGCCTCACCTTCAAATACACCGTGTAGACATACAGATGAAAATTCCTTGAAGTCCCCCAGGAGATTCATCAGATCAAATAGTTGATCAAATCATCCCCGAGTGAGAAAATTAGTTCGTCGGCTAAAAATGGCAATCCCAAAACACCGAAAACACGGTTTAGAATAGCGCATGACCCTCATTATTGATTCATTTCACACGACGGCATCTCGAGGGTGTCAGTCCTCACCCCCTCACTCGCACAGCGCAAGCGCAGCCTCTTCCAATGAAAGCGATATCGTGCAAGGGGTGAAAAAGAACGGTAGAAAACTTCCCTCGCTTAGTGCTTCCGTTAAAATGGAAGAAGTTTCCGAATTTAGGCGCTTCCCATTTGAGATTCACTTCGGAACTTCTTGGATGCGTCCGTAGTATATTTCTCGCAGTATAATTTATGGCGGAGAGTAATGGGGGAAAATGGGGTAGTGGAAAAATCTGTGAGATCAACTTCACAGAAAAACCTCAGAAAGCATGCTTAAACAGATTCACATACTTACATAATGTAGAGATTAACAATTTTTTAAGCCTTGTTTGGAAACATTTATTCCAGAACTATTTCATACGAACGCGATTATCATATAATTTACGTCAATTTGCACATGAGAAAAATTGCTGCAAAATGAATCCCCAAATGTTCGAATGTTGACCAAAAGCGTGCAAGGGTAGAAGCATCGCGAGCGATCTGTGCTCGATTTGAAAACGATGTAGACTTGTTAAACCGAATTGTTACCATGGATGAGACTTGGGTACATTTTTACGATCCAGAAACAAAGCAACAATCGATGGAATTGCGACACTATGGTTCTCCAAGACCTAAGGAGTTTCGTGTCCGAAAATCTGCTGGAAAAGTTCTTGCTTCAGTTTTTTGGGATTGCCATGGAGTAATCATGATTGATTTTTTGGATAAGGGTAGAAGAATAACCGAAGATTACTTTTTGACATTACTGACCCCTGTACGGGAAAAATTGAAGAGAAAAGACGCGGAAAGCTATCCAAAGGTGTTTTGTTTTTGCCGGACAACGCCCATGCACACAAATCTCATGCTGCCATGCAGAATATTCGTGATTTAGGGTTTGAATTACTAGAACACCCCCCTTGTTCACCAGATTTGGCTCCATCCGACTATCATCTGAAAGATCGTAAATTTTCTTCCGACGAGGAGGTAATAAAAGCTGTGGAGGTCTGGTTTGCAGAGCAAGAAGAAAAATTTGTTTTGAAAGGTCTAGAGACGTTGCAGGTTCGCTGTAATAAATGTATCCAATTAAGAGGAGAATATGTTGAGTAATAAAATATTTCGACATTGAAATTTTGTTTGGTTCTATAGTAGGCTATGAATTTCTCAATATATCCTCGTACTTATTCAGAGAAAATTTTAGAGGAAAGCGTCGCCCATATACCCCTTCAACAAGGATCTACAGAACTTACGTGTGGTCTATAGGCACATTTGCCCCAAAACCCAAACCAGCATTCTCGTGAAAAATGCAAGGTCTTCTCTTCTTATTCAAAGTGTATCAAAGAGCCCGCAAAATGAGATAATTGAAGAACAAAAAAAAAATGTTTAACGGGCCGTATTCGTTTCAGCGAGTACATCTCTATTTTCCACGATTAAAGAGTAGTCAATGGAGTAAATAATGATCTCATCTTCAGCAAATCGAAACATAATGATAGTTACAGTATTTCAGCATATTTCAAACGTTGCCGTACAACTTCTGACCGCATTTTTAGTCACGCCAATTTGTGAACTTAACGAGTGTATCTAACCGCCACTTTGGTTTTACTTACGTCAATTCAATTTTTTCATCTTATCCCGCCGGCTCTGTTTTCAACAGGTAAGGAAACTGCAAGTGGAAGGTTGAATTTTTTTAATTTTATGCTTCGAGTGATACCAAAACTGAACTTATGGGACGAGGAAGCTTCAATTTTTTTCGGTTTTGGATGTCTTAAGATACAACCTGCAAGATTCAGAATATTCAATTTCTCCGAACGTGTCATAGGAGCAGCAATATCACGCGTAACTTCTAAAATGAACTGCGAAGAGTAACACAACGTTTAACATATTTCATCCATAATGCGAAGCTCTCAACTGTACCAACCTTAGCAGAGATGGCTTTCATTGTTTCATTGCGACACGTAGAGAATTCCTGTATGAATAGGTAATAAAATGAGTTCATTAGTTTTGGAATTATGTGTAAGGACTCCATCCACCAGAAAATTTCTAGAAGATAGGTACCTTATTCGCTTTCTAAACTGTCATAAATATGAAAGCTTCAAGTCAATCGATTTGAGAGTGGAATGTTTTATCAATTTCCATCTCAGTTCTGGAAGAGGCAGAATGGTTACATATGAGAAAAATGTCAGTATTGGATCCTTCTTCTTAATCCTGATAGACAGCCTATTTTCCAAGAAGATTGCTTTGGGTACCTTCGAATACAAACCTGGAAAAACCACGTATATAAAATTGTGAATATTGGTGTATTTTTCGTATATTTTCACGTTACCTCTTCATTCTCCAGTTGTCCTTACAGAATGAATAAGAAATATTTGAGGGATTAACCTATAATGATTTGCTGTTAGAATGCCATCAAAGAAAATTGGTTTATTGATGGTACGATAAACTCAAATCATCCGAGAATGGAGAGTTTTTGGCTGCTTTATTCATGATAAGTTGGGGGAAAAAATCCATTATTTTTTGTCAATTTCAAGACTTTGTTTGACAAGTTTTGAATTCTGCGATTTAGGTCAAGATACACCGTTTTGTTCTTATTGTTGTTGCCATTTCGGAGGTAGCTCCATAATGCGTACATGGAAGTCTTTTACCCTATACAGGGTGAGTGGTTGACTCATACAAATGTTTTAACAGTAAATTCTTGAGGTCCATACACACTTTTTCCTATATCATATCATTCGGTCCTGATGAAAAGAAATAGCCATTTTAAGTTTTCATAATGAGCTGGCTAACCCCTGGAGAAACAAAATTACCTTCAGAATAACTAGCTAAATCTGAGATACTACACATCTGTGGATCTTTCATAAAGAATTGCATTCAGCCAAAGTACCTGATTTTCCGATATTTTTCATTTTTGAGCATCAAACTACCCGAAAACGGTGCATTAGGTATACGAGAAAATATGAAGAATACCTACTTTTATTTTACAAGATAGCGTTCAACTTAGATTCAAGAGTTGGATTGACTTTTTGGTATTTTTATGGTTCGTAATCAGAAAAACTAGAAGACGTGGGTGATATCTTGTTTTCGAAAGAGATTCATCAAATAATTGAAAGACTACATCCCGAAATTCATTATTTCATTTGATAAAACCCTTTGTGAGATCTACAGTCTGTATCTTTTAAACCGAGCCGATTCGCAAAAAATGGCAAAGAAAAAAAGTGTTTCTTTTGACCTCAATAATCTACCTTCAAAATATGCGTACAATTCAAAGAGTCACCCAGCTGTATACGCGAAGAACTCTTGTTATCCATTTTCATGCCAATTTCTTATCACTCAGAAAATTCTGCATTGTCAGAAAAACATGCAAATCTCTTGGTGACAGGTCTGGACTTTATTTCCCATCCAAGCTCCTGGAGAGTCACCATGGATACGTGTTTGGTCTTGTCTTCTTCCCTTCTTTCTGGCCATTTCTGGTCAATCGCTAGCTTCAAACACTCAAAACGTTGACAATAGAGATATGATTTCCTAACAAGATACCCAACACTACAACCATCTACCTAAAACATAAGGAATTTCTTGTTCCTCGATTTTATATTCAGAGAGCTGCTTCATCCTTCTGAGATGAGCCAGGCATTGTCAGAAAAAAAAACTTGAGAAATCCATGGCAGAAAGCCATCTTATGCTTATAAATTTGTAATATATCAGACTATTATGAAGGATATAGGAAAATATTTGATGTCTTCTATTGAAACTAAGTGAAAACAGGAAATGAAGCTTCCAAATGTCAGCGAATCATCTTCGGCAATTTGAGGAATAACCTCAGAATGTTAACTGCTTTTCGAAGATCCCAGGTCTCAAATTACGATATCTGCAGTTGTTAGCGAAGCAGTTTTCTCTATCGATTTCTACCTTTGCCTTGTGTGGGGCCGATGCAGCGTGATTCCCAAATCTCATTAAACATTTCATGACCAGGATTGATCCTGCCGGGGACAATTGGTAAAATTCCTCCCGTGCAGATGCACAGATGAAACATCAGGGTCTGTCGTGCATGCCAGGGAGCAATTTCGGCAACGGAGAGACAAGAACCCCGGTCCACTACCTAATAATAAGAGGTAATAATAATAACATAGGAGACATGTCGTTAGGTTTCGGCGAAACGGGCCTCCTCAGCATCCCCGAGACACGACGGTGTCATTAGAAAATATCGTGGATGCACGGGGACGGGCCGTGTGTATCGTGCATTTCGTATATCATTCGGCCCGAAGGACCACAAATGATTGTAATTATTGGAGCGACGGTGGCCGCCTATGGCGCCGCGCTGCTGCGAGCTGCCCGGCGTATCTGTCTGTCTGTTCGCCATGAATGGGACCAAATTGAGCGGTCGCGACTGATGCGGGGGTTGTTGCGCCCCTCGTAGTTGTTAATGGCCATTGTTATGCGGATTGGCTATTGATCTTTGCATTATTCGCGACTGGATTGCTCCAAACACTCACCGACGATCCGACTGCTCGATTTGGGGACGATCATTGATGTCAACGATCATCCGAAAGTTTCCACGAACTATTTTCAAGCATACCTGGGGAGATTACATGAAAATTTAAGGTTCCATTGGGATTCTGTTGCTGAATTTCAAGCTGACATATCAAGAACTTCAATTTTTTACTAGAAACCATGGTATTCGGAGAAATGGAAATATTCAACGCTTCGAAAACGTTAAAATTCCCAAAAATAAAAGTCTCTCAGTGAGAACAGTGACAAACACCGTAAAAGTCTTATATATATATACTACATTTGGCGACCTTCTGTAGATTTTCATCTATACGAGGATATTTTGAAAAATTCTTAGCCTACTATAGAACCAAACAAAATTTCAATTTCAGAAGTTGTACGGCAACGTTTGAAATATTGCTGAAATACTGTAACTATCATTATGTCTCGATTTGCCGAAGATGAGATCATTATTTACTCCATTGACTACTCTTTAATCGTGGAAAATAGAGATGTACTCGCTGAAACGAATACGGCCCGTTAAACATTTTTTTTTGGTCTTCAATTATCTCATTTTGCGGGCTCTTTGATACACTTTGAATACGAAGAGAAGACCTTGCACTTTTACCAGGATGCTGGGTTGGATTTTGGGGCAAATGTGCCTAGACCACACGTAAGTTCTGTAGATCCTTGTTGAAGGGGTATATGAACACTCTTCTCTAAAATTCTCTCTGAATAAGTACGAGGATATATTGAGAAATTCTTAGCCTACTATAGAACCAAACAAAATTTCAATGCCGAAATATTTTATTACTCAACATATTCTCCTCTTAATTGGATACATTTATTACAGCGAACCTGCAACGTCTCTAGACCTTTCAAAACAAATTTTTCTTCTTGCTCTGCAAACCAGACCTCCACAGCCTTTTTTACCTTCTCGTTGGAAGAAAATTTACGACCATTTAAACTTTTTTTCAGTTGAGGAAAGAGATGATAGTCGAACGGAGCCCAATCTGGTGAATAGGGAGAGTGTTCTAGTAATTCAAACCCTAAATCACGAATATTCTGCATGGCAGCATGAGATTTGTGTGCATGGGCGTTGTCCGGCAAAAACAAAACACCTTTGGATAGCTTACCGCGTCTTTTCTCTTCAATTTTTTCCCGTAGGGTGGTCAGTAATGTCGAAAAGTAATCTCCAGTTATTGTTCTACCCTTATCCAAAAAATTATCATGATTACTACATGGCAATCCCAAAAAACCTGAAGCAAGAACTTTTCCAGCAGATTTTTGGACACGAAACTTCTTAGGTCTTGGAGAACCAGAATGTCGCCATTTCATCGATTATTGCTTTGTTTCTGGACTTTAGAAATGTACCCAAGTCTCATCCATAGTAACAATTCGGTTCAAGAAGTCTACATGGTTTTCAAATAGAGCACAGATCGAACGCGATGCTTCTACCCTTACACGCTTCTGGTCAACATTAAAACATTTGGGGATCCATTTTGCAGCAATTTTTCTCGTGTCCAAATTGACGTGAACTGTATGATGAACGCGTTCGTATGAAATATTCAGTGCTTCAGATATCCGTTTTAGCCCAATTCGACGGTCTGATAAAATCATGTCATGAACTGCATCGATATTTTCGGGGACTGACACAGAAACTGGCCTTCCTTTCAGTCATCATCTTCAATGGAAAATTAACCTCTTTCGAAGCTTGCAGTCCAATTTTTCACGGTCGCATACGAAGGACATTGATCACCAAGGGTATTAAGCATATCTTTGTAAATCTGCTCAACTCAAGTAAATACAGTTACTTGATGATGGATCAATACTCCAATTTTACGATTTTCACAATTTCGGTGGACATCTTCATTCTTTCAATATATTGCGTACTTCTGGTTTACTTTTTGGACGTCAAACTTCACACTGACACTTCTAGTGAGTTATTGTTCGTTGATATGGTGACGCTATATATTTTTTATGCATGGAACTGGTCTAGGCTAACTAAATATCAATACATCCTCGTATTCAAAAGGACAAACCATCAGGCATTTTCGTCGGGAATTTTTTGTTACTCGCAGATTCAGGGTTACCTTCATGCTCTCTTCGGCAAGATCTGAAACTGTAGCTATAGGGCGAGGGAATCACATATACACAGCGTTGCACATGCATCGGTCGAAATCTCAATGGATTCTTCAATGAAAAGGCGAGCTCTCAGCGCCCCACGAACCCCATAAGACCCTCGAAACTTGGAGTATATTTTGGTCAATTCATACGAAAGTGTAACAGTTGGTGTATACCTTCAATCGTAATATTTTCGAGTGCGCTCGCCGCATTCTTTCATGTCCCTCTAGTGCACTCCACATAATCTGCCCTCATAACTTTCTATACCTCACTTCTGGGTGTACCGCGAAACTCCGAAAACAATGGTCGCCTCAAAGAATTCGTCAAACGAGAAGTGGAACAGTTGCATGACTTCTTCATCTGCGAGGGAGGTTATCCAGGAGGGCATATAGGTGTATAGGTGAAGGGATGCTCAATAAGAAAATACATCCCAATTTGAATGGACGAACTTCTGCAGTTAGAAGGAAGGGTGATACAATCAATTCTTCAGAATGAACTAGTGAAGTATGTATAGGCAAAACTGTTATACCGGCAAATAAATTGTTTGACTGCTGTTATACTGTTATAGGCATTGTTTATTACAAATCAGAATGGGGAATTGTGGAAATTGACGAATTGAATTTTCAACTGAACCCATCTCTTTGGGAATTTTTTGAAGCTCTACTTTCGAGTCACGTATCTTTAAGAAAAATTATAGTAGATCTAAATGTGATACATATTCTGAAAGAGCAACTTTTCTAGTAATAAATCTGAGAATTTCATCCATTTCGGCACAACCGTTCGGTCTTGAGGAAGTTTTAACTGAACCCAACTTTTTGGGAATTTTTCGAAGGTCATCTTTCGAGTCGATTATATTCCAGGAAAATTATCGTACACATAAATGTGATACATATTCTGAAAGAGCAACTTTTCTAGTAATAAATCTGAGAATTTCATCCATTTCAGCACAACCGTTCGGTCTTGAGGAAGTTTTAACTGAACCCAACTTTTTGGGAATTTTTCGATGGTCAACTTGCGAGTAGTTTTTCTTTCAGAAAAATTATCGCAGATCTGAATGTGATACATATTCTGAAGAAGCAACTCTTCTAGTTAAAAATCTATGAATTTCATCCATTTCGGCACAACCGTTCGGTCTTGAGGAAGTTTTAACTGAACCCATCTTTTTGGCAATTTTTTTAAGGTCCCCTTTAGAGTCGTTTATCTTCCAAGAAAATTACCGTAGATCCGAATGTGATGCATATTCTTAAAAAGCAACTCTTGTAGTTATAAATCTGAGAATTTCATCCATATCGGCACAACCGTTCGGTCTTGCGGAAGTTTTAACTGAACCCAACTTTTTGGGAATTTTCCGAAGCTCAACTTGCGAGTAGTTTTTCTTCCATGAAAATTATCGCAGATCTAAATGTGATACACATTCTGAAAGAGCAACTCTTCTAGTAATAAATCTGAGAATTTCATTCATCTCGCCACAACCGTTCGGTCTTGATGAATTCTAAAGTGAAATTTGCAATTTTTGAAAATTGCCCTTTCCAAGATGAAAACCTAAACAAAGAGAGATAGGCTTTCGAAATTGTTCGCAATAGATTCAGCGTGCAAATCTAAATGTGATGCATATTCTAAAAGACCAACCCTTCTGTTAATAAATGTCGAAATCTCGGTCTATGTGCTTAAGTGCCATATTACCAAAGTGCGCCTTGTTGGAAACTATTTCTGAAAGGTCAAATTGAATAATCCATGAAATACAATCAATCAACTGCCGCATTTTCACATGTTCACTCAAAAAAAGTTGTGTATTCTCCAATTCCAATGAAAACGAAACCAGAAGCATCAGCTATAATAGGAAACATTAGTTGCTTGTTTCGACGTTTGGTGAAAAAATTCGATCCAACGGTATTTTATCGAATTTTCATGTTCAGGATGGATAAGGATGAAATGGAAATTTTTGAGTACGTAGGTACAACTGACCAAATAATTATTTACCTGGAATCCCAATGACGTAGATAGTATGAGTCAATTTTATCCAGTTTTACATATTTTATTACTTCATGTTTACGTCGACTTGAATCAATTTGTCAATTTCAGAACCAAGATCGAGATATGCCATGTAGATGTACAATAATTATGAGTGCATGCAATTTACACAGAATTTTTTCAAACCTCTGAATTTTCAGGAATTTCTGAGGCAAAAATCATCGAATACCACGATGCAAATATAATGAATTTTCTAACAGTTCATTTTGCTTGTGTTTCTATAGAATTCTGGCCAATAATTGATAAATGTCATGAACCTTCAACTTTTATTGATGACTGAAAATATACATACTTCCGAGATTTTTGTGCAATAAGTTGGATATTTACGTGTTTGAGTATAAGTTCTCCTAATCGTCGTAATTTTAAGTTTGGTTTAAAGATATAATCGTTGTCACGCCCAATGTACTTCTATGTTGACAAAACAACACTTCATTATAAGATACGGTAGTTAACTAATAAAATATGGGAATAAGTGCGTATTTTCAAGAACCACGAGCAGCAGATAGTAAAATGTCATAAATGAAGGTGCTATATAACATACAATTAATTTTATCTTCTTTGTTGAATATAAAACCACTAATATCTTATGGTGATAGACATTTTTTCGAATTCTTAAGTATACCTACCTACCAAACGTCATTAGGATGCTCTGTGTCCCTGATTTCCATATCCAATCAAACCCAATATGGTTTTAACGATTCCTTATACCTACCCACTAGATTTGTGTATCAAAAATTATTTTTTAATATTAGTTTTATAGAAAATATAAACGTCAGGAAGTGAGACCATTTTTCATCTTCTACAATTTCATTCTATGGCCTTACATAATTTTTATGTGTGAATATAAAGTTTTATTACCATCTCCGAACGAAGAAGGCCTTGCAAAAAGCACCCATGCACTCTGAGCACGCCATAAAAGACCGATTTTCCTCAAGAAACGGCAACCATTTACAAGGACATAAAGGATACCATATCCTGTAGAAAACCCGTGAAGAATTAATGTATTAAAATACATAGATGCCCCACCCATCGTTGGGACTATACACCAATGGGACGTCTTGGCAAGGAGCGGGTTTTAGTCTGCGTTATTATAGGTTAGAATGGGTCTATGAATATGTATGATCCAGAAAGGAACACGCTATACAATATGCATTATACATTCACGATCTGCCGCTTTGTGTGTGTGTCGAGGAATGGTGTTGAAGGATTGCTGCAACCTTATCGAGTGCCCTATGAATTATTTAAGAGGAATCTACCAATTCCAGTTATTTTTGGTGGAGAAACGGGGGGAGGAAGATTGGAAGACTGATATACAGCGTGCGCGAGAAATAATTGCATCATTTTGTTATTCGGTATTGATTTAGAGATGAGTTCCTCTGATTTTTTGCTGAATTTGTTCAAAAAAAAGTTATGAAAATCATGGTTTGATGCAAGGATGATATTCTGAATGCTCATATACAGGTTGAGACTTTGACTGGTACGAATATTTTAACAGTAGATTCTTGAGGCCAAAAGAAACTCTTTTTTCCTATAACATTTTTCGGATTCGGCTCTGATGAAAAGATATAGCCATTTTTAGTTTTCATGATGAGCTGTGTCACCCCTGGAGTTACAAAATTACCTTCAGAATAACTAGCTAATTCTGTGACACTACACATCTATGGATCTTTTAAACAGAGTTGTATATAGCCCAATTTTTAAAATTTCACAGAAACTTTTCAATTTTTCAACACCAAAGTACTCGAAAACGGCGCATTATATACAGGGTGTTTCCAAATTGGACATGAACATTGGAGGAGGTGTTAGTATCACTCATTTGCTGTCATTTGAGCCATATTTTTTGATAACCAAAAATCAACAGTTTCCGAGATATTTGAATTCTTGTGTTTTTCAAAAAATTTCTCAGCTCACTTCATTTTTCATCAATTTTTTCTACGTTGACAAAGTTTGATTCTAATTTTGGATTATTTTCATCAGAAAACGATATGATACGTATGAAAATAGCAAAGCTACCCTGTATTAGATGTTAAAAAAGAATAAGTATGATTTAAAGTTATGGTGTACTTCGAATTTCACAATTCATGTATGAAAAAATTATTTTAAAAACTTGCCAAATTCCTTATTCATTCCCTAAAAAAGTTTTCGTTAGAATGCAGTCACTAGTTTCGTTTCAGCAGATTTTTTATAAACAACCTTGAATGTCCAATATGAAAAATAGTGAATGAGTAATCAAAAGGGATGAAGATCAAACTTGGTCAACGTAGAAAAAATGAGCCAATAAATATGGCTCGAATGACAGCAAATGAGTGATACTAACACCTCCTTCAAGGTTCACGTCTAATTTCCTATATCATTTTTTCCGATTCAGTCCTGATAAAAAGATATAGCAATTTTAAGTTTTCAAAATGAGCTGTGCCATCCCTGGAATAAGCTTCAGAATAACTAGCTAGATCTGTGACAATACATATCTGCGTGGATCTTTTAAAGAGATATTTTTTATTTTCGAACATCAAATTACTCGAAAACGGCGGATTATACGAGAAAATATGAAGAATACTTTTGTTTTACAAAATGTTAAAGTATTTATGAGATAGCATCCAAAGTTTCAAGAATCTATCTTTGAAATATTTGTACTAGACTCACCCTGTATATACCCTTGAAAATTTTAGGGGTAAGGTATATTCAATTTTCTTCTCGCTTCAAGATTTCAAACCTAAATGTCTGTCAGAGCACTCTAAGGTTAGACACTCTCATCTACGCATCTACGCATTATTATATCAACTTCAGAAAAAATGAACAAATCACCGGCGGCTCGAATCAAACAAATTCATTGATTATTCAACTCGCGAAATCGACAACCACCAAGTCCAATCTTCCAGATCATAAAGAATCAATTTGTATTGGAAAAAACCAGATGGGTCCTATACAGTGGACTACGTAATTCTGGTCCATTATACTGCGAATTTCCAATATCCTGTCGTCGCCATAGCCGTCTTGATGTGGGAATCCTGATCGGCATAGCTTGTAAGAGGGTGATTTTGTTCATTACCATCGTAAGATACTTCGATTAATTGAATTCGTAAACGGACAGGATGGCAGGTCTTGAATTGTGCATATATTATAGAGGTACATGGACAGGTCATCACAGTTTCTTTGCAGCGTTTGAAAGTGGTCCACAATTCTGGCCGAAAAATCATATTTGTCGAGACATCTTCATGATGATCTTCACTCATCTTAACACACAACTTAAATAAGTGCCAGATGTTTTTTGTTGGTCTCAATATCCCTAGAAATCTCATCCAATCATCTTTATTTCGCTGAAATAAAGGTGATATGTAGGTATCTACCTTCTATCTTCAGAGAAAGTAGTAGGTATCTTCTTTTCTAATACCAGTCATGAGATTGGACAGGATATATAGGGGAATAATACCACTAACATCATCAATTTTATGACTTAATTTTCATGCAAACGATGTAACCTCACACCCATCCACTACGCCCATGTGTGTGAAACAATACACACGGTGGGCAAAAAGACCTAGTTGTTTGAATCGTCGCATGGCAGCTTCATCAAAACGCGGATTATTATTTATAGCGCGGCAAATATCCGGTATTACCTCAACTATTACTTGTGGCCTTTTCATAGAAAAACGTTCAACTTAAAATAATGATAAGGCAAAACAGTGGAATACCAGAAGCATCGGAGATAATGGGCCTCAATTACTGGGATAATTTGCCACTGATATCGTCATTTTTCTGATGGGAGGGCATCAATACAAATATAGGCTGCCCGTTTTCCGAAGAAAAATCCTGCTAGTTCGACCTACGAAATGTATCATTAGTACTGGAGGAGTTTCCTGCATGGAAATCTATCAATGTGCCCGCATGACACACCCTGTCCTGGAATAATCATCATTGAACAGGAACCTTTAACGTGATGTGAAGATTTATCGGATATAGAAAAGTTTTTCTTGGTTCTTATTTGCGCGCCTATACAGGATGAGTTTTTGACTTGTACAAATATTTCAACAGTAGATTCTTGAGGTCAAAATAAACACTTTCTTCTTTCACCATTTTTTTCGAATCGGCTCGGTTTGGAAGATATACATGAAAAAATGTTATTTTTAGTTCTATCTCACAAACGGTTTTATCGAATAGAGTTCTTCATTTATTTGATGAAACTTTATGGAACACAAGATATCACCCACGTCTTCCAGTTTTCTCCTTATGACCATTATACATATATCATAAATCATAAAAATACCAAAAATTCAAAGAACCCATCAACTATTGAAACTGAGTTGGACGCTATCTAATGAATATTTGAACGTTTAGTAAAATGAAAGTATTCTTCATATTTTCTCGTAGATATACAGGGTGTTTCTAATTTAGACGTGAACCTTGGAGGAAGTGTTAGTATCACTCATTTGTTGTCATTTGAGCCATATTTATTGATAACCAAAATTCAACACATCAACAGTTTCCGAGATGTTTGAGTTCTTTTGTTTTTCAGGAAATTACTCACCTTACTTCATTTTTCGTCAATTTTTTCTACGTTGACCAAGTTTGATCTTCATCCCTTTTGAATACTCATTCACTATTTTTCATATTAGACATTCAAAAGGTTGTTTTTCATACGTATCATATCGTTTTCTGATGAAAATAATCCAAATTAGAATCGAACTTTGTCAACGTAGAAAAAACTGACAAAAATGAAGTAAGGTGAGTAATTTTCTGAAAAACAAAAGAACTCAAATATCTCGGAAACTGTTGATGTGTTGATTTTTGGTTATCAATAAATATGGCTCAAATGACAGCAAATGAGTGATATTAACACAAACAAAAGCCACAATTCAGAAGATTTTCAAAAAGAGATTTTTCGTCTGATGAAGGAATCTGATATAGACTCCGAAACGTTACAACTTAGAATTATTTCAACGTTATTTATTTTGAGTTCATTGTCAGGCAACAATTTTTTCTAGTTAATTTGCTCCTGACAAATTAGTGCAAGAATTTACGCAGGAGCAAATCGTTGATTTCATTTTTAATTGATTTTGTTCCAGAGATTGGGAGTGAAAACCCTAAAAAGTTTATGAAGAGATGCAGAATCCTCCCAGAATAAATTTCAATCGATATCCAAAAATGAAGTAAGGTGAGAAATTTTTTGAAAAACACAAGAATTCGAATATCTCGGAAACTGTTGATTTTCGGTTATCAATAAATATGGCCCAAACGACAGCAAATGAGTGATACTAACACCTCCTTCAATGTTGGAAACACCCTGTATATAATGCACCGTTTTCGAGTAAATTGGTGTTCAAAAATTGAAAAGTTTCTGAGGAAATTTAAAAATTGGGTACTTTGGCTATATACAACTCTGTTTAAAAGATCCATAGATGTGTATATCACAGATTTAGCTAGTTATTCTGAAGGTAATTTTGTTACTCCAAGGGTGGCACAGCTCATTATGAAAACTTAAAATGGCTTTATCTTTTCATCAGAACAAAATCCGAAAAATGGAAAAAAGAGTTTTTTTTTACCTCAAGAATCTACTGTTGAACTTTTTGTACAAGGCAGACTCAGCCTGTATAGAAATAGTCAAAGGACTCTAATAATCTCTGGTTGAGTGTATATGATATCCATGATTTTATAACTTGTATTTAGGCGATGGAAGAGAAAACATTAAATTGAACTTTTAGGCCCTTTTTTCCCTTTTATGTCTTTCTATCGCATATGTGGGATTTTTCTATGGTTACCATAACACATGTCACTGACCGTTGTCACGATGCAGCCCCAGACAGTGGCTCGTCAGAATGATTCAACCGGTAGCTAGAAGAGGCCGATCAAAAGGCGCCAGAGCAGAGAGAAGCATCTCCTCAACATTAATAATGTATACGAAAATTTCGAAAACAAAGTTGAATTTTTTTATTGTTCCCTAACCCGTACTTAAACTCGCACTCATGTATATTAAAATCTTCTTCTCGAGCCTCCCGTCTCGCGCATTTACATGCATTATCATAATTTCGAATTTTGGATCGTCTTATCTGGAAACCAAGAATCGATCGGTCGGTTTTTCGTCTATCATTAGGATCGGGCTTCCGAAAACTTCGAGGTTTTCGGTAGTTTTTCGGGCATCCGATCTATCAATTAGTAGGTGCCGAATTATGATAATGACCGGTCATAACGGATAACGGCATCTAATGTGAATCGAATAATGTCACAGACGTCTGCTGCGTGGATAGAATCGAATGTTAATATGTACTAGACGGCTAGTTTTCGGAAACATTTGCATAAACAGCCTGTAACACCTGGGTATCAGGTAATTGGTAATAAAAGGCGTATACTCTGACTACTGGAATAAGTTTTAAGCGGTTTATTGATCTTTTAACCTGTCTCTCTCATTACCATTTTGACCGGTCTATTAGAGTCGTTGCGACGCGACTATTCTATTGTTTCTAGTTTTTTTTTTACAAATATAAACATACCTTATACTAATATTGCATGTTCACGAGATACAGGGCGTGATTTACAGTAAATAGTCATATTAAAAACAGTCGAATACTATTATTTGCAAGAAGCCTACTTGTTATGAAACAACAAAAGCCATCTCGGCCAACTCAGTATTTGAAGGTGCATACGAAGTTTTCGGCCCAATTTTCAATGTAAAATATATAGGTACCTATACAGGATACACTTTTTTCCTAAATACTAAGTATTTCTTCTGATTCGGCCCTGATAAAAAGATAGTCATTTTAAGTTTTTGTAAGGACTAGTAAGGAGCTGTGCCATCTATGGAAAAAAAAAATACCTTCAGGATAACTAGCCAAATCTGTGACACTACACATCTGTTGATCTTTTGAAAAGAGTTGTATTCAGCCCAATTTTTCAAATTTCACAGATACTTTTTAATTCTTGAACAGAAAATTACTCGAAAATGGCTCATTATACGAGAAAATATGAGGAATACTTTTATTTTACAAAACGATCAAATATTCATTAGGTAGCGTCTAACTTAGTTTCAAGAGTTGGGTTCTTTGAATTTTTGGTATTTTTATGGTAGGTAATGGTCATAATGAGTAAACTGGAGGACGTGGGTGGTATTTTGTGTTCGAAAAAGATTCATCAAATGAATGAAAAACTATATTCCGAAATTCATTTCATTCGATAAAACCATTTGTGAGATATCACTAAAAATTACAATTTTTTAGGGTTTTTCAACAGCCTGTATCTTTTGAACCGAGCAGAATCGAAAAAAATTGTAAAGGAAAAAATTGTTTCTTTTGGCCTCAAGAATCTACTGTTAAAATATTTGTACGAGTAAAAGACTAACCCTGTATACCCAATTTTTTTAACTTTATTCGGTCGCGGTCGCCCTTTATATCCAAGGTCTTGATGGACGACCGATTGTTTGACATGCATAAAAAAGGAGGCGAAAAACCTTGATAGCGGTTAGATCCGTCAGATATACATATTCCTAAATGAGGTTATTTCATTATGGTTCTCGGTAACGCAAACATGAAGTCATTAGGCCGAATTTTCTGGTTTTCGTGTCAAACGATCGTTTGGCGAGGGCGTCAAGGACCCCTATCTATAACGTGCATGGGGTGAACGAATTCTGGGATATCGCGAATTGCGGAAACGTCGAAATTTGAAAACTTTAAAGGCGCTCGTGTGATGTTTTATGTTTTATACCGCTGTAATAAGCGGGACTTGTAATACACAGCTCTGAGGGAGTCGGTCGTGGTATAATTACAAGGGAATTCTGCATTCGTTTCAGGCCTGAATGCAGTTTTTTTTCTCGATATGAATACGAAAAATCATAGGTCACTTTTTACTACGTTCTCGAATGACGTATGTTTAATCGAAAATCTATAAAACCAGGGTATAAACATGAATAAGTGTAAGTTCTTTTGAATGTCAGCAAACATCTTTGGTTATCAAACAATTTGGAGTATGATACAACAGCTTAGGGAAAAACCCCAATAAAAAATACCTGTCCCCCTGTGAGTAGCGTAGTGACGACCAACTTGTTTAGAGAATGAGCTTTCAATACTGAAAGGCTGCTTCTACATCGACACAAAAATTTGTTAATCCTCTCTCCATCTGAAAATTATATCTGAAACAAAAAAAACAGAGAAGAAATCGAGAAAAAAGAAGTAAATAATACAGCCCTCATAAAACTGATTCGAAGGCTTGCATAGGTATACTCCATTCACTTTTAATCTGGCACTGGGTTGGCCATGGAAATTTGACACATTTCACTCTGTATAGTACGAAAATGTGGAGTTATGACGCTTTAAATCAACGCTATGTTGCCCGTTCTACGTAAGAGTTTCTGCTTGTTCTACAAGTTTATACAAACCTATTGAAGGCATACCAAATCCAGTTATTTGCATGGAAAATACAAGAGATCAGTATAATATCATAATATGCAGTAGCTTGAGGAGACTTAATGTTCGTTATCTTCTATGGATAAAGTTTGAATACGTTACATCAGTTGTAGATTTCAAAAAATCTACCCGAAGATGAAATGCATATGATGCAGTGGTTGGGAGTGGGTATTTCTCGAAGGAATTAACAGATAATTACAAGAATGTTAAATTCTTCAACCAAAATCATCTTGCATCAATATAAGTAAAAGTAATTGAAGAAAGTTTCAAGTCAAGATGAACCTAACCTTTGAACAAAAATTTCACATGAATAAACAATTAACAGGACAACTGGCGCGTATTTGTGGCTGTACATCTTAATACATTGATATAATAATAATAATTAGGTATTTATTGGTACCTTAAGACATTTACAAAGTATAGGACAAGTTAAATGAAATAGAGAAAAATCAATTTTCGGGAACTTATTCTACGATGACATTCATCGAAAATCCTGTAGTAAACTTTTCGCATTAATTGACTCAAACATAAAATTCTCAAATGCCACCACTTTTTTGGGTCTCCCAATAGAAGGAAATTCTTTGTCATCCTCTTCATTCACAATCTTTCTGATTGTGGAAACATTCAGCTGAAATATAAGTCGTTTAGATTCAGATGAAACATTATATAAATTCTTTTAAATTGAATGTGTTCGCTACCGTCTGACGTATTGTGGATTTTAGAATATCAGGGTATAACTATTTGAATGAGTGGACCTGAATTCTAAATGGCACTTCCTGAAACCATGTCTCTTTTTTCAATCACTATCGGCATTTTCGTAAAAAAAAATAATATTAGTTGTGGCAACGACGTTATAAAATTAACGACATTTCACGAGTGCCAACCTCACTCCGTTCTAGTTACAAAAACTTGAGAAAATTATTTCATGGCCAACCGACTGCTAACATAAATGTGAATGGAGTATACATAACTTGTTCTCCAATTGCACTGTGAAGGATATCATCTCTGCATCAAAAATCTTCTCCTGATTTTGATGAAGGATCACTCTCGTCGTAAGAAATCCTTCCAGTGTACTGAAATCAATAATAGTCAAAACCTTGTTGTATCGAATGGGTAGGTAAAGGTAGAATGAAGAATTTCAACTGATCTGCATAAAATTCACATCCTCCCCAAAAACCGTCGTTTATCCAATTTGCAAAAAATGTGACAACCATCAACATCGTTGTGGCTTACCGACCTACAAATTACCCCTTTAAATTTCAAGAACTCATCATTACTCTTCATTCTCCCTACACATAATTCCTATAATCCCAAACCGAACCGTTCCAGCGATTTCGAAAAGAGGAAAAAGATAACCCCCAAAATTTTCGTACCTTACTTATATAGTTTAATCGAAAATTATGGGGCTCATGATTGGATTTCC
This sequence comes from Coccinella septempunctata, assembly GCF_907165205.1. Taxonomy (NCBI): domain Eukaryota; kingdom Metazoa; phylum Arthropoda; class Insecta; order Coleoptera; family Coccinellidae; genus Coccinella; species Coccinella septempunctata. The sequence continues at coordinate 54,313,191 of NC_058190.1, forward strand.
CCCCATTATCTTACTTGCGGTCTTCTGGCAAACCTTTGACATAACGCAGATTATCGACGGTCCCCCAAGTTTTTTTTTTACGGTCGCAAATTATGCGATTTCGAAAATATAAAAAATTCGATCGAAAATAATAATTTTCTAGGTACTACGATTATGGAGTCCAAGACAGGGTTTAGTCGCACAGTTAAGATGGTGAATCCAGGCGGAATGCAAATTTTCATATGCTAAGCAGCTGAATGGAACGCACAGGGCTGTATCGTTGAATTTTGATGATGAGGACGTGTTAAATTGAATGCTGCTGCTGCAAGAGAACTTTTATGATTCGGTTGTAAAGGGTTCAAATGAATAGTTTCGAAAAAAGTTAAAGGGTTGATTCTTTATCGGAAAATAATGTGTGCCGTTTGGGATTTTTCTCACATGTTTATTCACCCTGTATATTTATTGTAATCATTCTCCAGTTAGAACATTATTTGCCAAACATGACAAGATTCAATTGAATGAGCCGTATAATACTCATCAAATCTTGTTTGCGAAAGCACATTTAGTTGACTTATACTATTGAGCATTTATTATACTTAATGAAGGACTGATAAGACGCAGATACAGGGTGAGTCTTTGACTCGTACAAATATTTAGTAGTAGATTCTTGAGGTCAAAAGAAACACTTTTTTTCCTCACTATTTTTCCTGAATCGGCTCGGTTTAAAAGATACAGGCTGTTGAAAAACCATAGAAAAATTTTATTTTTAGTTCTATATCACAAACGGTTTTATCGAATGAAATTAATTTCGGAATATAGTTTTTCATTTATTTGATGAATCTTTTTCGAACACAAAATATCACCCACATCTTCCAGTTTTCCCATTATGATTATTACGCACCATAAAAATACCAAAAATTCAAAGAAACGAACTCTTAAAACTAAGTTGGAAGTTGTCTAAGGAATATTTGAATGTTTTGTAAAATAAAACTATTCTTCATATTTCCTCGTATAATGCGCCATTTTCGAGTAATTTGATGGTCAAAAATAAAAAAAAATCTGTGATATTAGGAAAATTGGGTACTTTGGCTAAATGCAACTCTGTTTAAAATAATCACAGATGTGCAGTGTCATAGATTTAGCTTGTTATTCTGGAGGAAATTTCATTCCTCCAGGGGTGGCATAGCTCATTATGGAAACTTAACATGGCTATGTCTTTTTATCAAGGCCAAAGAAAAAATGGTACAAGAAAAAATATTTTTTTTGTCCTCAAGTATCTACTGTTAATATATTTGTATGAGTCAAAGACTCAGCCTGTATATTGTTTGGGTGGTTGCAGGTAGGGAATAAAATAAGGAACAAAATAAAAAATACCCATTGGCAGACAGCCATCATACCATATAGGTTTCTTATATTATTTTTTATTTTGCTTGCTGGTGTTTCTTTCCAATTTCAAGGCCACAGGGAGAAGGGGTTCGAGCCGGTCCGTCCCTGTCTACTTTTACCGAGTCGATCTATCCCAGATATAAAATCGTAAACGGCAAAAATTGGAATCGAGCGCACGTTTAAACGTCAAAATCACCATAATTTAGTCAAAATCGATTACAAAACACGGTGTTTGATATCGAATCGCAATTAATACGAAACGTGTGGTTAAACTTGGCCAGACAATGGCGATATAGCAGCTAGCCGTACTTTGCCGTCGTCGATGGAAATTACAACGTTGTTTATACTTTATTATAATGATATTGGTCGGTTTTTGTTAGCGACCCATTGCCTGCGATTTTTTTTACTCTCGTTCGTTCGCAATGGCCGTAGAGAATAAGCCCAGTTTCTTGATGGTAACTGGGATTAGGTTTCGATCATGGCCGCCTTTGAAACTACCCGAGGAGAGTCCAGCTTGAAAAGTTCATCGAGATAAGACCATTCGATCGAAATATACGAGTATGGAACAAATGGTTGATCTAAGAGTAACACCTTACTTGTTTATTAGGCCGAAAAACACTATAGATAAACCAGACAATTGTTTTACAATTTCTGCATATAGGCAGGAACAGCCCTTTTCTTTAGCTCATCACATACGAGGATGCATTGATATCTAGTTAGCCTAGACCAGTTCCATGCATAAAAAAAATATTGCGTTACCATAGCAACGAACAATAGCTCATCAGAAGTGTCAGTGTGAAGTTTGAGGTCAAAAAAGTAAACCAGAGTTACACAATAAATTAAAAGAAAGAAGATGTCCACCGAAATTGTGAAAATCGAAAAATTGGAGTATCCGGCCATTATCAAGTACCTGCATTTGGAAGGGTTAAGAGGTAAGCAGATATATGAAGATATGCTTAATAGCCTTGGTGATCAATGTCCTTCGTATGCGACCGTGACAAATTGAACTGTAAGCTTCAAAAGAGGTAAATTTTCCATTGAAGATGATGATCGATCGGGAAGGCCAGTTTCTGTGTCAGTCTCCGAAAATATCAAATATTTGAAAACGATGTACACTTCTTTAACGGAATTGTTACTATGGATGAGACTTGGGTACATTTCTACGATCCAGAAACAAAGCAACAATCGATGGGATGGCGACACTCTGGTTCTCCAAGACCTAAGAAGTTTCGTGTCCAAAAATCTGCTGTATGGAAAAGTTCTTGCTTCAGTTTTTTGGGATTGCCATGGAGTAATCATGAGTGATTTTTTGGATAAGGGTAGAACAATTACCGGAGATTATTATTCGACATTACTGACCACTCTACGGGAAAAAATTAAAGAGAAAAAACTTGGAAAGCTATCCAAAGATGTTTTGTTTTTGCAGGACAGCACCCCTGCACACAAATCTCATGTTGCCATGCAAAAATTCGTGATTTGAGGTTTGAATTACTAGAACACCCCCCTTATTCACCAAATTTGGCTCCTTCCGACTATCATCTCTTTTCTCAACTGAAAAAAAGTTTAAAGGGTCGCACATTTTGTTCTAACGAGGACGTAATAAAAACTGCGGAGGTCTAGTTTTGCAGAGCAAGAAGAAACATTTTTTTGAAAGGTCTAGAGACGTTGCAGGTTCGCTGTAATAAATGTATCCAATTAAGAGGAGAATATGTTGAGTAATAAAATATTTTGACATTGAAATTTTGTTTTGTTCTATAGTAGGCTAAGAATTTTTCAATATATCCTCGTAAGTCTATGTATTATTTTGAAAAACCAACGTTTTTCATTTAAAACCATAGGTATATCTTCCTCTTTTTCGAATGAATTCACTGTTATGGAGAAAAAAGGATTTGAATATTAGTGGGTTAATTTCAAAGTGCTATGACAGCTATTGGTCAAAGTTTCTGTTTGTAATTTTCATGTTCTTTTCACATAAGTACTTTGAGCTCTAGGTAACAGCACATATTACCAAAACTCATGATTAGACAAATAAAATACATTTCAAGGGGTGGTTTCCTTCAGCCACTTGTCGTTTTCAATATTTATCGCAGTATATTTAGACTGTTTTTAAAAACCAGAAACGTACTTACAATCCTGATTGGGAATACTTCACAGGAATACTCAAAAACCATGCGCCAAAAGCCGTATCAATTTATTATAAGTCTTCCTCCACTCCTACATACAAGCGTTATTTCATAGCCGATAATAACTATAGCTAATATACCTGGAGAACTATTAATTTCGATGATAATAAAACCGAATCATCAATGATAAAACGCCCTTCTAGCCTACCTATTCCACAGTTTCTACTCCTATTTCCTGCTCATTTCCTGATATTTTATTTAGGATCTGAATTGGCTGCATAATTCCCCCTATATCCTGATGAACTGAATTTCGGAGGAGAAAAATGCTGAAAATGGATGTCCGATCGTCCATCTATAATGTACGTTCACAGTTCCTGGAAACTTTTAAGCGACATGATTCGTTCAAAAATTCAGCAAGCGATTACTTTCAATCGGGGTATAGTTCTATCAGAAATTTTGAAACATTCACGTTTTATGAAATATAAGTGGCTTGTCTGGAATCTACCTCAATGTTTGAAAAATTCGATGTTTATTTTGAAGAGCAATACAGAAAAGCAACCTTTGTGACTAATATACAATATATAGAAAGAATTAACACGACAAAGAAGAGATATACTAATGAACATGAACTAATTCGTCAATGAGCAAGATCCGCCCTAAAATTATTGATTCCTTGTTGAAAAATAGCCAGAAAAAAGGCACTAGACACATTCTGATTTTTTTTGGTGATAGATTGATCATTTTTGAATAGGAAAATCGAACTTTCATTCACCTACCGTGAACAGTATAGACTTAATGATTTTTTCCGCAGCGAAGGTCTAAAATTTCGAATTTTCCATCGACCCTAACTTGAAAAATAAATTTTTTTAAAAATATCTGTTTGCATATTCGTTATCTACGCCCTTGAATTAGTCGACAGTATAAATTTGGTTTCGATCGGAGACCAAAAATTTTTTTCAAAAAATCGAAATTTTTCCATACATATGTATGGAAAATTTGAAAAATTTTTGATCTCTCCGATTTCCACCAAAATTGAATTATTGACTAAATCGAAGGCGTAGATTACGAATATGCAAACAGAATTTTGCTAAAAAAATTAGTTTTCAAGTTATGGTCAGTGGAAAATTCGAAATTTTGAACCTTCGCGAAAAAAATCATAAAATCTAGAATATTCGGGGTAGGTGGATGAAAGTTGGATTTTTCTATTCGCAAAGGATCAATCTTTCACCAAAAAAATCAGCATATGTACAGTCACTCTTTTCTGGTTGCTACAGCTACTCAAAGTTGACCAATTTTTTCGAAATTTTTCACTAAAAATGATTTAATTCCCAAAATACTGATCTCAGGCAAAATCTAATTACATATTCGTAATCTACTACCTCAAATTAATCAAAAAAAAAGACCCAGGTCGATATATTCCAAGAAATAAAAAATTTTTTTTACCGCACTTCACGAAATTATTTAAAGTCCGAACAAAAAATGTTTCATTTAGCTATATCGACCAGGGTCGTAGATCACTAATATGCAAACAGAATTGTGCTTAAAGGGGTAGAAAAACTGAAAAAGCCAACCGTAAAATTTGTTTCGCAATAAAATTTTTTGCTTACTCTCGTTATACTATTTAAAATTAATATTTGATTGATTGATTCGTTTTGAACAAATAAGATAATTTGTTGCTGAAAAAATTAATTTATCGACAGGTTTCTAATAGTAGAATATTATGCTGCCATTATAAGGTAATTCCATCAAATTTTGTGTGATTGCTTTCTTGTTTCTGCTCAATTTCATATCTATCAGGTTTTTGGTTTCTAAGAAGAGAATGCCTTTCAGGTGCCATCTTCGGGAATGCTCAAAAAACTCATTTGAAAGATGACTTTTCTTCTTAAATTTTGATTTGGACTGCTTGAAAAGGTGAACTCTAAATGTTGTCATCAAAATTAGATATCTATTTACCCCCGAAGGCTTCATTTCGATGGCAGAAGTGCACAATCTTCGTGAACATCCCATTTAGCCGATCAATTAATTCGAATCGAAGTCCGCTGGGCCGACGGCCAACCGGCCGAGGCCAGAAAATGCAAATAACGAGCGCCAATCCCAAAAAGCCAGCATGTTATAAAAATATCGACAGCCAATCGTGTTGCTCGATTAAATTAAGCAAGGAAAACAGCCAGTCATGCCGTGTTCTTTTTTCAGACTTGTCCGCTGAGCCAACACGAGGTGGACCAGACGAGTTATCGCCGATTCCTAGCCGAGGATCACGAGGTGACTTGGATGGACGACTGGGTATAGTACGGAGCTGCTATGTAATTTTCGATAAACATGCACACCCACTCTCATGTATGAAACGTCGAAAGTTCGAGAGGTTCATGCTTATCGATGGTGAGGCCAGAAATGGTGGAAAAATGGCGGATCTTGCAGCTCTAACCTATCGTCGAGCGCTTCAAACCTTCTTATGAATATTGAATATACAATCAGATAACATTCTTCTCTCAATACCTCCCCAAATTGATTTCCTCGAACTTTCATGTCTCGAAACTCGAAACAGATCTAGTGACTTAAACTTGCACCAGCCAAAACCAGAAATATACAACAATTCGTTACATTTTATCACAAATCCAAGTTTTATTACACTTGCCCTTCGAGAGGTATGCCTATTTGATGTAGGTTCTATCTATCTATAACACCACCCAATTGTAACTTTTGAAATATTTGTGATGGCTAAGGTTTCTGCAGCTGTGTGTGCTCTGGCTCCATCTGTGCATCTGCGTGGCTGTACTATTCATCAAAATTCATTTGAGCCATAAAATTCATGATCATTCCCTCTTTATAATTTTCCGTTGTTAACTTCCAGCACAGAAAATATAATTCCTACAATTCGCCTCTGACGGATATCAAATCATTGTTATCTCAATGAAATACATTTCTCATATTCTGAGAGTTGACGTATCCAGAAAAATGAAACCAAGTTTCGTCAGAAAAAAATGCAGGTTATCATCGAATTGGTTAAGAAACCATCTATAGGAAGGTAATCAGCATGTTCAATTTTCTGATACCAATAGAGACTGCTAACCAGTTGAGATAAAACCCGTGGGTATAGAAGTTCCTGTAGCTTCTGTTTTCACATCAACATTGTTGATTAAATCTGGGGTTCTCTTCTCTGTTCAACCACTTCCTATTTTTTTTTAATTCTACCTGTTTCCTGTTTTACCGACAACGCTAACATATGGCGAAAAGACAGATTGATAGTCTACAGCAGCAGCATTGAGATACTGAATCCTGATGCCAAAAAAACAATAACTCATTAGAAGTGTCAGTGTGAAGTTAAAGGTCAAGCAAGTAAACCAGAGTTACGCAATAAATTAAAAGGAAGAAGATGTCCACCGAAATTGTGAAAATCGAAAAATTGGAGTATCGAGCCATCATCAAGTACCTGTATTTAAAAGGGTTAAGAGGTAAGCAGATTTACGAAGATATGCTTGATGCTCTTGGTGGTCAATGTCCTTCGTATGCGACCGTGAAAAATTGGACTGATGCAAGCTTCAAAAAAGGTAAATTTTCCATTGAAGATGATGACCGATCGGGAAGGCCTGTTTCTGTGTCAGTCCCCGAAAATATCGATGAAGTTCATGACATGATTTTATCAGACCGTTGCATTGGGCTAAAACGGATATTTGAAGCACTAAATATTTCATACGAACGCGTTCATTATTTAGTTCACATCAATTTGGACATGACAAAAATTGCTGCAAAATGGATCCCCAAATGTTTGAATGTTGACCAAAAGCGTGCAAGGGTAGAAGCCTCGCATTCGATCTGTGCTCGATTTGAAAACGATGTAGACTTGTTAAACCGAATTGTTACTATGGCTGAGACTTGGGTACATTTCTACGATCCAGAAACAAAGCAACAATCGATGGAATGGCGACACTCTGGTTCTCCAAGACCTAAGAAGTTTCGTGTCCAAAAATCTACTGGAAAAGTTCTTGATTCAGTTTTTTGGGATTGCCATGGTGTAATTTATGATTAATTTTTTGGATAAGGGTAGAACAATAACCGGAGATTACTATTCGACATTACTGACCACTCTACGGGAAAAAATTAAAGAGAACAGACGCGGAAAGCTATCCAAAGGTGTTTTGTTTCTGCAGGGCAACGCCCCTGCACACAAATCTCATGTTGCCATGCAAATAATTCGTGACTTAGGGTTTGAATTTCTAGAACACTCCCCTTATCTACCAGATTTGGCTCCATACGACTATCATCTCTTCCCTCAACTGAAAAAAAGTTTAGAAGGTCGCAAATTTTCTTCCAACGAGGAGGAAATAAAAGCTGTGAAGGTCGTGTTTGCAGAGCAAGAAGAAACATTATTTTTTGAAAGGTCTAGAGACGTTGCAGGTTCGCTGTGATAAATGTATGATGAGAATATGTTGAGTAATAAAATATTTTGACATCGAAATTTTGTTTGGTTCTATAGTAGGTTAAGAATTTTTCAATATATCCTCGTAGATCTGATTTTTCTTAGTTATACCGCTATAATATTCCAAATATCCTGCATTTCCTGTCTCTCCAAGTCTGACAAAAAAAATTCTGAGAAATACGTACAGAGTAGCTTTCATAACAGTGAAGATTATTTCAAAACAACATCTGGCCATTTTCAAAATCTCCAATCCACCTCCGACCTTCACAAAGGCTCCTCGTTGACCTCATCTAGCGCCTTTTCCCACAGAAGACAAACGTCAAAATCGACAAGCAGCGCGATTCAGTCTCGTGAGATTCGAAATGAATTCTCACGAACGATCGTTGACGTGCCTAGGAACAATTGAAAGAACGCCACGACGATGGTAATTTTGATAAACAGCAATCATCATTAGGAGATGCACGTAGCTCTTCGATATCACCTTCGTTCACCCAGATACTCAGCGAAGAGGAGACCTTCGTTTCGTGGCTTAAATCTTTTTTAATTTTCGTCCGATGTCATTGAGTCCCGCCATCAGCGGAAGGACCCCATTAAGAGACAGATTTAATTTTTTCTTCTTTGTTAGATAACTCTCGCATGATGGCATGGTCGTGTGACACACCGTGTATACTAAGTACTGTACAATTTCACGGTCGAGCGATCTAATTGCTGCTCTATGCTCTTTTTCCCTGTTGTGTAAGTACTTTTCGGTTTCGTGGAAATATCTCCGATAGATTTTCCTGCCATCAACTAGACGAATGAATCAGAATTGCAAAAAAATTTCGTAAAATAGCTATTCCTTGTTGATAATTCTGTTACCTTAATCTGACAAGTAATTCATCATCCAAACAACCACAAGAATATTGATTCGAAGATTGCTTGTCAAGTATATTCATTTTCCACGAGTATGACTCGGGAAATTTTTGAGCAAAGCCCTGTTTGGAGTTCTTGTCTCAGAAAATATAAAATAACTATCATGTGTACTGATTGAAGGCGTCTAGTTTCACTTTTAGGAAGAACTTTCTTTATCTGTGATGAAAATAATTCGTTTTGCTATGCCCTGTGAGTATTTTTCGAATCGATTAACAGAGAAAAAGCACCCATTCATTAGATGTACAGGGTGGGCAAAATCTGTTGAGGGGATCTAGCTAACTAAAGCAGCTGGAAAAAAAATACATTTTCTAGCTTTTTTTCCTGCGTTATACAAATCAGGAAACAGAACCGTCCTATATCTAGTCTAAGGAATGTTTCTCAAGTGATCTTACACAATCTCATGTCTTCTTATAAGTAAGGCTTCACAAAGAATAAATTTTTCAAATACCTATTCCTGATTTGGACCAACTAGATACTAGAATCATTCAAAAAATTCATCAAATTAATGACGATCTAAAATAAGGCGTTGGTCTATCAGAAGATGTCAGAAGTGTTTGAAGCAAAGAGGAGAACTTTGAAACCACTGAAAATCATGTATAGGTGAATCAGTTTCTCTAGTTTAGTTATGGATTTTCATCAAGTGTTGGTTATTTCAATTCAATATTGATAGAGAAGTGAACATATTGAGATTCATATACCTATACTCAGCAAAACATCTTTGGTTATCAAACAATTTGGAGTATGATACAACAGCTTAGGGAAAAACCTCAGTAAAAAATACCTGTCTCCTGTGAGTAATGTAGTGATGACCAATTCGTTTAGAAAATGAGCTTTCAATACTGAAAGGCTTCTTCTACATCGACATGAAAATTTGTTAATCCTTTCTCCATCAGGAATTTATATCTGAAACAAAAAACCAGAGAATAAATCGAGAAAAAAGAAGTAAATAATACAGCCCTCATAAAACTGATTCGAAGGCTTGCATAGGTATACTCCATTCACTTTTATTTTAGCACTCGGTTGGCCATGGAAATTTGACACATTTCACTCTGTATAGTACGAAAATGTGGGGTTATGACGCTTGTCAAAACAGTTTTTGGTTTTAAATCAAAGCTATGTTGCCCGTATTACGTAAAAGTTTCCGTTATTACGTATTTCATCACAATGTCGAATCTCTTCGGAAAATATGTGACGAACATAATTGAAGTTTTTACAAACTGATTGAAGGCATACCAAATCCAGTTATTTCCATGGAAAATACAAGAGATCAGTATAATATCATAATATGCACTAGCTTGAGGAGAGTTAATGTTCGTTATCTTCTTTGGCTAAAGTTTGAGTATATTACATCAGTGGTAGATTTCAAAAATATTAACACGAACACGAAATGCATATGATGCAGTGGTTGGGAATGGGTATCTCCCGAAGGAATTAACAGATAATTACAAGAATGTTAAATTCTTCAACAAAAATCATCTTGCATCAATATAAGTAAAAGGAATTAGAAGGAAGTTTCAAGTCAAGATGAACCTCACCTTTGAACAAAAATTTCACATGAACAAACAATTAATAAGACAGCTGGCGCGTATTTGTGGCTGTTCATCTTAATACATTGATATAATAATTATAATTAGGTATTTTGTTGTTGTATACAACGTATAAGACAAGTCAAATGAAAAATAGAAAAATCAATTTTTGGGAACTTTTCTACGATGACATTCTTCGAAAATCCTGTAGTAAACTTTTTTCTCTTTTTTCAATCACTTTCGGCATTTTCGTAATAAAAATTTATATTAGTTGTGGCAATGGCGTTATGACATTAACGACATTTCATGAGTACCAACCTTAATCCGTTCTAGTTACAAAAAACATGAGAAAATTATTTCATGGCCAACCGACTCCTAAAATAAATGTGAATGAGTACCTATACATGAAAATTCATCTTTTCCATATTGACTGTCCCACAATATCTAGGATTCTTTGGATGTTGTGAGACGAATCGTGAACAGCCGATGAAATGAGTGTGTTTAGAGTGATTACAGGAATAAATGTACTAATCGCCGAAGAAACGCATTCAGAAAGGAGTGCAGCTTTGATGTTTTCCATATCCTGGTGGCTCATTTCCATAATTTATGGAAAAAATACGCTCCAAACACCCTAATTATATCGATTTTCAACCCGACATCCTCCTAAGCGACCTTCGGCTGCTACCGCACAAAATGCATTTAAATAATATGACAGAAAAGTCCGTTCCGAAATCGAAGGTATCGAGAACGATTAAAAGAGAAAACCACCGGTCTCTGCGATGGATATAGACGTAAGTATAACGTTGGCATCCTAGAGAAATAGATGAAGAACATCCTCTCAACGATGCCAATCATCCTCCATCAGCGGCATTGAATAATTTAGTATTTGTTTCTATCTATCCGGATCTTGCATATATTATTAACGTAAATTTAATTATTAATTCTTCTTTAATACGGCGCTTTATTATAGTTTTCTCGGGAATGGGGTATTTTCCTAAATTTCAGAATATATGTCATAAAAATCCTTATAACTCAAATATCTCGAAATATATTTTTTTCGAATTTTAACATATTGCATTTTGTCTGTATTCGATTACGAAAATTCTGATTTCAGAAGTGCTCTTGTGAACATTCTACGTCATTTTTACAATCCGGCAACGCCCATTTGTGTCAGTAATGGTCATGAAAGTTTTCTGATCACCATAGACGTAATAAATATCAAGTTTGATGATCACATTTGACAAGAAATACACATAATGACACAAAATGTCATCGGTTTTAAGAAGGTGAAGACACAGATTACAGAAACAATTTTTTGTAATCTGTGGATATCTTCTTGATCGGTTCCAGTGTTGTCGAATTAACAAAAATTACTATACTTTAATGAAGGCATTCTACGTCACAAGCTTTCCATAGTCGAAGTTTCGAAGGGTGTATTTCTGAAATGTCTAAATTTTGAAGCGAATCTTTTACGTGTTGGATAACTAGTAGAAAAGGCTTTCCATTAATAATCCCAAATTCGGTTTTGGAGTTTTAGGAAACTAGCCCATTTCGATGTAAACGCCGGTTTGGAGTTTCTGCTGCTCTTCTCTGCATCGGGGACTAAATCATTGTAATTAAGGAGGCAATGTGAATATTCAGCATGCAACATGTATCGAGTGGAAATTTTGTGATGCGCTTCGAGATCAATCGAGATTGGTGAAAATTCTAGTGGAAAAGAAAAACAAATCACCTTAAAGTCTGTGTCTCCTCCAATAAATTTTGATGACCTCACAGGTTTTGGTGGACTTGTCGAATTGGGCTAAGACGTAAATAATCTTAGAAAGTTTGGGCATTTGATAACATCTACCATATCCTCCAAGTGTTAGAGTGTCCCTCTCAGTATTATTAAACTTTTCATGCGAATATGTGAAGTTTTGAGCAGAATGAGCATCACTAAATTCTGATTCACTTTTTTTAGATGAAATCTAGAAGAAGGGTGTATCGTTTACTATTCTTAGAAGAAATATTTTTAGGTGGATTCGACTCTAATTGGGGCATGAGTTAAAATCCTTTTTGGACTTTATAGGGTGATTCGATACTAGCGAACCTATACTCTTGATATGGTTATATGTGTTGTCGTTCTCATATTTTTATTCGAATTTAGATTTACAATAGCACGCACTTATACAGGGTGACTCTTTGACTTGTACAAATATTTTAACTGTAGATTCTTGAGGTCAAAAGAAACACTTTTTTTCTCGAACCATTTTTTCCGATTCACTCCTGATAAAAAGATATAGCCATTTCAATTTTTCATAATAAGCTATGCCACCCCTGGAGTAACAAAATTCTCGTCAGAATTACAAGCTGAATCTATGACACTACACATCTGTGGTTCTTTTAAATAGAGTTGCATTCAGCCAAAGTACCCAATTTTTCAAATTTCAGAGATACTTTTTATTTTCAAACATCAAATAACTCGAAAACGGCTCGTTATAATATGAAGAATACTTTTATTTTACAAAACTTTCAAATATTCATTAGATAGCTTCCAACGTAGTTGGGTTCTCTGAATTCTTGTTATTTTCATGGTACATAATGGTCATAATGAGAAAACTGGAAGACGTGGGTGATAGATATCTTGTTTTCGAAAAAGATTCATCAAATAAATGAAACACCATATCCCGAAATTCATTTCATTCGATAAAACCGTTTGTGAGATGGAAATAAAAATAATATTTTTTTATGGTTTTTCAACACCCTGTATCTTTTAAACCGAGCTGATACAGAAAAAATGATGAAGGAAAAAGTGTTTCTTTTGACCTCAATATTCTAGTGTTGAAATAGATGTACGAGTCAAAGACTTACCTATTCCTACCTACATACTTGTCATAATAGGTACAATCGAATATTCAATAAAAATGTAACTGAATACATACCTGCATGTTAATTTATAATTATTGATATGTTAAGCAACAGTACCATGAGTGAATAAAAGTGTATCAAAAGTGTAAGAATTCAAAAGTTTCACAATTGAATAGCCAAAATTTCTTTACTTGGCTTCTCTCTATGGCCTTATTTTTGTCCAATCAAATTTTACAGAGCCGGTCCTGAATTTTGGATTTGCTATGCCAGTGGATGAGGTGGATCCATATTCTCCTAAAAATTTAATAGAATATACCGAGTGGTTCGAAATGTATGGTACATATGTGGAAAATATGGACCAATGAATGAAGCGCTCTGTATCTTGTACAATAGGCATCGAAGACCTTTCAACCATAGCCATTTTTCAGAGTGTCCTCTACTTTCAGTCTAGCCATATACACTTAAGTATGAAACATCCTTTATATCAAGAAATCGAGTCCTCCAAGCTACAAAATATTAGTATAATCCCAGTTTTCTATCGTTTTAAAAGCTGAAAAAATGTAATGAATTGAGACATAATTACACATCGACTCTTCAAAGTGGCATTCACCATCTATAGAAAACTCAAATTAATCGATTTCATAACTCACAACTGTAGTAATTATAGCAATCGAGGGTCTAATTTTCACACTCTGAAAGTAGGCAATGCAGAAAACCGTTAGCGTTTTATGGGTTGCCTATCCGAGAGAGTCGACGAAGTAAGCGCTAATAATGACCACTATGACAGCTCTCTTCTATTAGTGGAAATAGAAACATGAATCGAGTTTCCTTCGTTTCAAAATATCTATTTTTTTTAATACGAAAAAAGAAATACATGAAAATGTGTTTTTTTTCAAAAAATTCACGACAAATTTGGAACTCTTGATGATACATAGAAATATTATGAGTAGGAAGATATGGGAAACGATTTAAATTTACCTACATACCAATATTTTGTGCGGAAAGCATTAAATCGTGGTAAACAGTAAATTTCCATTTTTTTTTATATAACTTCAAGACCGGATGATATACGGTGAAGCCACTGAGCAAATAATCTCGCCATTATCCCTCTGCCCACTTCCTCGAACAAACAGTTGTTCAATAAATAACGAAAGTTAATTTTTTTTTGGTCTCCTGCATGATCAACCGTATAAATAATCGCTAAACGCCGAACATCAGATGCAATCTTGCTGATGTATGGTGAACAGCCGTCTAAAAGTCTATGTAAATCCGGGAATTAAGCCCAATTTACATCGTTTATCGTTCGTGTCTCACAGTGTATAACAAATTGCTAATATAAATCGATTGCTCGGAATCGCCAATGAAGTCTTTCTTCGCCGTGCGTAGGATTCGATTTATCGCAAGAATATTGCCGCAATTTTGCGAATTGTTCAGCTCGGAGAGTTGATGTCGCAACGATACGTCAAAGACAAGGAGGAAAAACGACTTGGCTGTCTCTCTATTCAGAACTGAGCAATTTTTACTATTTAAGAATTCATTTTTCAACACTCTGCTCTGTGCCATCCAACAACGATCGAATTAGAGATTTCAATATACTGATGCCATCATAATCATGGAACAGGTTAAATATGAAAATTAATCTAATTTTACAATATTCTCTCACAAAGATAGGTAAAGGAGGGGTTGATGTTCAAATGGCTATAAAACAGGATGTATATGAGAGATTGAAAACATTTCTTAATTATATTTGTCTTTGATTTCGCCAGAATTGTAAAAATCTATACTTCATTCAAATTTATTTTATCAGTCGGTTGGCCATGAAATAATTTTCTCAAGTTTTTGTAACTAGAACGGAGTAAGGTTGGCACTCATTAAATGTCGTTAATGTCATAACGCCGTTGCCACAACTAATATCAATTTTTATTACGAAAATGCCGAAAGTGATTGAAAAAAGAGACAGGGTTTCAGGAAGTGCTATTTAGAATTCAGGTCCGCTCATTCAAATAGTTATACCCTGATATTCTTAAATTCACAATACGTCAGACGGTAGCGAACATATTCAATGTAAGAGAATTTATATAATGTTTCATCTGAATCTAAACGACATATATTTCAGCTGGATATTTCCACAATCAGAAAGATTGTTAATGAAGAGGATGACAAAGAATTTCCTTCTATTGGGAGACCCAAAAAAGTGGTGGCATTTGAGAATTTATTGTTTGAGTGAATTAATGCGGAAAGTTTACTACAGGATTTTCGATAAATATCATCGGAGAATAAGTTCCCTAAAATGGATTTTTCTATTTTTCATTTGACTTGTCCTTTACAATGTAAATGTCTTAAGGTACTAATAAATACCTATAATTATTATTATTACATCAATGTATTAAGATAAATAGCCACAAATACGCCCAAGTTACCCTGTTACTTGTTTATTCATGTGAAATTTTTGTTCAAAGGTGAAGTTCATCTTAACTTGAAACTTCCTTCAATTCCTTTTACTTATATTGATGCAAGATGATTTTTTTTGAAGAATTTAACATTCTTGTAATTATCTGATAATTCCTTCGGGAGATACCCATTCCCAACCACTGCATCATATGCATATCAACTTCGAGTTAATATTTTTGAAATCTACAAATGATGTAATGTATTCAAACTTTAGCCAAAGAAGACAAACTTCAATTATATTCGTCACATATTTTCCGAAGAGATTCGACATTGTGATAAAATAAGTAATAACAGAAACTTTTACGTAGAACGGGCAACATAGCGTTGATTTAAAACCCAAAAATGTTTTGACAAGCTTCATAACCCCACATTTTCGTACTATACAGAGTGAAATGTGTCAAATTTCCATGGCCAACCGACTGCTAAAATAAAAGTGAATGAAGTATATATCATCTGACATCCTGTAAAAATATCTATACTATCATTTCCTCGACTTCTTTATTCGCCAGTAGAAAATGTAATGGTACCGATGTTATCTCCATTAAATATATGTATTATTATCATTACAACAACGTTAACTAACATGGAAAACTTCCTTAGAAGCTCTAGTTTTTTTTTATATGGTTGCCCCATATCATTATCACATACCGACCTATTCTAGAGTTTTTTGCGATTGTCTACATTTTTTTTAGGTTAAGACATTTTATTTTAATGAACTCTGGTGATGGATTAGTATCAGAGTTTTAATACTCAATGCTATAATTACATAGAATTAGCTTGGGGACAGAGAAACATGTTGATTCGAAAACTATAAGTTTTTATAATATCCACGATGAAAGGTGAAAATTAATGATCGTCTAACAAAGGTAGTATTGAATGCCTGGTAAAACTTCATTTAGGCAGGTTCCTTCGTTTCCCAAATATTCTTAATAATATTTCCCAATAATAATGTTAATGCTATTGTGATTGTTAGTTTTAAATTTGAAAAAGAAAGGGAAAAAGCATCAAATATTGAAAAAAAAACTTAATATATCAACATTAATTTTCGCTCTAATTATCAACAAGAAGGAAGGAGGAAGACCACCTTTTTTCATATTAATTTTTTTACTTCAGAATGTCAGAGATGTGGGAACCTCCCTCTGGATCTTTTTCAGCAAAATATAATAACAAATAAATCAACAATCGCGTCTTACAATCAGAGTCGTTTGGCCATTGTGGTTCAGCAACTTAATCTGCGAAGTAATTTATCATGGACCCCCCGACAATTTGAGATAAATCGCTGCATTTGTGTCCGATGGAATTGTCAATTTGTTATTAATGTTCGAACGCGTCGTGCTAAAATATATGATGGTCGATATCGGATGGCCATCCTCGGCAGTACACGCCTGGTTATCTTGTGCTATGCAGGGATCCTGCAATGTTGGAGGCTACAAGAAGAGCCCTCTTCATGTTTCTCCTTTTCTTTTCTTGATCCCAACGAATATACAGGGTGAGTCTTTGGCTCGTACGAATATTGTAACAGTAGATTCTTGAGATCGAAAGAAACACTTTTTTCCTATACCATTTTATCCGATTCGGCCATGATAAAAAGATATAGCCATTTTAAGTTTTCATAATAACCTGTGGCACCCCTGAAGGAACAAAATTCAGAATAACTAGCTAAATCTGTGAGACTACACATCTGTGGATATTTTAAACAGAGTTGTATTCGGCCAAAGTACACAATTTTTCAAATTTCACAGATACTTTTGATTTCATCAAATAACTCGAAAACGGCTTATAATACGAGAAAATATGAAGAATATTATTTTCCAAAACGTTCAAATTTTCTATAGATAGCGACCAACTTAGTTTCAAGTGTTGGGTTCTTTGAATTTTTGGTCTTTTATGGTACTCAATGGTCATAATGAGAAAACTGGAAGACGTGGGTGATATCTTGTGTTCGAAAAAAATCCATCAAATAAATGAAACACCATATTCCTATTTTCAACCTCTGATGACAAATTTCAAGATCTTGGGCCCAGGAAAAATGAAGTAGGAGTGGTTAACAATTTTTCTTTTTGGGTTTTTATGTAAGTCTTCATCTCTAAGTTACAAATCTGTAGAGTACGAACGATCGGTCAGACAGGTTCGTAAAAATTGCAATTCTGGAAATGTTCCTTTAACTATCTTCATCACAGTGTTAAGTTTGAACTATTTATCGTAAAAATTTACGGATTTCTGTAAGTTACAGATCACTAAAAACGTCCAGGAGTTTATGAAAAGTTACAGATAGACTTACAGATGAAAGCAGAATACTACCATTAATCATGACAAAACTCTAAACATACCTACTTGTTTTTCATCGAACAAGAACAGAATCAGACGAATGACCTATCAAATGTGAAAATTGCCCAAGTTTAACTGGCTATAATTTCGAAATTAGTTTTTTTATGTTAAATTTTCATCCTTAGATGCAATCCCTTCTTATATACAGGGTGTGAAAGTCCAAAAATTTCTGTGTTAACAATGTAGAAATACAATTAATCTCCTAAATAAATTACATCATGCAAATCAAATCTAAATCATTCAAACGTGATTACTGAAATATGAATATCATAACGTATGAGAAGCATCTGTTCACCATCACCTTCCATAACCATACGACTAGAGCAACCCTTCAGTCGTCCCCGAATATGATTGACAATATCAAAAACCCCGTACAATACCCGACAGCGTCCACAATACCCATAAACACATCCCTTAAGTCCATTTCCCATACAGAGACAACATGGCTAATCCTCTTGTCCCATCCAGAAGGGCATGCCAATATTTGGTTGACATCCAAGGGCGGTCAATGCAAAGGTACAATAGCTGGGGACGCAAATTCGTTCCGTTCAACGAAAGTAGATGAACAGTTACTTTCACGGTCGGTCACACATCCTCAAAGCGGTATTTACTGTTTACCCTTGCAGTTCTGATTCGATTTTGTGTTTTTCCGGGGATTTGCGGTCGAAGGTAATGCCTTTCTGGGCTATTTGCCGGAGAATGTTGTTCATTTTTTGGGGTACTTTCTACCTTGTTTCCTCAAATAGGTGAAGAAGAAACCACAGAAGATTTTTAAGGTTTTTCTCGGTCATAGTCACATTGGAAATTCACACAACTAGTGGTAGCAATAATTCGATATAAGTGCATAAATCTCATCAATAAAATTCGTCTAAATTATTCACGAATTTTTTCACAATGAGCATTACAAACTTCTCGTTCGAAAATTCCAACAATCGTCGTAAAAATGGGATGAAATGGGGAAACATCATAGCACTTTTTCAACATAACTAACAAAAGTACTTTCAAGAAACTGCCTCAATTGTCAACATTTTCTTTTTACCCTAAATTGCACGATACAACAATTATGATTCTCTCAAAAGTGACCTGATGCATCTAATCCGATGAACTTAGTACTGAACCATTCATTGTCTAGCCATATGTTTATGTTTTGTTTCGTTTTGTCGGGACCTTCCACAGTCCTGTACTTGAAATCCATTCACTTTTATTTTAGCAGTCGGTTGGCCATGGAAATTTGACACATTTCGCTCTATATAGTACGAAAATGTGGGGTTATGACGCTTGTCAAATCATTTTTGGGTTTTAAATCAACGCTATGTTGCCCGTTTTACGTAAAAGTTTCTGTTATTACGTATTTTATCACAATATCACTTTGGAAAATATGTGACGAACATAATTGAAGTTTGTACAAACTGATTGAATGGCATACCAAATCCAGTTATTTGCATGTAAAATACAAGAGATCAGTATAATATCATAATATGCACTAGCTTGAGGAGAGTTTATGTGCGTTATCTTCTTTGGCTAATATTTGAACACTTTACATCAGTTGTAGATTTCAAAAATATTAACCCGAAGATGAAATGCATATGATGCAGTGGTTGGAAATGGGTATCTCCCGAAGGAATTAACAGTTAATTAGAAGAAGGTTGAATTCTTCAACAAAAATCATCTTGCATCAATATAAGTAAAAGGAATTAAAGGAAGTTTCAAGTCAAGATGAACATCACCTTTGAACAAAAGTTTCACATGAATAAACAAGTAACAGGAAAACTGGGTGCGTATTTGTGGCTGTTCATCTCAATACATTGATATAATAATAATGATTAGGTATTTACTGGTACTTAAGACATTTAAAATGTATAGGACAAGTTAAAAGAAAAATAGAAAATCAATTTTCGGGAACTTATTGTACGATGACATTCATCGAAAATCTTGTTGTAAACTTTCCGCATTAATTCACTCAAATAAAAATTCGAAATACCACCACTTTTTTGGGTCTCCCAATAGAAGGAAATTCTTCGTCATCCTCTTCATTCACAATCTTTCTGATTGCGGAAATATTCAGCTGAAATATAAGTCGTTAAGATTCAGATGAAACATTCTATAAATTCACTTAAATTGAATATGTTCGCTACCGTCTGACGTATTGTGGATTTTAGAATATCAGGGTGTAACTATTTGAATGAGCGGACCTGAATTCTAAATAGCACTTCCTGAAACCCTGCCTCTTTTTTCAATCAATTTCGGAATTTTCGTAATAAAAATTGATATTAGTTGTGGCAACGGCGTTATGACATTAACGATGAGTTCTAACCTTCCTCTGTTCCAGTTACAAAAACTTGATAAAATTATTTCATGGCCAACCGACTGCTAAAATAAATGTGAATGGAGTATAAGTGTGGTTTCTCAGCCATCTTGGATATTTGATATAGATAATTTTTTGGTTAAACCATTGATTTTGATGAGTTCTACCTTCTGACAAGAAAAAAGCCTCACCTTTGAAACTTTGAAGACACTCTCTCTGTATAATGCTGGAAATTCCTGAACCAAACGTATCTTTTAAGGATGAAATTTATGGTTTAGGATTCTCGTGATTGTTGTGCTTGAAACACCAGATACATCGGACAATTTCCTAGTACTAAAGGTCGGATTCATTGCTACATGACCTAAGACAGCCACGTCCCTCGCTTCGTCTCTTTCGTGCACCTTATTTTGTTTCCCAGTGAACCAATATCGCCAAATTTGGTAACCAGTCAAAATCTAGGTTTTAGGTTTTCGTTGGACCAGCCTGTATGTTAGATGTCTTGAAGGATTAGAATATTACTATTAGGTACTACAAGAACAGTCCCTATATAGCGCCCATGGTAAGTAGTCTGGCCAAGCAGAATCGGTTGATTTATTTGAGAACAAAACGGGCTACACACAGGTCTTGATTAAAATCGATTTCTCAAAGCCCGATGAACAGATGTAGCAACAGGTCATTGGTAGTGGCAGAGCAACACACGTAAAGCCGGTACGGAGGGGAGAAGGGAGAGGAATATTTTGAATTTCGCGCATTTCACGAAGCGGCTCGTCAAAGGAATCCCTCGACGTTGGAAAAAGTGCCACTCTTAATATGAGTTATATTACGTTGAAGCTTTGGACTTATCACACGGCCTTTACCATAGATGATCCTGATCGTTTGAGGCTGCATATCATACACGTTTCAAATTGTGGAATCGTCCAACTCGATAGGAATCTTTGGTACGAAAATACTGTTAGTCAAATAATTGTCGCAATTTTTTTTTAATATATGAGATCGATTATTTTCAGTTGTGCCAACAGAACACAGTTCTGTCAATTAAACTTGACTTTGCCTCCTTCTACGTCATCATCATTCCAAAAAAGCAAAAATTTCAAGAGACCAGTAGAGACTGAATAGGTTCAAGATGCAGTTGGATAATGGTGTTCAAGTTTTACGAGGATATATTGAAAAATTCTTAGCCTACTATAGAACCAAACAAAATTTCAATGTCAAAATATTTTATTACTCAATATATTCTCCTCCTAATTGGATACATTTATTACAGCGAACCTGCAACGTCTCTAGACCTTTCAAGAAAAATGTTTCTTCTTGCTCTGCAAACCAGACCTCCATGGCAATCACAAAAAACTGAAGCAAGAACTTTTCCAGCAGAGGAAAGAGATGATAGTAGGATGGAGCCAAATCTGGTGAATAAGGGGGGTTTTCCAGTGATTCAAACTTTAAATCACGAATTTTTTGCATGGCAACATGGAATTTGTGTTCAGAGGCGTTGTCCTGCAAAAACAAAACATCTTTGGATAGCTTTCCGCGTCTTTTCTCTTCAATTTTTTCCCGTAGAGTGGTCAGTAATGTCGAATAGTAATCACCGGTTATTGTTCTACACTTATCCAAAAAATCAATCATGATTAATCCATGGCAATCTCAAAAAACTGAAGCAAGAACTTCTCCAGCAGATTTTTGAACACGAAACTTCTTAGGTCTTGGAGAACCAGAGTGTCGCCATTCCATCGATTGTTGTTTTGTTTCTGGATCGTGGAAATGTACACAAGTCTCATCCATAGTAACAATTCGGATTAAGAAGTCTACGTCGTTTTCAAATCGAGCACAGATCGAACGCGATGCTTCTACCCTTGCACGCTTTTGGTCATTTTTCAAACATTTGGGGATCCATTTTGCAGCAATTTTTCTCATGTCCAAATTGACGTGAACTATATGATGAACGCGTTCGTATGAAATATTCAGTGCTTCAGATATCCGTTTTAGCCCAATTCGACGGTCTGATAAAATCATGTCATGAACTGCATCGATATTTTCGGGGACTGACACAGAAACTGGCCTTCCCGATCGGTCATCATCTTCAATGGAAAATTTACCTCTTTTGAAGCTTGCAGTCCAATTTTTCACGATCGCATACGAAGGACATTGATCACCAAGGGTATTAAGTATATCTTCGTAAGTCTGCTTACCTCTTAACCCTTTTAAATGCAGGTACTTGATGACTGCTCGATACTTCAATTTTTCGATTTTCACAATTTCGGTGGACATCTTCTTTCTTTTAATTCATTGCGTAACTCTGGTTTACATTTTTGACCTTAAACTTCACACTGACACTTCTAATGAGTTATTGTTTGTTGCTATGGTAACGCAATATTTTTTTTATGCATAGAATGTCTAAGCTATAATAACTATAGATATCAATGCATCCTCGTATGTAAAAATGAGTAAATTTGCTAATTGTCTACTTCTTCTGTAGAAAAAGTATATAATTTACAACATATTGTTTTATCAATCAATATAGGTATTACTCCATGCTGAATGCTATCGTGAAATTTTTTTCTGTCCCTTCTGAATGAGGCCAATTAAGCGATGATCGCTCATGTAGATGCTCCCGAACAAACAGCATTTAGGCATAATATGAAAAGGTAATTACATCGAGGGATGGGAGGGAAAAAGAGTCAACGCGCGCGTCAGGGTGTTGCTTACCTTTAATCATGCCACGTGGCGTCTCGAATTATGCCAAATTACACGATTGTGTCGACCCTTTGATAAGGGACCCCGTCCTGAGATACGATCTGCCGATGATCTCATTCGTACGTTTCGAGTATTCTGGGATGCGAGACGCATTTGGACCTAGAAACGGGGCATTAACTTGAGCTAACTACCTATTCAGCCTGATGAATAACTCCTTATCGAATATATGTGGATAGGGTGGATGTGACATCTTCTTATGATTCACGACAATAGACTTCTTGCTAAGAAGAGAGGCTTCCAATAAGTTTCTTTGAAAACAAGGAGTATACAACAAGTGGTTTGAGCATTTATATGAGGAGGAATATTGAGCGATAAATTTTAATTTGTGTTTTCTGATAGTCTGTGTGAGAATTTTTCAACCAACGGGAGTATTCATGTGTCATGTGTCGATTCGATTGTATTCAAAGTAAGTTCAGTTTTCATTTACCACCTTCATTGGTTGATATAAATGATCTGCTCTGTGACACATCTGTACTGAGTACTGAGCAGTGAGCTGATATCTTACCTGCATAGATGTCAGCAAATTTCTTGGACGCATATCTCAAGGAATAGGATCAGAATAATCTACTGACATTCGCGGCTTCCACTAAACAACAACCCGGGTAGGAAGAGCGGGTAAAAAGTACGGTAAAAAACGTGGGTAGAAAGCGCTGAAAAAGAGAATAGAAATAGAGCTGAAATTTTGGATAGAAAGCGAAGATAGAAAGCAAAGATAGAAAGTGAAGATAGAAAGCGTGGAGAGAAAGTGTAGAAAAAAAGATACAAAGCGCAGTAAGAAACGTGTATAAAAAGTGCGGGTAGAAAGCGCGGATAGAAATAGCGTATAAAAAGCACGGATAGAAAGCGCGAATAGAAAGCGCGGATAGAAAGCGCGTATAGAAAGCGCGGATAGAAATCGCGGATAGAAAGAACAGATAGAAAGAGAGTATAGAAAGCGCGGATAGAAAGCGCGAATAGAAAGCGCGGATAGAAAGCGCGTATAGAAAGCGCGTATAGAAAACGCGTATAGAAAGCGCGGTTTTGAAGCGCGTATAGAAATCGCGTATAGAAATCGCGTATAGAAAGCGCGTATAGAAAGCGCGGATAGAAATAGCGTATAGAAAGCGCGGTTTTAAAGCGCGAGTAGAAAGCGCGTATAGAAAGAGCGTATAGAAAGCGCGGATTCAAATCGCGGTTTTAAAGCGCGGGTAGAAAATAGCGGATAGAAAGAGAGTATAGAAAGCGCGGTTAAAAAGCGCGGAAGAAGAGAGGATAGAAATCGCGGATAGAAAGAGAGTATAGAAAGCGCGGGTAAAAATCGCGGAAGAGAGTATAGAAAGCGCGGATAGAAAGCGCGGATAGAAAGCGCGAATAGAAAGCGCGGATAGAAAGCGCGAGTAGAAAGCACGGATAGAAAGAGCGTATGGAAAGAGCGTATAGAAAGCGCGGATTCAAATCGCGGTTTTAAAGCGCGGGTAGAAAATAGCGGAAAAAGAGGATAGAAATTGCGGATAGAAAGCGAGGTTAAAAAGCGCTCAACAAGAGAGGATAGAAATCGCGAATAGAAAGCGCGGATAAAAAGAGAGCATAGAAAGCGCGGTTAAAAGGCGCGGAAAAAGAGAGGATAGAAATCGCGGATAGAAAGTGCGGTTGAAAAGCGCGAAAAAAGCGCAGATAGAAAGAGCGTATAGAAAGAGCGTATAGAAAGCGCGGATAGAAAGAGCGTATAGAAAGCTCGGATAGAAAGCGCGGATAGCAAGCGCGGATAGAAAGAGCATATAGAAAGCGCGGATAGAAAGAGCGTATAGAAAGTGCGGACTCATTATAAATCGACAGATACATTGTTGGTTCTGGAATCACCTTCATTTTAGACATTTAGACAAAATATGTGAGTAAATGGATAGTCCTCAGCGTCCAAGGCACCGAATAAGTAATATAGATTACCCTCGTGCCTAGAGGACAAACATAAAAAAAGGATTTATCGTGAAAGTACCCACAGTCTGATGATGGAAGAAAAGATACGAAACGCAGGCTCGCTCTCGTTTTCGAAACGTTAAAAATCGGATCAGTCGCTGTACAAAGGGGGATCTAGCGAAGGTGCGAAGTGTGTAATAATTATCCACATTGTTTCGAGATTAATGACACAGAAAACAGCGGGAGGCCGGCGGCTCCCGTTTGATTGCTCTGTCCGTCATCCACTTCTTGGTCCTGCGAGCGGGAACGATCAAATATAATCAGCTGTGACCGAGATGAGATTACCTCTACTATTCCGTCCTTTCGTATATATCATGAACGACAAGGGCGTGCTTCTGCCAAGATAGAAATCGAAGAATTGCGAATAAATTTTATGCCTGTTGGTTGAATCTAAATATATATATTATGGAATTACGCAGCTCAGACTTGCGTTGGCTTATTTTGAGACAATCTAGTTCAAGTGCCTTGGCCCTCTTGATCTCCCAATCTCTCTCCTATAGAAAACGACTGGGACATTGAAATTCTTTTTTTATTTCAACCTTGAAAAAGGTTGAAAATCTTTCCAAAACGTTGACGATGTCGTAATTGTCTGATTTGAAAATAAAATCAGACCAAATCCCTGAGAAACTGCATTTCATTTTGTCAACATGGACAGGATCTCTGCTAAATTGAAATTATGGGAAGAAGACATAAGATACAAATTGCCTGGGATGAGATAGTTCGAGAGAAAAATGTTCTGTTGTCTATGTCACTTACATCTTTGTATGTTTTCTTCTCCAATATATGATTCATATTTCAAAATTATCATTGAGTTGGCAAGTACCAAGAAGCTCATCATTCGATTCACATTTTTTGATAGTGAAATTTCAGAAGAACATCTTTCGAAACACCTAAGACACATTTCAGTTTATGTTTAGGTAGGTTCTCTATGGGAGAAACAAATCTAGACACTGCGACTAATAAATCCATTTTTTCTTGTACAATATCAATCATCATTATACCATTACCAAGCAAAATCGTACACACACAAGAAGGTATAATCATGAATTAATGATGATGCACCTTAATAACACAAATTGATATGTAAATCATCCGTGAAATTCGAGGAATCGTCGAGTGAGACTTTTATGAAATCGAAAATTGCCAGAACGAGGTGCTGTTGATTCATAAACATACACAATCCCGAAATTTTCGTGAAATTTTGAATAATTGAGAAAATAAAGGATGGAACAACCTTAATCTGTTAAGTATCGTAAAATATCAACAAAACAAAGCTGACAAACTTTTGTTATAGTCGTTATGGGTAGGTAATATCGAGCTTGAAAAACGTAGGAAAATTGGATTTTTACACTTTTCCTGGAAGTTTTCTGAACGAAATTGGAAAGTTCCGTTGTGGACGAAGCATTCCACTTCTTTAATAATTACAAATCGTAGATAACCAAAGTGCAATCGGTTTTTTAAATGGTAATTAACTTCGGAAATATACATCAAGAAACAAATTCTGGAAAATATCAGTAATTTCCCTAAATCTTTCTTTCTTTCTTGTTTTTGAAGTCTACGAAGAAATAAAAAGAAGAGCTATATAATATTTTGAAAATATTTCGTTGAATTCCGACATTAAATTCGGAATTTGGAAGAGTCCAGTATATGAATTTTTCCTTTCTGGCAGCACGCCTCTGACTTATGACCCTCTTCGCTCGTGATTAAAACAAAATGCTCAAGTTAGTTCGCCATCACTCTAGACGTCAACATTGCATCCAATCTGACTCCGAGCCGTGGTTTTCCTCTGTTTCGGGCCTTTTTTTTCGAGCTGGGGCCCACAGGCGTTGATTTAATTGAAGGAGAAATAGTATATTCAACATTGGAGATGAAAAATGATGATGCCGTAACGGAACCCGGGATTTCTATAAGAGCGAAGAAGATCTCTCTCATTGTTCGTATCGTGGAGAAAATTGACTGAATTAGGGGGACCGATCAATGTGAAGCAATCACGATCTATTGATTCTGATTCGCCGTTAGTGTGGTTTTTTTCCACCAGAAAAAAAAAATGATTGTTGAAGAAGCTAACTCTGTCTGAAATCTTTTCAATTCTGAAGGATTGTCACATTATGAATGAGCTAATCTCGGTTGACCAACTTGGTGGTGTTGTGATTGATTTTGGACCTTGTAATATGTATATACATTGTGTTTATTTGAAAAGGTACCACCTTTAATAACTCGGCCCCCATACAAAATAAAAAAAAGCACTTTTCAAAAAATCGAAGGATGCCAAGTCTGGGGAGCGTGTTGGCCATTCAATTGCCCCATTTTTCTACATCTACAGCATTGAACTGGAAATTCTCGCAAATGCTGTTATGAGTTAACACATATAACATATTCAACACAGTGAAAACAAGGTTTTTGTGTGAAACTCAAAGCGTTTTGGACTGATTTCTAACCTCTCTGAAACCACCAAAAGCATCTGTCATTACGAGACATCAATGAAAGTCAGAGTCATTGTTTCAAAACGCACTGAACTAATTTGTATAATCAATCTCTGATATGTTTCCAGCTAGATACAATCCAAGAAGATACTGCTATCCTCCAAGATGACATAGGTCTACTCTTTCCCAGATAGTTAAATTCTAAACAAATTATAAGCTATTTACATCCAGTCCTTTAATTTCAAAGACTCCTTTAGTTTTACTAAATCTGGAGCTGTAAGAAATTCGAAACTAAAGAGAAAAGAGACTTTAAAATTGACTACGAAACTGGATGCTACTCTTTCAGTACTGTAGGCATCTTTACAACGAGAAGTTTGCCCCAATTTGGGTTATCACAGCATATGCAAGTTTAAACTGAATAATTATGAGTTTCATATGCACCGCGGAAACTTTTCAAAATCATTCTTCAAATATGAGGTTTTAAAATTTAAATCGCTTCGTTTCTAGTTTACGATTTGGCAACAGCGTCTACTAGAAAATAAAAAGAACAATGGCTTGTTTATAAAATAACAGCTGTTGAAAAGGCGCGTACTCACTGGCGAGCCTCAACAGCAACCGGCCATAAAAATCCCACAAAATTTTACGACCTTCCTCGTTCGTCGCAGACTTCATAGACAGCCATCTTTGTCTATCTCATCTAGATAGTGTTTTTGTTTTCCTTTATTATCAAAGCATATTTCAGTCGATGTTGCCAACTTGTGCAATAGAAACGAAACGCTTTAAATATTAAATACCCATTTTTATTGGGAAACGGTTGAAATAGTTATTTCAAAATGTGACGTTTTGAAGATATTCCATAAAAATACATCATTTTCGTCACAAGGAGTATTCCTTTTTGACTTTGAATACAATGCTTAAATGATCACCCACTTTTATTGATACACACTTTAAAATTGGAATTTTATAAAGGCGTTTCTTAGTTTTACAGACGAGTGTACATTTGAAACTGACATACCCTATTTTTCTTGCCTAAAAGTTTAGAGAGTCTACTTTTTCATCGAGAAAATCTCTCGTCCGAGAGTAGGTATGCCTCCTACGATCCTCCAAGAAATATGCAGTACAGGACACACGCATATCTGAGTCAATCAGCTGACTGCAAATTAGCCCTGATTGGGCCTAATTCGGACTTCCGGTCCCTTCATGAAGTACCCCGCTTGCTTAGATCTATTTATTTGGTAGACGAGTTGGTTTTATGGACTCATAAAGAGCAACAACAATGACTGTTTATTCGGCCTGATTCGATTCGGATATTACTACGGTGAGGACGAAACGGGCCATCGGATTAAGATCGCGTCGATATGGGGTGTCGACTGTTGGGGGGTTAAACGGTTATTCGATATCGCTTTGCGTAATGGGTTTATTTCACGTTTCACTTAGGCTCATCAATCTGATTTTCCCTGAATGAAATGCAATAGGTGATTCCCCGTTCGTGAAGATTAATATTTCTTGAAGGAACTAGGGGTTGAAAATGCACCCCTTCTCAGATATAGGGTCCTGTCACGTTTTTCTTGAAGAAATTTAAAAAATAAGTGATATTTCTTTGAAATGTTCGGAATAATAGAAGACTATTAGTGTTTCATTATTCTTAGGTTATCCACCTACTTATAGTTGAAATCCCCATTCCCTGAAATCTTGGAGTGTTTTTCGTAATGAGACCCTGATCTAGTGCTCTAAACTCTAACGTTTCTAAAAAAAAAGTTCTGAAAAACTAGAAAAAATTGACACATTTTTGTAATACTTTTCTGTACATTTGCTTTGATTTCACACAACATTCTATTGTTCTTTCTTCTTTCAATGTTATCAATTGTCATTTTCTTTGTTATGAGTGTTAAATTGTACTATAAACAGGGTGAATCTTTGACTTGTACAAATATTTTAACAGTAGTTTCTTGAGGTCAGAGGAAATAATTTTTTCCCATACCATTTTCACCGACTCGGCCATGAATAAAAGATATGGTCACCCATGGGAAAACAAAATAACCTTCAAAATAACTAGCTAAATCTGTGACACTACACATATTCATCCGACATGTCGCGAGTACGAGGTATCGGTTGCTCCGAATGTTCGAGTAAAATCGATAGATATGATGAAACAATTGTTTGCAAAGTGTGTGAAGGTTGCTTTCATACTAAGTGTGTGAAAATTTCGATCGAAAATCTAGTAGAAATGCGCGAAAAAGGACGCTTAAACGAATGGATTTGTTCGAAATGTAAACTGAACAAATTTCCTGCATATAATCAAGAATTGGATTCTATAATACGTCAAGCCGTCAAAGAGGCTATTATTCCTCTGCACAACGAAATAGAAACATTGAAAGAAATGATTGTTACGCAAAACGCGAAAATGAATTCATTATTGGAAGAAATCGGCCGCCTTAAAAAAGACAAACAAATAACGGCTGCGTGGAATCCCCTTGATAAGGATAAGACGGAGAATTCTACTACATCGGGGTCTGCTATGCATCGGCGCCCGCGTTCGGGAGTCGATTCGATGAAGACTATTGACCGAGTTACTTTCGCTGATCCTGGATCCATCGGTGATAATAAACAAGGTGAGATTTCAGCTGATCATGAAACAATTGTTATAAATGAAAGTACTGCTGCAAGTTCTTCCCAATCCACAATTAATGAGCCTACAGGGTGGACACTGGTCGAATCAAAGAGAAGAAACAAGGAAAAGAAGGTCAATCCTTCTCTGACTATTCGAGGACAAAAAAGGAGCAGTAAACCTATCGTTGGTTCCTCAGAATCGACTGCTCTTATAAGTGCACCTAAAAAAATCTTATCTTATGTGCATGTCTCAAGACTGAGCCCGTCAACTTCAACTGAGGATATCTGCAAATTTCTTGATCAGTTTGTCACTGATCTTAAGTGTGAGGCATTGAATTCAAAGCAACCAGACATCTATGCTTCTTTCAAACTTACTTTTCCCACTCAATATCTGGAAAAAATTATGGATCCCGCGCTCTGGCCGCAGGGAGTAACTGTTAATAAGTTTTTTCTGAGGCGTCGTCGGGATCAGAGCACAATTTAGCAAATTCCACCCACTCCAGTCGAATCGCGGAAAATAATCATCAAACTTCTAAATTGAAAATAATGCAATTGAATGTCCGAAGTCTTGCAAATAAGTTACTAAATATGGAATTATTACTTGATTCGATGAAACCAGACATTGTGAGTGTGGCCGAACACTGGTGTCTGAATGAGAATATTGAACTCATGATGCTTCCTGGTTATATGCTAGTCTCATATTTTTGCCGTTCTTCACAAAGGGGTGGTGGATCTGCCATATATGTCAGGGATTCCATTCAAACATCTGGAATTAGTGTCTCTAATCTTTCGGAAGAGATGAATTGTGAGGCCTGTGCAGTGAAGATTTCAAGTGACGACCTGAAGGTCTGTGTTATTAGTGTCTATAGATCACCCAAAGCCAATCTCAAATTATTCTTTGAGAAACTCACTAACGTGGTCCAAGAGTGCGCGGATCAATCCAGATCACTATTTGTGTGCGGAGATTTGAATGTGGATGTCAATGACTCTCTATTCGGCGACTTCATGCAGTGCTTCAATTTAGGTATAACATCATTTGAACCAACACGAATATTCACTGATACTTCTGGCAGAACTTCTTCTTCTCTGCTAGATTATATTTTGACAGATGTAGATTTAACGTTATGTAAGACTAATGTTTTCGAGGCTCATCTTGCTGATCATAGGATAATTTCATTGATCTACTCCTATACGATGAAAAATGTTAGATCTTTCAGTTCTGCTGACAGGGTGTGCTATGTGAGGGAAATTACTCAAAGTAATTTAGATAAACTTAATAATCAGATTAAAAATACAAGCTTCACTAATATTTATGTAAATTCTAACGTAGATTATTGCTTTGATGAATTTGTAAAGATCATTAAAGATGCTTTTGCTGATTGTTGCCCTTTAAAAAGAATTGTAAGAAATAATGTTTCTAAGCCTTGGTTAACCCCAGAGATAAAATCAGCTAGCCTTCATTTGAAAAATATCTATTGGCTTCATTCGAACGTGAAATCTGTAGAATCCTTGACAATGTATAAAACCGCTAAATCAGACTACAATCAGTTGCTACAAACTACTAAAAGAAGATATTACGTAAACATACTGAATAACTCTTGTCAAAGAAACAAAACAACTTGGAACCTAGTATATAAAGAAATCGGTAATAAAAATAAAGAACAGAGAAGAATAAATCTGCTTTTGAATGGAAATTTATGTACTAACCCTGCAGAGTTAGCAAACTCATTTGGTGAATATTATTCAACTGTAACATCTGAAATGCTAGCTAGATATTTCAGAAATACTTTATCTATTTCATGTACAACTTCAAAAATGCTAGATGTAAGTTTCTATTTTTATCCTGTAACAAAACATGAGGTAGCTGATAACATCAAATTGTTGAAAAACAAAAAAAGCACAGGTATTGATTGTATATCTTCAAGAACCCTAAAAGCGGTCGGCGATTCTCTCTTCTGGAAGATTTCCGTCCATTTTGAAAGAATGTATAGTTGTGCCCATTTTTAAGAAGGGAGATCCACACAGCATCTCAAACTATCGTCCTATATCCCTTCTGAGTTGTTTCTCTAAGATTTTTGAGAGGATAGTTTTGAACAGAATGCTGAGTTTCTTGAATAGGTTTAATGTGATCACCGGTTCCCAGCATGGCTTCAGGCCTGGACGTTCTACTGAGACTGCTGCCTTTTCATTCGTGCAGACCGTCTATGAGAAACTGGACGATGGGTTCTTCGTGGCTGGTCTGTTTTTCGATCTGTCAAGGGCTTTTGATTCCTTACGTTTTACTTTCATGCTGAGCAAGTTTTACAATCTTGGATTTAGGGGTATATTTCTTGATTGGTTGGAAAGTTATTTGATGGAACGCAGTATGATGGTTAGAGTCGATGGTGCCGATTCCGAGAAATATATGCTTGACATGGGAGTTCCCCAGGGCTCCGTCCTGGGTCCCCTATTATTCATTTTGTTCATAAATGACCTACCTGAACACATCATCGCACTTGTAGTTGCGCTTTTTGCAGACGACTCGTCTTTTTTGATTGCGGCAAGGAGCTTTGAGGAGCTAGCGGCTGGAATTTCTGCTCTACTAGATATGTTTGTATCTTGGTGCAGCAGAAATGGCCTAGTGGTGAATGTTGATAAGACTGTGTGCTTACATTTTAGCCTGAAGGATATGGGTGGAAATCAGGCGGTGACATATAAGAATCTATCTCTTTCCCCAGATGAGTCTACTAGATTTCTTGGAATTCAGATTGATAAATTTTTACGCTGGAATGATCATGTAGAAAAGATATGTAAAAAACTTAATAGTGCCTACTACGCCCTCAACAAAATCAAAAACCTATTTCCTCTCCAATCCCTCCTGGATGTTTATTATTGTCTTGCCTACCCACATTTGTCATACAATATCCTGATCTGGGGTAGTGCATCTGACTTGGACAGAATTCTTGTGTGCCAGAAGAGAATACTGAGAATTATCTTTAGGATACCTCCACGAGTCTCCTGTAAACCTCTTTTCATAACACATGGAGTCATGACAGTTGCATCCTTGTACATATACAGATGCCTCCTTCATGTAAAGTCCAACGAAGGATCTTTCACGAAGCTGTCAAGTTGTCATCAATATTCGACAAGGAAAGGGGATGTACTGCTCATACCCAAGCATAGAACATCAAGGTTTGAACGCTCGCCTCTATACCAGAGTATACGAATATACAATCACTTACCAAGAAAATTTAAAGATCTTAAAATAATTCAATTCAAGAGAACCATAAAGAAATTACTGTTATGCAAAGCCTACTATTCAGTAAGTGAATATTTGTGTGATTTTTCACTGTTATCTTGGTCTTGTGACCACTAATAATTTGTTTTCTATTTTTCATTGTAATGATTGACTTGTCCTATACTGTATTGTCTAACGGGATCAATAAAGATTATTATTATTATTATATGTTGATCTATTAAAGAGAGTTGCATTCGGTCAAAGTACCCAATTTTTCATATTACACGAAAACGGTGCATTATACTAGAAAATATAAAGAAAACTTTTATTTTACAAAAAGTTCAAATATTCATTATATAGCATCCAAAATTTCAAGAGTTGGGTTCTTTGAGTTTTTGGTATTTTTATGGTACGTAATGGCCATAATGAGAAAACTGGAAGATGTGGGTGATATCTTGTGTTCGAAGAAAATTCATCAAATAAATGAAAAACTATATTCCGAAATTCATTTCATTCGAAAGAACCGTTTGTGAGAGAACTCAAAATAACATTTTTTATGATATTTCAACAGCCTGTATCTTTTTATCAGAGCTCAATTGGAAAAAATGTTAAAGGAAAAAGGTGTTTCTTTTGACCTCAAGAATCTACTGTTAAAATATTTGTACGAATCAAATACTCGACCTGTATAATGTGATGTTCATATTCTATTTCTTCTTTTGTCATATGTCTCTGTTTGGTTTTATTATTTTTTCATTTTTCAGTCTTCAGAAGGCATAATGAAGTGAAGGAATGGTCTGATGGTGAAGATATTATAGTTGCCACACTACCAAGAGTTCAGAAGACAACCAAGAATAAAACTAGAGTCAAATGGAATTTTTAGAATATATTATTATCAATAGATCGATATATCCCAACTGTAACTATATTGTCATTTCCCTCTCTGTTTGTGCATTTATCGACCTGCATCATCTGTAACATGTTTTCTGGAGGATATAAACGATAAACCATAAATAACTCTGAAGATTGTATTTATGTACTTTTTGAAGCGGGTTTTACTGCGATCTTAAGATCTACCTCTTATCAGAGGTGTTTTGGACGCTGTGTCATCTATAGTTTGACCAGGAGATATAATATAATATAAGCTTATCAATCTGCCTTATCGAGTACCCTAACTTTGATCTCTAACGAGGTGAAATACTGCGAGGACTGATGGCGTGGTACCAAAATGACGCCCGATGTAAATTGGAAGACCTACTTCGTCAAGAAGTGACGTGCAATCAAATCAGTACGGTACATATACATACCAATTAATCCGGAATAATTATAAAATCAAAACGAAACTGGCTCGATTAAGTGTTTAATTAACGGAGTCGTCGCAATTTTTGCGAAACGAGACGACAGTCAGTCGGACGGCTGGATATCAAAAACGGGAGGTAATTAATAGGCAAATTATATTTTTATGTCAACTGGGCTGGTCGACGCGACTGCATTTAGTCTCACCTGCTGATGCATGAGGGCACCACTCGCTAATTAATTCGGTTTTTGATTGCTAAAACTGAAGAGTAATGGATCGAGACGGAGGAAGTCGATACGTCTTGGGTTGTCTGCTGGGAGTT
Source organism: Coccinella septempunctata (assembly GCF_907165205.1). Classification (NCBI taxonomy): domain Eukaryota; kingdom Metazoa; phylum Arthropoda; class Insecta; order Coleoptera; family Coccinellidae; genus Coccinella; species Coccinella septempunctata. The sequence goes on from NC_058190.1 coordinate 54,348,035, forward strand.
GTATGTAGAACGGAGCCGATGATCTGGAAACTTGTATACAGGATGGGGCCTAAAAGACTCCGATTGAGAAAACTCACGCTTTCACTAGAGGAAATCGAAACACGAAAGCACTATTTTGAAGGCTGGAGCTGAGCCCAACATTGAATAAAAAATATTTTCCCCTAGTTGCTTTTTTAGACCATATATGAAAGTTTTTGGTACAGCCAACCATGAAATTTTAATAACCAAATGTGTATACGACGAGTACCTATGTTTATCAATAATGAAAAGTTTTTTCCAACATAGAATATCTACAATTTGCAAGTGTAAATGGTTCTAGGACAATGATTACCAATGTGCTCAATGTTTAAACCATTATTGTTACCTACATTATTAAAAATATGTATAAAATATTATGGAACATAACTTCAATCCTAAATATCTAGGAGTTCAGCTGGACTCCTTGCTGAATTTCAAAGCCCATTTGGAAAATTTTCGTCTAAAGTTAGAAATTAGGAATATTATCCTTCATAAACTAGCTGGTACTTCATGGGGTACTGATGCAACTATTCTTCGAAAGGCAGCCCTAGGTTTAGTTTTTTAATATTGTTGCCTCTTTTGGGTTAATAATGCTCATGTGCAAAAAATTGATACACAGCTGAATCTTACTGGAACTATTAGATCTTCATCTATTCAATGGTTACTAGTTCTTTCAAGCATTGGACCGTCTCATATTCGTAGACAAACTATACGGTTATGAATTCCTGTAATAAATTTCAATCATTCCCCGACTTATTTCCTAACCTATATTCAAGAAAATACGATTCTAAGACTGAACTGACTGACTGACTGAAGGGACAAGGACTTCTGGCAGTCTGAATAGAATAGGTGCACTATTTTCAACAAAGAACTAGTTAGTGATCCCTCGAATGGAGTTCCTGGTTTTGATCTTCCCAAGAAAATATGGTGTATTCTAAATCGTATAAGAACAGGTCACGGACTTTGCAAAATAGTATGCTTTTCAGTTGAAAGCCCTAGTTGTGAATGGAAAGAAAGAAGAAACCATAAATCATCTGGTTAATCATTGTAATTTATAAATTTCAGGATGGTTTTAGGACTTAACATGCAGTTTCCGAATTTTTTTTTATTGAGTTGTGAATTTTAGATCAATCTGGCATATTGATCCTAATTTTAATATTTTACGTATTTCTGCGTTTGTTTTCTCTCTATTTCAGATGAAAGTTCCTGATTTCTTGGAGAAGACTTATTGGATTTACTTTTTCTTCGAGGAAAGGATCACTTTTTGCAGTGCGAGACGCCTTGAAATATAAAATATTTCAGCTTATTTCGTAAACAATTTCATTGCTTACAATCCACTTCCGTCAAGGGCAGAAAAAGTTTTTTTACTGGAGTTTTTCCCTAAGCTCTACTGCTCAACAAAAATTGAGACTAAAACGAAGGCTAAAACTCATAATGTGGCCTCAACAGAAATGTTAACAGCAGCATCCCGGCGAAACATCATTATTGTATTTATCCGCAAACTGGCCATTTCGATATCGGCCATTCGAGCGACGATATTTGGAATTTCGCGCGATTTTTAACGCGGCTCAGTTCAAAGGAAATACGGGACCGACTAAAAAACCATCGCTGTCGCATATCGGCGGGCCAGAGTCGGCGGTCCGGCAAAAAATCCGTAGGATGCCGCGAATCCGAGGCGGGTACGCGAACGTACGCGCAAAACCTTTTTATGCGCTGCCCCCTTCGACGAGACGCACTTTGATCTAGGACTAAGGGGGCGGACGGACGACCGGATTTGTATCGGGTAGAAATGCGGAGCACTCTTGATTTCGATGGAAATTTTACGTTAAGAGCTATTAATGAGAAAATATAATATACATATCAAAATTTCATCGAGCTTGGTGTATCTGTTCGGTCTTAACGAATTTTTAACTGATCACATATTTTTGGGAATTTTTCGATGGTCAACTTTCGAGTATTTTTTTTTCCAGGAAAATTATCGTAGATCTAAACGTGATACATATTCTGAAAGAGCAACTCTTCTAGTATCAAATCTGAGAAATTTATCCACCCCGGCGCAACCATTCGATCTTGAGGAAGTTTCAACTGACCCCATCTTTTTGGGATTTTTTCATAGGTCAACTTTCGAGTATATTTTCTTCTAGGAAAATTATCGCAGATCTGAATGTAATACATATTCTGAAAGAACAACTCTTCTAGTAATAAATTTGAGAATTTCATCCATCTCGGCACAACCGTTCGGTCTTGAGGAAGTTTCATCTGACCCCATCTTTTTGGGAATTTTTCATAGGTCAACTTTCGAGTAGTTTTTCTTCTAGGAAAATTATCGCAGATCTGAATGTGATACATATTCTGTAAGAGCAACTCTTCTAGTAATAAATTTGAGAATTTCATCCATCTCGGCACAACCGTTCGGTCTTGAGGAAGTTTCAACTGACCCCATCTTTTTGGGAATTTTTCATAGGTCAACTTTCGAGTAGTTTTTCTTCTAGGAAAATTATCGCAGATCTAAATGTGATACATATTCTGTAAGAGCAACTCTTCTAGTAATAAATTTGAGAATGTCATCCATTTCGGCACAACCGTTCGGTCTTGAGGAAGTTTCAACTGACCCCATCTTTTTGGGAATTTTTCGAAGGTCAACTTTCGAGTAGTTTTTCTTCTAAGAAAATTATCGCAGATCTAAATGTGATACATATTCTGTAAGAGCAACTCTTCTAGTAATAAATTTGAGAATTTCATCCATCTCGGCACAACCGTTCGGTCTTGAGGAAGTTTCAACTGACCCCATCTTTTTGGGAATTTTTCATAGGTCAACTTTCGAGTAGTTTTTCTTCTAAGAAAATTATCGCAGATCTAAATGTGATACATATTCTGAAAGAGTAACTCTTTCAGTAATAAATCTGAGATTTTCATCCATTTCGGCACAACCGTTCGGTCTTGAGGAAGTTTCAACTGATTCCATCTTTTTGGGAATTTTTCATAGGTCAACTTTCGAGTAGTTTTTCATCTAGGAAAATTATCGCAGATCTAAATGTAATACATATTCTGTAAGAGCAACTCTTCTAGTAAAAAATTTGAGAATTTCATCCATCTCGGCACAACCGTTCGGTCTTGAGGAAGTTTCAACTGACCCCATATTTTTGGGAATTTTTCATAGGTCAACTTTCGAGTAGTTTTTCTTCTAGGAAAATTATCGCAAATCTAAATGTGATACATATTCCGAATGAACAACTCTTCTTGTAAGAAGTCTGAGAATTTCATCCATCTCGACACAACCGTTCGGTCTTGAGGAAGTTTCAAGTGACCCCATCTTTTTGGGAATTTTTCATAGGTCAATTTCGAGTAGTTTTTCTTCTAGGAAAATTATCGCAGATCTAAATGTGATACATATTCTGTAAGAGCAACTCTTTTAGTAATAAATCTGAGAATTTCATCCATCTCGGCACAACCGTTCGGTCTTGAGGAAGTTTCAACTGACCCCATCTTTTTGGAAATTTTTCGATGGTCAACTTGAGAGTAGTTTTTCTTCCAGGAAAATCATCGTAGATCTAAATGTGATAAATATTTTGAAAGAGCAACTCTTCTAGTAATCAATCTGAGAATTTCATCCATTTCGGCACAACCGTTCGATCTTGAGGAAGTTTCAACTGACCCCATCTTTTTGGGAATTTTTCGATAGTTTCAAATCGTCAGGCGTGCATCGAGCTTTAATGCACAAAGAGGGAAGTAAACCCACTGACGACGTTTCTTGGCATCGAAACGACGACAGAAGGAATAGGAGACATAGTTTAGACGATGACGACGACAACTATAACAGGAACAGAAGGAATACCTGGTAATGTTGTTGGTATGATAAAAAGCGTATATTGTAAGGTATAAACGGAGAGGAAGTACCATGGGAAACTGACGTACAGTCGACCACATTTCGAATTCTCGGAAATCGGAATGTTTTTGCACAGACGATGCGTCGCCGATGCAGCTCAAATTCCCGCGGAGAAACGGGCTTCAAATGGTGCAGATAGGTGGAAAAAGAGGCTCTTCGAAATTACTACTACTACGTAGATATCAATAGTGAAATTAACACTCGAGGAATTTTTATTTTAAGAAGAAAGTGTTGAAAGAATATTTCTATCAATTTAATGTATCTATGAAAACTAACAGTCATAATACGAGAATGTATCGATATCTAGTTAGCCTATACCATTTCAATCCTTAAAAAAATATTGCGTTACCATAGCAACGAACAATATCTCATTAGAAGTGTCAGTGGGAAGTTTGATGTCAAAAAAGTAAACTAGAGTTACGCAATAAATTAAAAGAAAGAAGATGTCCACTGAAATTATGAAAATCGAAAAATTGAGTACAGTACCTGTATTCAAAAGGGTTAAGAGGTAAGCAAATTTACGAAGATATGCTTAATATCCTTGGTGATCAATGTCCTTCGTATGCGACTGTGAAAAATTGGACTGCAAGCTTCAAAAGAGGTAATTTTTCCATTGAAGATGATGACCGATTGGGAAGGCCAGTTTCTGTGTCATTCCCCGAAAATATCGATGCAGTTCATGACATGATTTTATCAGAACGTCGAATTGGGCTGAAACGGATATCTGAAGCACTGAATATTTCATACGAACGTGTTCATCATATAGTTCACGTCAATTTGGGCATGAGAAAAATTGTTGCAAAATGGATCCCCAAACGTTTGAATGTTGACCAAAATCGTATGCAAGGGTAGAAGCATCGCGTTCGATCTGTGCTCGATTTGAAAACGATGTAGACTTCTCAAACCGAATTGTTACTATGGATGAGACTTGGGTACATTTCTACGATCCAGAAACAAAGCAACAATCGATGGAATGCCGACACTCTGGTTCTCCAAGACCTGAGAAGTTTCGTGTCCAAAAATCTGCTGGAAGAGTTCTTACTTCAGTTCTTTGGGATTCCCATGATGGAGTAATCATGATTGATTGTTTGGATAAGTGTAGAACAATAACCGGAGATTACTATTAGACATTACAGACCACTCTACAGGAAAAAATTTAGAGAAAAAAAATTTTGTTTGGTTCTATAGTAGGCTAAGAATTTTACAATATATCCTCGTATATGGACATTATAGAAGGTTGTGAAAATGAATGATGATTCCTCGTAGATCCAAGTGAAATCTTTATAGAAACTAGTAAACCAGAAGAATGTCTCAACATAGTTATATGCTCAAAATCTTATCTACCAAATTAAAAAGATAGTCTTCTATCTGAACTCTCTCACTTTTTCAGAGCCAAATAGTCCCATTCTCACTGAGTGATGCATCTAAAATAAATTATAGGTGCAATAGTCCACCATACTCACACGAGATGATTCCTGTCGTGCACCCATTTTTCACGTCGACCTAAAAACTACTGAAAAACACCGGTTACAAACCCACTTCACGCAACGATTGCATCACGACGTTTTTTCGCAGTTTTAAATCATTCATCATAACTCTTTTTAATTTCTGAATTGGCTGGAAATTGTCGCTTCGAAGTTACAACCTGCAATCGACGATTCTGCAACGCGAATTAATTATCGTCATTTCTACATCAGAAAATTTGTTCTAATCGACAAAAAATCGCCGATGTTAATTTATGAGGAAGAAAATACGGGTCTCAAGGTCTAGAGGGGAAAATTCCACTCCATTGGAAGGAATTTCAGAGTATCTAGAAAGAAACCATCTGAGACTTCCATGGAAATTGAAAGATACAGGTTTATTTATGAAGTTTTGTTCTTATTTCAAAGTATGAAGAAATTTAAGTAAAGTAGAGGCATCAGCCCTTTGAAATTGCCATTTTCATTGAGAGATTCCAAACTTTTTTTTTACCTGAAACTAACACTTCAGGTTATCAGTCAGGACAGGATGACAGATTAAAGTAGCCCATTTATTTAGTCTCATTCTACTTTTTATATTCTTAATGAGATCGCTGTCCAAGCTTAGAACATCACAGCATGACAGGGAGCAGTTTTGTGATCATAATAAAAATATACAGGGTCTTTGACAAATATTTCAACACTAGATTCATGAGGTTAAGAAACAGTTTTCTTTACCATTTTTTTCGAATCGGATCAGTCTGAAAGATACAGGCTGTTGAAAAACCCATAAAACATAAAAAGTATCACTGAAATTCGTAAAATTGGGTATACTTTGATCGAATGCAACTCTGTTTGAAAAAACCACAGATGTGTAGTGTCACAGATTGAGCTGATTATTCTCATTACACACAGCTCATTATGAAAACTTAAAATGGCCTATAGCGGTTTTCATAAAACTTTGATTGTCGATCAACGATTTGACAGTCACTCGATTTTTAAAACTAAATCACTGAAACCTTTTCATTTCTGAATATATCGAGAAAATAGCAATTGAGAATTACTGAATGGACCTATGAACATCATAATTTGATGCAATAGTGATATTCTGAATGATCACGACTGAAATATCTAAAGAAAGCAAATTGACGTCTATTCATCAATCAAGCTTTATGAAACCTGGGGTATATCTTTTTATCAGGGCCGGTTCGGACAAAATGGTATAGGAAAAAAGTGTTTCTTTCGACCTCAAGTATCTACTGTTGAAATATTTGTACGAGTCATGGACTCGCACTGTATTTCATGTGCTCTTGAAAGGTCTTGCCTCGTCTGTCATTCCAGTGATTTCTATGGTAAGTGCTGTAAAAATCAGAGAAATAGGTAAGTCTTAACGTTGAGCCTACTTTGAATAAGCAAACGGTCATTTTATGAAAGAAAAGTGTATACAGTTTGTCCTAATTTGTACATAATCAGTAATTTCTTCACACAGCAATCCTAATTTTTATGACTCTTCTTGATAAAGGGTACTCTTATTCCTTGTTCCTTCATTTTCGAATCAGTTGATGTTTGTTAAGTATCTTTTGAACAAAGAGAAATGAGAATTAATTATTTGATACTCATATGTAACTTGATGTACCCCCACTTTAAAAAAACAGTCATGAAAGAGTTAGTTGCCATTTGAGAAATAATCAATGACATCCTATCTCGAATTTGGGATGAGCTGTATAACATTTCCCTACATCAAAAAGAGCGCAATTTAAAAGACTCATCGACCTCTGACCGAATATATTTAAAACAACAAAAAAAGTCTTTGATTCAGTGAATTTTTTACGAGATAGATGTCTATCGATCGTTATCGGATCGACCGATGAAAAAATCTCACCCAATCTCTTGAAAAGTGACATATCAACCGACCCCCTCCGACGTACAACATACGTCAATCCGTCCCGTGCGCGTATACCCGGTGGCACGCGTCAGGAATTAAAATATCCCAGATTGAAATCGGCGAAAATTATAGTAATCATAATAAAAAAATTACACGTTGCGAGCGTATACGTCAGCTTATGGGGACCGCGCCCGTCGAACCCATAAGGTACCCATCAGAAACGAAATAACGGTTTTCCGCGTACAAAAAAGCCGTTTTCAAAAGACCGGACCAGCGGCTGTCAATGGCCCGGGTATCGGATGACACAGGAACGGTGAATATGCGATTTTTTTAGCGGTCCTTTATGAGCCGGAGTGGGTGTGCCAAGTTTCTTCCGGACACCCTGCGTACGGATCGTGTTCACGTAAGGGTTCTTGGGGAGGATGAGGTTACTGCTGCTTGCTCTCTGTATCTGCATGCTGTGCGCCCTTTTTTTCACATCTTGAACAAGATCCAGTACCTACTGTGCGTTATCTGTACTGGTTGCCAACAATAAACGACGAGAAACATTTGGTTTTTGTCTGAGTGGCGAAGAAAATGAATATACAGGGTTAGTCTTTGACACCCCTGGAGAAACACAGTTTTCTATACGTTATAGATATTTTTATTTTTATCAGTTGGTTGGCCATGAAATAATTTTCTCAAGTTTTTGTAACTAGAACGGAGTAAGGTTGGCACTCATGAAATGTCGTTAATGTCATAACGCCGTTGCCACAACTAATATCAATTTTCATTACGAAAAGACCGAAAGTGATTGAAAAAAGAGACAGGGTTTCAAGAAGTGCTATTTCAAATTCAGGTCAGCTCATTCAAATAGTTATACCCTGATATTCTAAAATCCACAATACGTCAGACGGTAGAGAACATATTCAATGTAAGAGAATTTATATAATGTTTCATCTGTATCTAAACGACTTTTATTTCAGCTGAATATTTCCACAATCAGAAAGATTGTGAATGAAGAGGATGACAAAGAATTTCCTTCTATTACATGGGAGTCCCAAAAAAGTGGTGGCATTTGAGAATTTTATGTTTATGTGAATTAATGCGAAAAGTTTACTACAGGATTTTCGATGAATGTCATCGTAGAATAAAAATTGATTTTTCTATTCTTCATTTGACTTGTCCTATACATTGTAAATGTCTTAAGGTTCCAATAAATACCTAATTTTTATTATTATATCAATATATTAAGATGAACAGCCACAAATACGCGCCAATTGTCCTGTTAATTGAAATCTACAACTGAAGTAACGTATTCAAACTTTAGCCATAGAAGATAACGAACATTAACTCTCCTCAAGCTAGTGCATATTATGTATAATACTGATCTCTTGTATTTTCCCTGCAAATAACTGGATTTGGTATGCCTTCAATCAGTTTGTATAAACTTCTATTATGTTCGTCACATATTTTCCGAAGAGATTCGACATTGTGATAAAATACGTAATAACAGAAATTTTTACGTAGAACGGGCAACAAAGCGTTGATTTAAAACCCAAAAATGTTTTGACGAGCGTCATAACCCCACATTTTTGTACTATACAGAGTGAAATGTGTCAAATTTTCATGGCCAACCGACTGCTAAAATAAAAGTGAATGGATTTCAAGTACAGGTGTGCTGAAATAAAAGTGAATGGAGTATATGACTCCAAACATTTGTGGATCTTGGTCAAAAATATAAATACTAAAAAGCCCCAAAATTAGGATAAATTAATGGAACTCCAAATATGTTTCCTGAAAATCAATAACAATTCATTGATTAATTAAAGTACTGTTGTTGCATCTTCTGACCAGCTATTTTTCAACAATTTCATACTACTTCAATCCTGAGATAACCCCCGAATATCATCCTCTCCGCAATTCCACCCACAAAATTTAAAATTCCCCTCGCAATCTACAGATCTTCTGCCCCAATGAATGAAGACCCCTAAGAGCGTAGCTTTTCCACGAGACTGAGCTAATTTTCTTTCCTATAATTTTGGCCCCGCGTTTTCAGAAATACGTAGGCACGTAGACCTCTTTTTATTTTTTCCTCCTTTGTCTCGTTTCGAGATCGGTCTCATCGAAATTCCCGATGTGGCATAACAAACGATACGATTTTCTATCGCACTATATCTACAGGGAGTCAGAAAGATGAAAAATTGGAGCTTGAAAAAATTCAAATCGAAATAATAAAAAAGAATTAGAAGAGACAAAAAAGCTCTCCAATTCAATGGACTCTCTAACGATTCAACAATTTTCAAGGTATTCAAATACGCGGTTAATGTTCAGTGTTCAGTGGATCCAATGAAAGACAGTTTGGACCAGTAAAACGTGACTAGACTGTGAGAGAAAAAGACTATTTTTAGGGTGCTGTAACACCAAAAAAGGGTACCTCTTAGCAAAAATCGAAAGTAGGGGTCTCCTTATTTCTGCTCGACAATCTTGTTGCGATAAGAAACAGTTTCGAACGAAAAACCCCGCATATTTCGAAAAATATTCGTAGAAATCATGTACCTATAGCTCTCACCCTATATACTACATTAAATCTAGCAAGCACACCTTCCAAGATACAATCATTATAGCGTGCGTTCCATTGGCACCGACCAATGATAATTCATGATGCGAGAGAGCACGAAGAAGATGCAGCAGGAAGAAACAAGATTAAGTAACCATGGCAATTTCGCTACCGGATAACAAAGTCCATAACTAATTTCTTTATTAGTTTACGTGGTGTGAATGGGAGACCCTGTGGAGATGCAGTCAGTTCAGATCAAATCTGCCATCTGTGGGAGGCCTTTCTTATATTCTTTTGGCGCGGATTGTTATCTTGGTTAGGTGGTTGGATCATCATCGGACCATCTCACTTTATATCTACGCTGGCCATTGTTCAGAGATTGAACTATTGATTGATTAATGAAATCGAGGTTATTGTTCGGCGGTTTAGATGCGATTCAGTCGGTGGTACAAAGGAAATTGATACAAAGATGAGGTAATCTGGATGAAGGCCGACAATCCGATTATTTTTACTGTAAAATAGAGTCTAGCAGAGCCTCCATCGATCTCATTTTCGAATGATTCTAGGTATATTGCTCTAGGAAGAAAATTCCCGACCTTTTAAACTTTTTTTTCAGTTGAGGGAAGAAATGAGAGTCGGATGGAGCCAAATATGGGGAATAAGGGAGGTGTTCTAGTGATTCAAACCCTCAATCACGAATTTTTTGCATGGCAACATGAGATTTGTGTGCAGGGGCGTTGTCCTGCAATAACAAAACACATTTGCATAGCTTTCCGCGTCTTTTCTCTTTAATTTTTACCCGTAGAGTGGTCAGTAATGTCGAATAGTAATCTCCGGTTATTGTTCTACCTCTATTCAAAAAATCAATCATGATTACTCCATGGCAATCCCAAAATACTGAAGCAAGAACTTTTCCAGCAGATTTTTGGACACGAAATTTCTTAGGTCTTGGAGAACCAGAGTGTCGCCATTCCATCGATTGTTGCTTTGTTTCTGGATCGTAGAAATATACCCAAGTCTCATCCATAGTAACAATTCGGTTTGAGATGTCCACATCGTTTTCAAATCGAGCACAGATCGAACGCGATGCTTCTACCCTTACACGCTTTTGGTCAACATCCAAATTGACGTGAACTAAATAGGTTTGTTCGTATAGAGTGGTTTGAAACTGTTGTGAACTGTACAGAGCAAGCGCAATTCCATTTTAGGGTAGCGAAAATCCATTTGCGCTTGCTCTGTACAGTTCACAACCGTTTCAAACCACTCTACGAACAAGCCTTATGATGAACGCGTTCGTATGAAATATTCAGTGCTTCAGATATCCGTTTTAGCCCAATTCGACGGTCTGATAAAATCATGTCATGAACTGCATCGATATTTTCGGGGACTGACACAGAAACTGGCCCTCCCGATCGGTCATCATCTTCAATGGAAAATTTACCTCTTTGGAAGCTTGCAGTCCAATTTTTCACGGTCACATACAAAGGACATTGATCACCAAGGGTACTAAGCATATCTTCGTAAATCTGCGTACCTCTTGACACTTTTAAATACATGTACTTGATGATGGCTCAATAGTCCAATTTTTCGATTTTCATAATTTCGGTGGACATCTTCCTTCTTTTAATTTATTGCGTAACTCTGGTTTACTTTTTTGACCTCAAACTTTACACCGACACTTCTAATGAGTTATTGTTCGTTGCTATGGTAACGGAATATTTTTTTATGCATGGAACTGGTCTAGGACAGCTAGATATCAATACATCCTCATGTAGTTCTCTGTTCTCGAAGAAAATACAGATCTTTTTCATACAATGAACCAAGGCAAAACTTCCATAAAAAAGATTTTCCCGAAATACTCCAAGAAACTGATGATGATGGCATAATTTAATTCTGTGAGTATAGGGACGAAGTTCAAATAATATACAAGCATAGTGAATAGAAGCACGCAGAGACAAAACGGACATAGATAGCGGAGGTAATTGTGCTCAATAAAAACCGGTGGTCTCCCAAAGTGCCTTAGCAGGTCAGTCTAATTGTTGCAGAGGTCATATCATTTGATGTTGTTAATGTTTAATCTTTGGTTAAGACAGTGTTCCTTTTTAGCCTGCCCGGTTAGAAGTGCATGCACGTCTTTATCTCTTATAGCAGAATTAATTCGAAGGACGTTGGGACATCCTAATTTAGCAGGAGCTAGATCTCTCTGTGTGTGCGTTCCAATTATTGGCAGCGTGCTGGCTTCTCGACGAAGACCATGCAGTTACCTTTTGTTCTGATGGTCTGTTGTTGTTGTCTCATGCACCTGGGTAACCTTCGGTTGATGTTCACTCTATTTACGCAGATCAAATTTACCTTTGTTCGATGTTTTTCAACGTGATGTGCGAGGTTCAATTCTAGGGATCTATTTTTCAGGAGAAAACCGACGGAAACCTTGAAATTGAAACGATCGGTCTATCTACAGGGTTGGTCGCGAATAGTTTCATCGATGAAATTCGAGAGGAACAATATATTGAACATTCATGCAGTATTTGTTGGAAGTTCACTATTTTCAAAAATCAACTTGTACGATAAAATTCAAACCCCTTTCAAGTTGGGGTTCACTTGCTGATTCTACCATATGTTGTAGAATAGAAATCGGGTATCATCACTATCATCCTATATGAAAGTATCTGATCGACTTATTGGCAGGGTTAAGAATTAAAGATTAACTATAAGAAGCTGAACAAAAAGGACATATTTCTGTCAGAAAATGAAGCTATTATGGCTGAATATCATAATTTCATCCGTTTTCGAAATATTCATAATCATATTTTTACTGCATTCATTTGAAAATTGCGTTAATACTGGATGCTCTGTTTTCTACAACACTTAGTAAAGTATTCGCCTGTTTTGGTTATAAGTATCGTTTTTTAATCTGAATTTCTCTTCTTTCTATTGAAAATGAAGCTCTTTGAACGTGAGAAATGCCAATTCAACGTCTGATATTTCAGAGAACTCTATCCAGGACAATCTACTATCTTTACAATTCTATAACAGCCAAAAACAGATGAATTCGGATATAAAACTCAATAAAATCTGAACAACTACACACGAAGATGTATTGATATCTAGTTACCCTAGACCAGTTCCATGCATGAAAAAATACTGCCTTACCATAGCCACGAACAAAAACTCATTAGAAGTGTCAGTGTGAAGTGTGAGGTCAAAAAAGTAAACCAGAGTTACGCAATAAATTGAAAGAAAGAAGATGTCCACCGAAATTGTGAAAATCGAAAAATTGGAGTATCGAACCATCATCAGGTACCTGTATTTAAAAGGGTTAAGAGGTAAGCAGATTTAAGAAGATATGCTTAATACCCTTGGTGATCAATGTCCTTCGTATGCGACCGTGAAAAATTGGACTGCAAGCTTCAAAAGAGGTAAATTTTCCATTGAAGATGATGACCAATCGGGAAGGCCAGTTTCTGTGTCAGTCCCCGAAAATATCGATGCAGTTCATGACATGATTTTATCAGAGCGTCGAATTGGGCTAAAACGAATATCTGAAGCACTGAATATTTCATACGAACGCGTTCATTATATAGTTCACGTCAATTTGGACATGAGAAAAATTGATCTGCGCCCGATTTGAAAACGATGTAGACTTCTTAAACCGAATTGTTACTGTGGATGAGACTTGGTACATTTCTACGATTCAGAAACGAAGCAACAATCGATGGAATGGCGACACTCTGGTTTTCCAAGACCTAAGAAGTTTCGTGTCCAAAAATCTGCTGGAAAAGTTCTTGCTTCAGTTTTTTTGGGATTGCCATGGAGTAATCATGATTGATTTTTTGGATAAGGGTGGAACAATAACCGAAGATTACTATTCGACATTACTGACCACTCTACGGGAAAAGATTTAAGAGAAAAGACGCGGAAAGCTATCCAAAGGTGTTGTTTTTGCAGGACAACGCCCCTACACACAAATCCCATGTTGCCATGCAAAAAATTCGTGATTTAGGGTTTGAATTACTAGAACACCCCTCTTATTCACCAGATTTGTCTCCATCCGACTATCATCTCTTTCCTCAACTGAAAAAAAGTTTAAAAGGTCGTAAATTTTCTCCCAACGAGGAGGTAATGAAAGCTGTGGAGGACTGGTTTGCAGAGCAAGAAGAAACATTTTTTTTGGAAGGTCTAGAGACGTTGCAGGTTCGCTGTAATCAATGTATCCAATTAAGAGGAGAATATGTTGAGTAATAAAATATTTTGACATTGAAATTTTGTTTGGTTCTATAGTAGGCTAAGAATTTTTCAATATATCCTCGTATATCAATATTGAAAGCATGAATTTCGGGGAAAGGTGAAAGAAATGAATAGGCAATAATTACATAAACCTCTCAAATCGTCTGTCACTCATCAAAAATTCCGAGTGGCTAGTGCAGCATCGGAGTTATCAGAACATAAAAATCTAACCATTTTGCCAACAGCGCATTACGCCACATACGGTGTAGAAATGACGACAAGGAAGATTTCTTGGGCGGGAAATTATCGAAACTTAATAGTTCCGATGAAGAATGGCCGAAACGGTTCCGCGTTTCTGCACACAAATTACGGAAAACAAATTATTTACGAAGTTATTGCTTCTTGTTGTTTAATCTCCGAATGCCGAAATATTTTCACGTTTTGTAGGACAATTGAATCGTTTCGAGAAATATCACACATGCTGCCGACAGAGTGAGGCGGATGTTGTATGGCGTGACTGCTCATGAGGAAATTCTCACATATTGTTCTCTTATTTCACGCATCATATCCTCCTTGCAGCGGGAAAATTCAAGAATTAAATCAGCGAGGAGAGGAGATTCTACATTTCTGAATAGAATCAGATTTGTCACCAACGGTTTCCTCCCAGCTCGAAATTGTTTACAGTCCATATACCATTGGCTAAAAAAACATGGCCATTTTAAGCGATGGGATTTGAAAGGGTGGAAATTTTTCTTCCCGGAAAATTATCGCAGATCTAAATGTGATACATATTCTGAAAGTGCAACTCTTCTAGTAAAAAATCTGAGAATTTCATCCATTTTATCACAACCGTTTGGTCTTGAGGAAGTTTCAACTGCCCCATCTTTTTGGGAATTTTTCGAAGGTCTTCTTTAGAGTGATTTTTCTTCCAGGAAAATTATCGTAGATCTAAATGTGATACATATTCTGAAAGTGCAACTCTTATAGTAATAAATCTGAGAATTTCATACATCTCGGCTAAACTGTTGGGTCTTGAGGAAGTTTCAACTGACCTCATCTTTTTGGGAATTTTTCGATGGTTAACTCTCGAGTAGTTTTTCTTCCAGAAAAATTATCGCAGATCTAAACGTGATACATATTCTAAATTTCACAAGGTTCAAGAATTTCAGTTAACTTTATCACATTTTTGGAGATTTTGAGAAACTTCACGACTGGAAGTAATGTTAAAAACGCAAGGCTAAAATCATGGAAAGATTCGTGTCTTTTCCTGAGCCCCACATTGAAGACAACGGGGAGAAAGTCAAAATGAAAAAAAAAAAAGTTACAAAATCGTCTGTTCATTTCAACGACTCACCGCTTCAAATTATTCTCCCGGTAATAAAACAACGAAACACCTCGTTTGTTCGAAAATATACTTTTATATTTTGGCCATAAAATCATGGCACATTGTTTATGTTTATGATCCTATTACCATAGGGCGGGACTGTAAGCCTTGCAGGCGCCCAACAGAAGCTATACAAGCAGAACCTATTCCCAAGGTTTCGGGCTTTCCTGCCCTGCAATGAGGATATAAAAAATTTTTATTGCGTAATTTCCTACTCGAGGAACGGGTATGGTGAACTGCCGAAACTAGTAAAATTCAATGGCTCGTTAGGTGCGTTGAAGTACTTTGGTAAAACTATAAAGTTGAGAATAAATACGGCCGCGCTGGGCCACAGGGTCGTATTAAGAGGAAAATAAGTATGAAAAAAGAAAAGCATATTGATATATCAGAAATATGATCGTAGAATCTTGATTTTCTCCCTGAATCAACAGGAAAACATGTGTTCATCTTTCGTATGGGTCAAATATGGATTTTAGAGAATCCGTGTTTCGCTATATTTAACAACAGCATCTTCATGGACTGGAATTACAATTCCTCAGTAGGAAAAGTAACAGATAAATGCCTCACGATTCGAGTTATCAAGAATGAATAGAGGACACCATTCAAAATCTCGATCTTTCAATTCCAGATCCTAAACAGTCGACAGTTTCAAAGATTGTATCATTTATGGTATTCCCAAAAGTAGTTTTTATCTATAAATACGCTTTTAGCACTTGATTCCTTGTTAGATCCGGCTCTGATGAAGCTATAAATTTGTTTTCGAGTGTGACGGAATACACCTCCGTCCATTTTATCATTTTATTGTATCAATAAATCAGGAAATGTGAGGAAGAATTCAAACTGGCCATCTAACACCTATCACTCTCGTAAAAGTCATCTTTAAAACGTGTCTGCAACGTATCCTGATGAGCTGTCAGCTGTATTTCTGAATTGTCTGAAGATTTCGAGGAAAAAATTAGGAATTTAATTTTTTTTTTCATATGCTTGCACCAGTTGATTTTTCAAGAAACAAAACAATCTCTTCATTGAACTAATTTGGCTTCTTTCAGGAGATGAAGGCTGTTGAAGTTTCACAGAAAGTCGCTATTTTTCTTTAAAGAGAAATTCATACAAAAATATTTCATACTTACCTCAGTTTCAATAGTCTTCAATTTAATACGATATCGTAATTTTTCTTGGGAAATTTCTCATTAGTGAAAGGTGATCATGAAGAATGAAAGGCGTTTTTCGTTATTTATATATATTGTACACATTTAGAAATTTTTTCATGTAATAATAATATCTCAATCTAAATAAAAGACAGGTTCTGATCGAATTAACACTACTTTACATTATAAGGTACATCTTCTTTTTTACTTTACACGCACCACAATCATCAACAACTATTAGTTTATATTATTATACAGGAATCACTAAAAATCAGTATACAACCGCCGTTTCGGCCAAAGAGAGAACGGAAGTGGATGCGGATGCAAAGTATTCATGAAAATCAACAATTGATCACAGGAGATCGCTCGTACCTCTTTGGAGAAACAGCCTGTACAACATCATAACCGACATACAGTCGGATTGGACATAATTTACAATTTTATTCCACAACCGTGTGCTTATCGTTCTGAAATAAAATCAAAATGACGAGGGGGGTACTCGACAAGAGGATAGCTTCGAAAAAAAATAATAAAACGAGGAATTATTCCGTTTCCCAGGAAATCCAGCATTTCCAAGAAGTCGAGGCCGCGGAATGACTCATCGGAATTGAAAAATATTAATTTATGTACACTTGGCTATATCTACAATCAAGATAGCTTCGTGTCGAGTACCAATTCAAACATATCTTGGATCGAACGTTTCACCTTCTAATTTTGTTTACATATTGCACCAGAAACTTTACGAAATTCAAATTATACATAATCTGGAACTGTCACTACCGTCTCGATCTGTTCTCACCGGGAATATATAACTTTCTCGTTAACTATACAACTTAGTAACAACATAATAGACAAATGTAACATATCTATAACACTCAACGCTCTTTTTAGAGTCCACTTTGTATGTTTTCAATTTGTTTATCGATTCCTAGATTAGTAACTGATCACTTCGGATTCACTAGACTGCTGGCCATACTCTGAAAAAGAAAAATTCGGTTAGTTGGGCTGAATTAAACAACAATTTTTTTATGAAAATACAGTTTTAACAATTGATACCCCATTAAAATTTGATCGACTTTTAAGGAAATAGGCACCCAAGGAAGGATTTATTAAATTAAACTTTTCTGAAACTGGGCTATGAAGATTTGTTTCATCGAAACTATAGCACACTAAAATTTTTTTAAATTTTCGAATTTTCGCTACAAAATCGATTTTTTTCATCAGAATCTTATTTACGTGGCTCTAAGCATGTGTGTACATGCAGTATTTTTCACGAGCTATCCAAGTATGCTATCGAAAAAACTATGGAACATGGGCGTGAAAAGTTATTACAGAAAAATTAAACTCAGCAGAGTCGACTGGTCTTCAAGATTGAATTTCCGACCATTTTCATTGCAAAGCATCGTTCTCTCAATTCCCTCTGATTTCTAAGTAACTGGGAACCTATCAAGCTAAACAGACCTAGTATACAGGGTGAGTCTTTGACTAGTACAAATATTTTGACAATAGGTTCTTGAGGTCAAAAGAAACACCTTGTTTCGTACCATTTTTTCGAATTGGCTCGGTTTAAAAGATACAGGCTGTTGAAAAACCCATAAAACATAAAAAGTATCTCTGAAATTCGTAAAATTGGGTATACTTTGATCGAATGCAACTCTGTTTGAAAAAACCACAGATGCGTAGTGTCACAGATTGAGCTGATTATTCTCATTACACACAGCTCATTATGAAAACTTAAAATGGCCTATAGCGGTTTTCATAAAACTTTGATTGTCGATCAACGATTTGACAGTCACTCGATTTTTAAAACTAAATCACTGAAACCTTTTCATGTCTGAATATATCGAGGAAATAGCAATTGAGAATTACTGAATGGACCTATGAACATCATAATTTGATGCAATAGTGATATTCTGAATGATCACGACTGAAATATCTAAAGAAAACAAATTGACGTCTATTCGTCAATCAAGCTTTATGAAACCTGGGGTATATCTTTTCATCAGGGCCGGTTCGGACAAAATGGTATAGGGAAAAAGTGTTTCTTTCGACTTCAAGTATCTACTGTTGAAATATTTGTACGAGTCAAAGACTCCCACTGTATGGGATGCAAGAATGCTTGTCTTTTGCAGAAGTTCTGTCAAGAGTGACCTTCAGTGGTGGAGTTACGACTACCGAATGAACCCTGATCATCACCTACTCTCCGACAGTATCTATGGTACCCACCAACCCCAACGATCCATTAACGAGGACGTTGCTCAATCTCAACAACCAACAGGACGATATTACAATGTTTATTAACGAAAACGTTTCTCTCCTCGACCACGTCCGTACACATCATAACAGAACAAATGAATAAGTGAACACAGAACCGGTAATTAGCGACGGTACACGTCACGTTCTCGGCGAAGTATGTTCTCTCTGGTCGTTTCTTCTTTTTTTTTCGGCGGGCCTCTCTCTCTCACTCTCTCGTTATCCGCTGTTGCGTAACAGGCCTTGCTTTAATTAAAAATACATCAATCAGTTGAAAAACAGGTCCGCGGGGCATGGCGGGGGGAAAAACTAATCGACTGTTCGGTCGACGAAAGGACGATTTTTAGCGGAAGGACACTCGGTCTAGTGTCATCGGTGGACGAAGCTTTTCCGACGATGGAAATCGAATGAGTACCTGTCGTATATATGCACCAGATGATAGTAAACGAAAGAAATGCAAGGATTAAAGGGTATCTAGTGTTCAAACAGATCAAACTGAGCCAGTTGGAGAGAGAATTGACGAAAGACTTAACTCTCAGACTAAGAAAGACAATGAAAAGTAGTGTAAACAGCAAGAATATGATCAAAGCGATCAGAACTGAGCTACTCATGTGGTATCATCTCTTGGGCCAACATAGATTTAGCAGCCCCACAGAGAAAAATAGGAAGAATGTAGACGAAACATCAGAAACATCGCCCTAAAAGCTCGATAGAACGAACAGAGCTACCAGGACATCTTAGGGGTCGAGGAATTGTTGCTATGTCCCATCGTGTGTCTCAGGATATTGAAGGACTTCATAAACAAGGCTGCTTCGTCAAGTAGTAGTTCGTGATACTGATCGTTCTACTCTTTTAAAGATGCAGCGGGATCATCTAGAGATCGTCGATCACTCTACAGAAAGCAAAACGCTGAAAATGATTGCCAAACCTATGCATGAAAGACGCCAAAACGAGGTTTACCATGATTACGTCGAAATACCTGCGTAAACTTTTGGTTGGCTTACAGTTGTTACCAGACACAGAGGGATTCATCATCGCCATTCAGGATCAAGCGATTTCAACAAGGAACTATTCATTCATTCATTGCTGTATCCCGTTACCGAGAAAGAATCTACAAAAAGACCAAAAAAGGAAGAAAAAAAAGGTGCGAACAGACTTATAATTTCTCAGGGCTACATGCGACTGTGTGCCCAACTATGACTATAGAGACCCAACCGTGACCTAAAGATCCTACCACACTCCGGGCATGGATAGTCACCAACCAGATCTTGCCGCCGCTGTATCCTTCTCGAGTCTCCATTATAACTGTGGACCAAAAACCTCCACTGCGACCTGTCTATAGTTGTTCCCAGTTAGGATTGGCATTAACTGATTTTAGGGATTGATGTAGTGTATTCTTAAACCGCTTATACTGGACTCCTGATTTCCGGGCTCCCTCAGTGAATTCGCCATATAGAGCTATTTTGGGGAGTCTTGTGTCTTGCATCCTCAGAATGTAGCCGCTCTATCTGAGTCGGGCCCTCGTTACTAGAGTCTCAATTGTTGTACAACTCGCGCGTTGCAAGACTTCTGCATTCGAAACTTTGTGGAACCATCTGATGTGCATTATCTGTCTTAACCCTTAATTTGATTCCGTATCCTATGAGATACGCCATATTCACGCAAGTATTCTTCTGTGTAGAGGGCTGCATCAGGTTGCATCATGTAGTACCTATATTATATATATAGACCTCATTTCATTCAAACCCACAACTATTTTCGCCATGCATGTTTGTTGAAAATACAGTGTCATTATAGAAAGTAATGTTGGTTTTTTATAAATGCTCTTGCCAAATTAAGGGTTAAATGACGTTGTTGCGTTTGTTCAAGCTGTTTGATATGTCGCCTGTAGGGCGTCCAGCTTTCGCTTCCGTAAAGAAGCGTTGGGAGGACCACTGCTTCGTAAACAGCTGTCTTGGTCTTCAGATCGAGGTCGTGATTTTGAAACACTCTGTCCTTTAGCTTCCAGAATGCCCGTGATGCCGAATTGATACGGTTTTGTATTTCCCTATGTCTAGGTTAGCCATAGTATTTATGAAGCTTCCCAAGTATTTGAAATGCTCGACCTGTTCTATGAACTATATGAAATATATTGCGGACAGATGTCGTTAGGCCTGTGTGACACATGCTAAGGCTAAAAAGGTCCCTTATTCCAATCACCATCCAGATACTGTATCGAAAAATGATCATCACGAGCTCTAATGAGACAGCAAGGTTCTAAAAGAGTAACTCACAATAGACCTGACATCATATTGATGAATAAGGATGAGAATTCATCGACGTGGCGTTTCCAGGTCAACTTTGAAGAGCTACAGCTGCTAGAAAAATAGGTCTGGACAGATGCTGATTTTTTACATATAGATTGATCCTTCGTGAATTGAATATTCTAATTTTTATAAAGCTATAGCGTACAGTTTGGAAGTTATGATTTTAACCAGCTTAATACTTTTGATATCTAGTATAAGTGAATGTTCCTGTGGAGTGTGAGACCCGCAAGGCTAAAGTCAGGTCTCCAATGGTCATGAAGAAAAGCCCCAGAGGTGCAGATTCGAAGAAAAATATACCTCGTACGAAAACTCCCCTCTCTAACACCATAGAAAGGTAATTTTTCGAGTTCAAAGACACCGGAGAACGACGCGAATATGTTCCTCTACTCCCAGAAGAAGCAATATCAATCTTCCCCGACAACGGATGGCAACGCCCGACGAGTTTTTTTCCTCGCGAAAATTGACAGCTTTATGCGAACTTTCCCGCCGGTGCGTTTCTTCGATTCTCTTTGATCTGGCCCATTGTCTTCGGAGAAACCGCATAGAGGATCTTCCGAGAGCGGTTTGTGTTCTAACCGTCCTCGTCGTCGGGGATATTTATTAGATATAAACATTTCGTAGACGAGTCCCACGACGTAGAAGTCGTATTGTTAAGAAGCCGCGGCGATTTTTATTTTTTTATATGACACCTTGTTATTGGCGAGCGGAATGCGACGCGCGCCACTGATCCAGCGGCGCACTTCGAGAATGGGATCGATCAAAGACAGTCTTCTTTTATATTCTGATAATTGAAAAAAAAATTATAATTTTGCAGGGTGGATCTTTCTCTTATACAAATATTTAAACAGTAGATTCTAAAAGTCAAAAGAAACACTTTTTTCCCAAACCATTTTTTCCAATTCGGCCCTGATAAAAAAATATAGCCATTTTGAGTTTTCAAAATGAGCTGTGCCACCCCTGAAAGAACAAAATTATCTTCAGAATAACAAGCTACATCTATGACACTATACACATCTGTGGATCTTTTAAACAGAGTTGCATTCTGCCAAAGTACCCAATTTTTCAAATTTTACAGATGGTTTTTGATTTTTTAACAACAAATTATTCGAAAACGGCGCATTGCACGAGTAAATATAAAGGATATTTTTGTTTTACAAAACGTTCAAATATTAATTAGATAGCATCCAACCCAGTTTCAAGAGTTGGATTCATTGAATCTTTGGTATTTTTATTGTACTTAATGGTCATAATGAGAAAACTGGAAGACGTGGGTGATATCTTATGTTCGAAAAAGATTCATCAAATAAACGAAAAACTATATTCCGAAATTCACATCATTCGATAAAACCGTTTGTGAAAAAGAACTAAAAACAAAATTTTTATATGGTTACTCAACAGCCTGTATCTTTCAAACCGAGCCGATTCGGAAAAAATGGTATGGGAAAAAAGTGTTTCTTTCGAACTCAAGAATCTACTGTTAAAATATATGTAAGAGTCAAATACTCACCTTGTACAGTCTATTAGGCGAAATATTGAACATGGTCCTTCAGGCCGGATAGGACTATGTGCAAATATTGAAAATAAAGAATTGTACCTCTTTTTGGAGCAACTCTTCTTTGAATCTTTTTTTTTGCAGCTATAGAAACCTTTATTTATATCTTGGTTCCTATACAATATTATTAAATTTTACAAACAAACTCATAATTTAATACCCATAACTCATTTTCATGGAAATTTTCATTACTGAAAAGCGAATCGTTAAAAGTTCCTGAAGGTAACAATAAAGATTTTTCTTCTTACTCCTCGAACCAAGAAAGACGCAACACAAGAAAATTCTGGGAAAAAATTACATAAGTCCAAATAAAAAAACACCCTGTAAATTTTTCCGAGCAGTTGATACGTCACACAATGTCGAATAAGATGTAGCGTTATTGACAAATTTCAGCAAAATATCTTGAGAAGTGAAGAAGCTAAGAGGAAAAAACTGCAAACAAAATATTCAACTTCAACGTAAACAAAAATTTTGCGGAGATATGTTTAAAAGAATCACCGTTCAATTTAGGTATACAGGGTGCATCCGATTGTATCCTCTCTGAATTATATTCTAGACCTAACCTAACCTAACCTAACCTAGCCTACTAATCGTGAAGAGTCGAAATGTAGTATTTAATTGGTCAAGTGGTCACTATTCTATACAATTATCGATTTTATCCAAGAAAAGCCTCCTAAATAATTAAATACAATATCGCGTGTCCGCCTTTTTTTCCAGATCCGAGTACAATTTCTTCTCCTCGAACACCGCCACCTATATATAATACATCTCAATGCGATAACCGACAACGCGGGTCGAGAACACTCAACCCCTTCATTAGCGATCCGACACCGTATATGACACATCGATGACAGATCGGTCCCAATTTATTCCGGGTATCAATTAGCACGAATTATGCGCAATAATTAAGGACGCATTTTCTCTTTTTCCGTAATCATAAGTTTGTCTATGTCGGTTCACCGCTAACTACTAATATAATTGATCTAACGTTTTGACCGGTCGGATTTTCTATTAATTTCGACAAATTGGCAGTAATTTTCGCTGATTAAGCTGCAGTTAACACAGATCAGATTTATGCGATACTTTCGTAGAATATACTACCTATACCAACTGCTACCGAAAATTCGGAATTTCTTGAGTTCCGTTCTTTATCTCTGCAGTATCTTTCGACAAGCGATGAATCTTTTTTGTGAACAAGATATAACCCACGTCTTCCAGTATTTTCATTATGACCATTACGTACCATAAAAATACCAGGAATTCAAAGAACACAACTCTTGAAACGAAGTTAGACGATTTATGATGAATATTTGGACGTTTTGTAAAATAAAAGTATTCTTCATATTTTCTCGTATAATGCGCCGTTTTTGAGTAATTTGATGATCAAAAATTGAAAAGTATCTGTGAAATTTGAAGAATTGGGTAGTTTGGCTGAATACAACTCTGCTTAAATGATCCACAGATGTGTAGTATCACAGATTTAGCTAGTTATTCTGAAGGGAATTTTGTTCCTCCTGGGATGGCATAACTCACTATGAAAACTGAAAATTGTTATATCTTTTTATCAGGGCTGAGTCAGAAAAAATGTTAAGTATAGAAAAAAAGTTTTCTTTTGACCCCAAGAATCTACTGTTGAAATATTTGTAAGAGTCAAATAATTACCCTGTATATTTTCCCAAATTGAATGAAATATTGCTTCAAAAAAGATGTACAATTCCTTCTTTTCAATATAAGGTGAAATATACAATCCATTAAGAAGCCAAAGCGAGAGAAGCAAAGTTTTTTTCGAATACTTTCTCGAGGCAGTAGTTCATACAAATTTGAAAAAAATTGTACAATAATCAACACAAATATACTGAAGGCAATACAAAAAAACTCGCGAAACAAAAAAACTGAATTACAACAAATAACGCGTAGGAGAAACGAAACAATCGCAAGTGATTAGAAAGATTCTTGATGAAACAAATGTTATAAATCTTTTGAAACAACCAGTGGCGCAGCAGAAGAAAATTCAAGAAGGAAAAACGGGCACATTCCTCCGGAGCAACATCGCTTGCCTACGAGCAATTTGAATGTTTAATGGGAAATTCTCCTTAATTTGGACATATAACAGCATATGCAAGTTTAAACTGAATAATTATGAGTTTCATTCATGAATTTTTCAAATGCACCGCGGAAACTATTCAAATCGCTTCGTTTCTAGTTTACGATTTGGCAACAGCGCCTACTAGAAAATGGCTTGTTTATAGAATATCAGCTGTTGATTTACAACCATCATGAGGCCCGTACTCTCGCCAGTGAGGTTGCTTCAACAGCAACCTGCCATAAAAATCCCATAAAATTTTACGACCTTCCTCGTTCGTCGCAGACTTCATAGACAGCCGTCTTTGTCTATCTCACCAAGATAGTGTATTTGTTGTCCTTTATTATCAACGCATATTTCAGTCGATGTTGCCAACTTGTGCAATAGAAACGAAACGCTTTAAATTTTAAATACCAATTTTTATTTTTCATTTTTAAGTTCTTGAAATAATTGTTTTTGGGAAACGGTAGAAATGGTTATTCTGAAATGTGACGTTTCAAAGATATTTCATATAAAATACATAATTTTCGTCAGAAGGAGTATTCCCTATTGTGTTGTCTCTGCCATATATTTCAGCTGAGTATCTTGAGCAACGTACAAGCTATAAGAATGAATCCTTAACACCGTGTATATCGAGAGACTTTCACTCTTTCAGGGTAATGCCCTGTATGATTTCTTTCTACGAAACTTAAACCTAAAAAAAAATGTCCACACACAGGGTGAAACTCACTCACGTTAAAAGGCCCGGATTGTCCGTGGGATACCACGAGTACTGCGGCAGGTAGTTGTGGGGCGGCGGCGCGTGGGGATGGGGCGGCGCGGGGTGCGGATGATGGGGCGGATGGATGGGCTGCTGGGGCTTCACGTCTCCCCAGCCCGGTTTTACGTCGCCCCAACCCGCCGTCGAGCCTGGACTGGGCGCGCCGCCTCCCTGGTGGCCGGACATGTCCGACCCGGGGGTGGAACTGGGAGCCGGGGACGAGCCGTGCTGCATGTAGCCGGCCGTCGACGGGGAGCCGCTCGACGAGCCTCCGCCTGAAAAAAAAATTTTTATTTAGTTATTTGCATGGATAGAACACATTGTTGGGTTTGAAGGTGTTGAAAAAAACCTCACTTATTACGGTCCTGGCCCAAATCGAACTGATTATGATATAATAACTTCTATAAATTTTTGAGCTCTTCAAAATTGTATTTGATCATTTTGCTCTATCTCTTATAGTTCACCCAGCGTCGGCCATAAAAGTCTGATAAGCGAAAAGTTCCTAAAAAGATGGGGTCAGTTAAAACTCCTCAAGACCGAACGGTTGTGTTGAAATGGATGAAATTCTTAGACTTTCAACTAGAAGAGTTCCTCTTTAAGATTATGTATCACTTTCAGATCTGCGAGGATTTTCCTGAAAGAAAAACTACTCGAAATTGACCATCGAAAAATTTCCAAAAAGATGGGGTCAGTTGAAACTTCCTCAAGACCGAACGGTTCTGCCGAAATGAACGAAATTCTCAGATTTATAACTAGAAGAGTTCTTCTTTCAGATTATGTATCACTTTCTGATCTGCAAGAATTTTCATGGAAGAAAAACTACTCGAAAGTTGACCATCGAAAAACTCTCAAAAAGATGGGGCAGTTGAAACTTCCTCAAGACCAAACGGTTCTGCCGAAATGGACGCAATTCTCAGATTAATAACTAAAAGAGTTGTACTTTCAGAATATGTATCACATTCAGATCTGCGATAATTTTCCTGAAAGAAAAACTACTCGCAAGATGACCTTCGAAAAATTCCCAAAAAGTTGGGTTCAGTTGAAACTTCCTCAAAACCGAACGGTTGTGCCGAAATGGATGAAATTTTCAGATTTTCAACTAGAAGAGTTCTCCTCTTAGATTATGTATCACTTTCAGATCTGCGAGAATTTTCCTGGAAGAAAAACTACTCGAAAGTTGACCTCTAAAAATTTCCAAAAAGTTGGGTTCAGTTGAAACTTCCTCAAAACCGAACGGTTGTGCCGAAATGGATGAAATTCTCAGATTTTCAACTAGAAGAGTTCTCCTTTTAGATTATGTATCACTTTCAGATCTGCGAGAATTTTTCTGGAAGAAAAACTACTCGAAAGTTTACTTGCAAAAATTTTCCAAAAAGATGGGGTTAGTTGAAACTTCCTCAAGACCGAACGGTTGTGCCGAAATGGATGAAATTTTCAGATTTTCAACTAGAAAAGTTTTTCTTTTAGATTATGTATCACTTTCTGATCTGCAAGAATTTTCATGGAAGAAAAACTACTCGCAAGTTGACCTTCGAAAAATTCCCAAAAAGTTGGGTTCCGTTGAAACTTCCTCAAAACCGAACGGTTGTGCCGAAATGGATGAAATTCTCATATTTTCAACTAGAAGAGTTCTCCTCTTAGATTATGTATCACTTTCAGATCTGCGAGAATTTTCATGGAAGAAAAACCACTCAAAATTTGACCATCGAAAAATTCTCAAAAAGATGGGGTCAGTTGAAACTTCCTCAAAACCGAACGGTTGTGCCGAAATGGATGAAATTCTCAGATTTCCAACTAGAAGAGTTCTCCTTTTAGATTATGTATCACTTTC
The DNA here is from genome assembly GCF_907165205.1 of Coccinella septempunctata. Classification (NCBI taxonomy): domain Eukaryota; kingdom Metazoa; phylum Arthropoda; class Insecta; order Coleoptera; family Coccinellidae; genus Coccinella; species Coccinella septempunctata. The sequence goes on from NC_058190.1 coordinate 54,375,364, forward strand.
AGATCTGCGAGAATTTTCCTGGAAGAAAAACTACTCGAAAGCTGACCTTCAAAAATTTCCCAAAAAGATGGGGTCAGTTGAGACTTCCTCAAGACAGTTAAAAATTCGTCAAGACCAAACCGATACACCGAGAAGGATGAAATTTCGAAATTTATCACTATAAGAGTTACCCTCTCAGACTATGTATCGCATTCAGATCTACGATGATGTTGACCATTGAAAAATTCTCAAAACGTATCAGAATACCTATCAAGGGACCTCAGTATTTCTAGCATCTTTGCCCAAGAATAAATGACTATTTTCTCGAAGACCGCAACATTTTTCAACAATTTTTCAGCCATTCCAAGTAATTAAAATGATTCAATACCAGCGCACACCTCTTCTCTCTCAAACGTGGAAATAAATCAGATTCTGAAAGTGATTCATCGCATTGTTCTAATGTGAGTAATTTTCCGGACATAGTTCCATTAATATTACATGATCAACATATATCCACTTGCAGGGAGCCCCTTCCATAACAGACTTATAATAAAAAAAAAATACGTACGCCGGGGCGGCAAAAAAATTTATCCGATTCCGAAACCGCAGTTTGACGATCGAAAAATCTATTCTTCGCGTGACAGCGGCGGCCGTTCCTTTGTCTTGAGCAGATTTTCCGAAGGTCGAACATATTTTACCATTTCATGTTTTATAGAATTGTAGATTGTTATTATTTTCAATGGCGTATACGGGGGTTGGGCGTTAATGGATCGAGGTTGCCGCGTGCCGCCGAAACATCCTTGACTTCTGCGGCCGTACCATACAAAGGTTACCTTTCGTTGATGGGGAAGTTGTTGTATAGACGTTTTATAACGACATGGGAACGATTCGAAAGATGTATGTAATAATAAACTTATGTCGAGATTACGCGAAGGTTCGTCTCTTATATTTATTGCCGACGAATTTGTTGCAGCTAATTGTCGGTGTTATTAACGTTTATGAACTCAAAGTTATTCCTCTTGTTCTGTAGCGTTTTATTGGGATTTTATATATGTACGTTTCGTTGGAATTGAAGGTTCAACTTGAGGTTGAGGATGTTTTGGGAGAACAAGAAACGTTTGGAAAGGTTATATTTCAATTTGAAGGAATCCCAATTCCCATCGAAGAGGAATATTTCTGAGAAATTATTGTATTTAGTTTCGAAAGTTCAAAGAACAAAGGCTGAACTATATTCGAATATACTGAATTGTTAATAAACTACTCGTCAAACGTTTTCTCCTTAGAGAAAACCCAATTTACTTTCGAAATATATGAACAAGATGAGTCTTTGTCTACATGTACAGGGTGGGCAAAATTCGTTGTCTACTGAGGGGATCTCGAGAACTATAGCAACTAGAAGAAAACGGATGACACATTCTTGAGCTCTCTTTTCATGACTAATCCAAATCTGAAAACAGTATCGGCCTATCATTTTTAGATTTTGAGTTATAAACAAAAATTGATATTTTGACGATTCCGAAAAGTTCTCATAACTTTTTTGTCTTTGAAGTTACAGATCTGAAACTTGAACCTTGCAGTTTAATACGTAGAATCTACTGACGAAAGATTTTTTTCCAATTCAAAAATAACAAATTCAATAAAAGTTTGCCTTTGAAAAAATGTAGTTTCACCTAATGATTCGAAATGAAAGAATGTTTTCAGCTCATCAGTGGATTATACGTGAAAAAGTGCCTGTAGAAGGTTTGAGTTTCCGATTTGTAACTTCAAAGACAATAAAGTTATGAGAACTTTACGAAATTGTCAAACTCAAAAACGAAGTATCGTAGGAGGCTGCTGTCTTAACCATTCTTTGTTTCTTCTCGAAAGAGTTCGAAAATGTGTCATCCGTTTTCTTCCAGCTGCTATAGTTCTCGAGGTCCTCTAGGTAGACAACGAATTTTGCCCTCCCTGTACATGTACTTTTGACTCGTACAAATATTATAACAGTAGATTCTTGAGCTCGAAAGAAACGCTTTCTTCCTATACCACTTTTTTCCGAATCAGCTCGATTTAAAAGATACAGGCTGTTGAAAACCAATAAGTAAATGTTATTTTTAGTCCTATCTCACAAACGGTTTTATCGAATGAACTTCGGAATATACATATTTTTCGTTTGTTTGATTAATCTTTTTTTAGCACAAGATATCACCAACGTTTTCCAGTTTTCTCATTATGACCATTACGTACCATAAAAATACCAAAAATTCACAGAACCCAACTTCTGAAAGTTGGACGCCATTTAATGAATATTTGAACGTTTTGTAAAATAAAAGTATTCAACATATTTTCTCGTATAATGCGCAGTTTTCGAGTAATTTGCTGTTCAAAAATTAAAAACTATCTGTGAAATTCGAAAACTTGGGTACTTTGGCTGAATACATCTCTGTTTAAAAGATGCATAGATTTTGAAGCGAATTTTGTCTTTCCAGGGATGGCATAGCTCGTTATGAAAACTCAAAATGGCTATATCTTTTTATCAGGGTCGAATCGAAAAAAATTGTTTGGGAAAAGAGTGTTTCTTCTGACCTCAAGAATCTTCTGTTAAAATATATGCATAAGACTCAACCTGTGTGTACAGTTTTTCAGAAAAATAATAGGATATCAAAGAAATAATGTATTAGCAATCAAAAAAATAAAAAATTTCACGATCATTTTAAAAGTATGGTATGCACTTGCATCAATTACTACTTGGTATCTTCTCTATACGCTTTCTAAGAAGTTATTAAGAACATTCTACTCAAATCTATGCCAAGTTATGACAAAAAAAAAATCTTGGAAATGTACAACGTTTCTGTTGACACTTTTGGATTGGAAATGGAAAACTTGTTTATGCAGAAGCCTATGGAGACCAAAAAATAATGGCAACAAACACTAAGCTCAAAAAAGTTCGATTCTTATTACCGAACCATTCGAATCTTCCAAATTATTAATTTTTTTCAAATCGGAGAGCGATATACTTAAAGCGTCGTAGTCTTACCTTGCATCATACCCTGGCCCTGCGGCCCTGGACTCGACGATGGCAGGTTGGCATTAGAGCCAAGGAGCCCCGCGTGGCCCCCAGGCGTTCCATTGTTGTTGTTACCTCCGGGTACCTGTGCCGCTTTCATCATTTTCTTGTATTTACTCCGTCTGTTCTGGAACCATATTTTAACCTGCAACAATCGGGGAAGAGCGTTAGAGACGCACTGACAAATTCGGAAATGGTCATATCAAGTGAATATTTCCTTCTGGGAGTAGCAGCTTTGGGTTGGTTCGATATCTGAATGGTTGACCACCCTGGTGATGAATTTGAACGACCGAGCAAAAGCTTCTAACTTCACGCGAGCGATTTCTCGATTTCATAGTTTATCTTTTCGCTCGAGACTTTCACAAACGGCGAAAGTTGGCAACAGGGCGTCGTCTTCTCTAGCCGGTACGTAAAAAATCGCGACAGGTTCGAAATAATCAGATCGTCGGCACCCTTTGCGGGTCTGCGTCGTCGGTAATGTGGGAATTATTCAAACTACTGTTTTAATAACGTATTTATTCCGTTCTCGAGAACGCGGGATTCCGCAAATCGACCGGAATAATTCATCCGTCATCTGTACGCGACTCAGAGCCGATGGAAAGATGTCGCGCCTTCTTGGCATTCCGGAAACGCTCTGTCGACATCCGGATGTATATCATCTTCGATCTCGATACGGATCGTCCATTTAAGAAGCTGAAAATGCGTTTCGATAAGGACGGGGAAGATTTTCGGCCCACGAACCGACCCTTGTGGATGCCACATCCTCGAAATATCCTTCCGTTTCAGATCGCGCACGTGGACCAAACGAGCGAGATTAATGAAATTCCATAATGATTAGGTAGTGGATTGTGATATTGCCGTGGCATTAAGTTGCAGGGACCGCAAATGACATACGAATGACATACTCGTGCACATATTTGCGGTTTTCAAACGATCCGATCGTTAAAAATCGAAATCTCACGATCAAAACTCTCGTCCTTGTGGAAATGTTCCATCCATCAGGAAAATCTCCTTCGATAGTTGACGAAAACCCGAGGAAATGCGCCTTCATCGATCCAATTCGATAACTTCCCATCGAATCTGGGTTCGGTGTATTGATGGACGATCAATCAGTATACCTAATGGTCGATTAATATTCAATGGCAGATAAAACCGGACGATTACGTATCTATAGACCGTCAGTTTTGCATTTCAAGTTTATTACCTGCCTAAACGCAAATATAATTCACGCGATGATTGATTCGAAATAAATTGCCCACTTCTGATGGCAGCATATACAGTCATTACAACAATAATTGTGAAATTAAGAGTGTGAAGCGTAACTACTTCTCTAATTTAACTGCTGATCGTGAAGAACCGACTTGCATAGAGCAAGGTGAACGTGCCGAGTACAGGATAGATCTGTGGATTTCCTAAAAAGTTTTTCGCAACGTCGTCGATGGAAACTGCTTGTGCATGATGGGAACATCTGCTACGTTCGTTCCAAAGATGACATGTACAGGATATTTCTCCTATCAATTGCAGATCAAGAAGTTACGTTAGAAATATCTTCTACTACCGCTCAAAGGCATATCATTCTTTGAAACTTCTAATACTTGTTGCCTTCACTTCATCTATAGTATCTATACTATTGAATAACATGTAGGTATAATAAATAATAATGTGTATTATTCAATAGATGCACCATTATTTGGCTTTCTATGTACTTCTGAAACATTCCACGTAAATTCTTTTTTCACATCGGTATTCTAATCCTTTCCAACAAATATTTTGACAGTTTTCGATGGTCACATGACCCGTTTCGTATTTAGTATACAGAGTGAGTATGACTCGTACAGATATTTTAAAAGTAGATTCTTGGGGTCAAAAGAAACACTTTTTAAGTTAGTTATTCTGGAGGTAATTTGGTTTTTCCAGGGGTGGCACAGCTCATTTGGAAAGCTTAAAATGGCTATATCTTTTTATCAGGGCTGAATCGGAAAAAATTGTATAGGTAGAAAGCTTTTCTTATGACCTCTAGATGCTACGTGTCAAAAACTCACCCTCTGTATAGGAGGATCAACGAGTAGATACTATCCAGTAGTAGCCAAACTACAATTGGCTTCGTTCATTTAAATGAAGGAGATCGTATTGAAACATTAACAACAATCGCTTGTGGTCGTGGTGTTAGAAGTCATGTTTCGAACCAATTTTTCCAGAACTATATGGATACCGAAACGAAGGTTCTCCGATAAGTTATCGAACATACGAGGTTTTCCACTTTGAACCTATAGATAATTCCATATCTCAAACGTAGCGTAAAGTACGAAAAAAAAAAATCCATCGACGTTAGCTGCTAAAGGCATTGTTATCTAGAAACCAAATAAGGGACTGCAAGTTGACATCTCAAGCGGAACAGGATCATGAGCATTGGAGATCATGTTGTCAGTTCGGGAGACCCTGTATCAAATTCCCCGAAAATGATATCTACACCTTATTCTCTGTATATCAACAATCATCTACGTGACATTCAGATTGATATCGATACCTAAGAGCTCGGTGTTACTTCTTCTGGGAAGACACGAGGTGGGCACACAGTACCATAACGTGAAAAATAGCTATGCGACCGTGAAAAATTGGACTGCAAGCTTCAAAAGAGGTTAATTTTCCATTGAAGATGATGACCGATCAGGAAGGCCATTTTCTGTGTCACTCCCCGAAAATATCGATGCAGTTCATGACATGATTTTATCAGACCGTCGAATTGGGCTAAAACGGATATCTGACGCAATGACTATTTCATACGAACGCCATCATCATATAGTTTACGTCAATTTGGACATGAGAAAAATTGCTGCAAAATGGATCCCCAAATGTTTGAATGTTGACCAAAAGCGTGCATGGGTAGAAGCATCGCGTTCGATCTGTGCTCGATTTGAAAACTATGTAGACTTCTTAAACCGAATTGTTACTATGGATGAAACTTGGGTACATTTCTACGATCCAAAAACAAAGCAATAATCGATGGAATGGCGACACTTTGGTTCTCCAAGACCTAAGAAGTTTCGTGTCCAAAAGTCTGCTGGAAAAGTTCAGTTTTTTGGGATTGCCATGGAGTAATCATGATTGATTTTTTGGATAAGGGTAGGACAATAACTGGAAATTACTATTCGACATTACTGACCACTCTACGGGAAAAAATTAATGGGAAAAGACGCGGAAAGGTATCCAAAGGTGTTTTGTGTTTGCAGGACAACGCCCCTGCACACAAATATCATGTTGCCGTGCAAAAAATTCGTGATTTAAGGTTTGAATTACTACCACACCCCCCTTATTCACCAGATTTGGCTTCATCCGATTATCATCTCTTCCGACAACTGAAAAAAAGTTTAAAAGGTCGTAAAATTTGTTCCAACGAGGAGGTAAAAAAAGCTGTGGAGGTCTGGTTTGCAGAGCAAGAAGAAACATATTTTTTGAAAGGTCTAGAGACGTTGCAGGTTCGCTGTAATAAATGTATCCAATTAAGAGGAGAATATGTTGAGTAATAGAATATTTTGACATTGAAATTTTGTTTGGTTCTATAGTAGGCTAAGAATTTTTCAATATATCCTCGCTGATCGAGATTCCTTCGGAACCGGGGTCTCTAATTGAAGAACATCTAATTGAATGCCATTTACAGGGATAAACCAGACGTGTATTATACATAATAGATTCGATCATTATTGTGCGTAATTGACATCATATCTGGGAAACGTTTCAGCGCGGGACATAATTCATAAATTCCCGAGAAGCGACGAGACGGCCTAAAGAGAGGCGGTAATGGAGCAGCAGCAGATGGCGGTCTCATTTCTAATGGTGATGAGCGTGGTCCTGAGAAAACGCTGACAGCGCGGCATAGTAGGTACATCTTGAAGACGACTCGTAGAAATTCAGAATGACATTCCATAAAATTTCAGAGAGAGCGATACACGAAGAGTTATTAAAGGTACAGAGGATGTGTCTCTTCTTCTACGTGAGGTATAGGTACCTCCACCAGGTCGTATCTACTGGGATTCAACAATTTCGGAGCTCTTCTGAATATCGAGAGAGTTTCGTGGTTAACGGATGCTCTATCCGTGTGAATATTTCAGCGTTGAACCGAAAAACGACCTGTCGGATCACCTAGATCTGGAGGATAGTCCCTGTCGAGGACGTATGCGGAGGCATCGGTGGTCTAAGGTCATCCTCGGGTTCGGAAAGAGCGAAATGATTGATTGATGGATAGGAACGGATCCTGGTCTAGTAGGCCGTTACGACATCGCCGATTTCGGGCAAGTGCCGCGTTTCGTCAGAAAAATACCGACGACGACTTTGACTTGACGTGGTCGTGGCTCTTGGCCCTCGGCTACGAGAGAAGAAGGCGAGCGGAGAAATGTTACAAGGTCTTCGCGATAGACGAGAGAGGCTGTGTGCGTTTCGTAACGGACGACAGCTAGGGACGAGATGGTTGTTGTTTTGCGATAAGCGAGAACGTTTGAAAGGCTGTTTATTCAAAACCGAAGAGGTCGCCCATCCAGATACTGAATCTAGCAACGCTGCTCTGTTCCCAGCTAAAAAAAATTGGACTAAAACCGAAGGATATCTAATGATTATGATAAAGTCGTGATTCAACTCTTTACTACAAACATCACAGGCTCTCTTATACAGAGTGGACCAATGAAAAACAAACTGCGCCTGTGTAGGTCGACAGAATCGAATTATACAAGGTGAGTCTTTGACTCGTACAAATATTTCAACAGTAGATTCTTGAGGTCGAAAGAAACACTTTTTTCCTTTACCATTTTTTCCGAATAGGCTCGGTCAAGAAGATACAGGCTGTTGAAAAACCATAAAAAAAGTTATTTTTAGTTCTCTCTCACTAACGGTTTTATCGATTGAAATGAATTTCGGAATATAGTTTTTAATTTATTCGATGAATCTTTTTCCAACACAAGATATCACCCACGTCTTCCAGTTTTCTCATTATGACCATCATGTACCATAAAAATACCAGAAATTCAAAGAACCCAACTCTTGAAACTAAGTTGGACGCTATCTAATGAATATTTGAACGTTTCGTAAAATAAAAGTATACTTCATATTTTCCCGTAGAGTCATTCGGGGTAACTGAGCGCAGTGGGTAAGTGTGCGCAGTGCGTATATCTCGACTATGCAAGTATGAAAGAGGGGTCCATTTGGGTGAAGCAAGGGCGCAGAATCGCCATATTAGTTTTTCATAGGAGTGCGCCGTGCCACGTTTCTTTAACTTTTTACTTGCAATCAATCAAATTCACTAGTTTTCTTGTTAATTTTTAGCATCTCTGCAAATTCTGCCAGGTCCAAGTTCCGAGTCCGACAATATTTTATTCGATCATGGGCATATTAATCTAAATATATAATAAAAAATTTTAGGTTCTCTTAGCTGCTCAACTCTATAAGAACGTCAATTCAAATTTTGGCTTACTGGGGAAAGTGTGCGCGCATAGATTCATTATATGGGCATTAGTTCAGTGAGGAATAAATTATGACATTGTTGATTTTCTTGGTTAAGATTCGATCAATACCTATTGTCCTATTTGTTCGGAAAAATATGAAGAGCCACCAACAGGGGAATGTACCAAGCGTTGTGTTCACCAAGAATTGTGGCACGAACAATAATGCACTGCTTGTAAAAAGGCGCTTCTGTATTGACAATAAACAGCATTTCTCTAATATTGTAACATTTTGATGACATTATTTTGTAATTTGTTTTGATTGTGTGGTTCACTAAGCACTGCATTCACTTACCCCGTGAGGGTGCGCACACTTACCCGCAATACGGGGCATGTGAACGCACTCCGACTTTCTCTATTAAATTCTTTTTTGCGGAAAGAAAACGTTTTTGTTTGTTTGCTTTTTGATGTTTTCTTATAGATTAGAAAATTCTCTATCTTATGAATATGTTTTAATTTTCCTAGCTGCAAAATTTGAAACAGGGTATGGCTTGAAAGGCAAATGTGCGCACAGTTGCCACGAATGACTGACTCTATAATGCGCCATTTTCAAGTTATTTGATGTACAAAAATAAAATATCTGTGATATTAGGAAAATTGGGTACTTTGGCTGAATAGAACTCTGTCTAAAAGATCCACAGATGTGTAGTGTCATAGATTCAGCTTGGTATTCTGAAGGGAATGTTATTTCTCCAGGGGTAGCATAGTTCATTATGAAATTTTGAAATGGTTATATCTTTTTATCAGGGCTGAATCGAAGAAAATGATATATGAAAAAAGTGTTTCTTTTGACGTCAAGCATCTACTGTCAAAATATCTCTACGAGTCAAAGGCTCACCCTGTATAATTCGGTCCTGCCAACCTATACAGAGCAGCATTTACGCAGGAGCAAATCGTTGATTTCATTTTTAATTGATTTTGTTTCAGAGATTGGGAGTGAAAACCCTAAAAAGTTTATGAAGATATACAGAGCAGCTGTTTCGTTTTCAATGGCCCACCCTGTATCTCAACAACAACAACGATTTTTTTTCAACGTTTAAAATCAAGTCTCGAAACTTTGAAGCGATCAGCACTAAAATAAGTAACTTTGGACCCAAACCGAAAGCAAAAAAAAAATCTTTCTTCCCGTTCATTTTCCGTCGTCGCATCAGGATCTGAAATATGAACCTGTTGGATGTGGATTCGTCGTTAATGAATGCGACATTAGCATTATTAAAATGAGAGAGAGATAGAGATAGATAGATCTGATGGGCAACGTGTAATTTGTAAGAGGCCACATATCAACCCGTTCGCGGTTCGTTGCACAGAAAGGTTGAAAAAAAATCGGAGCGCAGATGTGAAATCCCGAACGGACGGCGGAAACGTATAACTGGGATCGAGCGGCCTTCGGATGATGATTGCGCTTCTGTACCTACTTATATGTATGCATCGGAGACTTCGACGATCGCACAGGACGGAAACTCCGTATAGCTTATCTAATAATAATATGCGGTATTACAAGTTGAAAATTATGGGCAGAAATTCGCAAGTTATCTTCAACATTGATGCTGTTCGAGAATAGTTAGTTGTCTCATTCAAAAATACCGATGGACAGTGGAAACAGACACTCCAGCTTTTTCAAACAGGATATTTATGCTTCTACTGTGTTTTTTCGCTCTATATATAACGTAACATGGCATACAAAGCTAATGAGTATTAACATGCAGATGCCATCTTGATATGTATGCTGCTAAGAGTGAAAAACAAGTCAATTCCGTAAACTTTTTATTGCAATAGAATGAATAACTTTTAATAGCAAACTCTAAGTATAAATAGGTCTACGATTATTGTGACTGAACATTCGACAATAACCTATATTGCATATATTTCTATGAGACTAGATATTCCGAAATTTTCAAATTTTCGAAAATTACAAATACCTAACAACCTAACAATTTTTTTCGAGAAAAACTTTTCGCTCTGCCCCCGTATACGCGGTGGCAGAATCCGACCGGCCCGTGAATAACACGTATCCATTAATAGAACGGACATTTACAACGTTAATTTGCTCCCGATCATTATTCAATGAGAACGATGTAAAGTTGTAAACGCAAATAGGTGCCTCTGGCGCAACAACAACAACTCTCGCCGTTTAGTTGTCGCTCTCGATTGTTTCGGCTCCTTTTCTTCGACCGAGACGTAATCGATGGTCGTCCGACGCGACCTGCTAATTGGGCTGTCTAATTACGGCGATAGAGAGCTAAATTAAAATCCGGACTTGGGGTAGGTAGGTATCTATAACCAATAGCATCGAGAGAAACGTATTGTACGAGGATATATTGAAACATTCTTAGCCTACTATTGAACCAAACAAAATTTCAATGTCAAAATATTTTTTTACTCAACATATTCTCCTCTTAATTGGATACATCCATTACAGCGAACCTGCAACGTCTCTAGACCTTTCAAAAAAAAATGTTTCTTCTTGCTCTGCAAACCAGACCTCCACAGCTTTTATTACCTCCTCGTTGGAACAAAATTTTCGACCTTTTCAGTTGAGAAAAGAGATGACAGTCGGATGGAGCTAAATCTGGTGAATAAGGAGGATGTTCTAGTAATTCAAACCCTAAATCACTAATTTTTTGCATGGCAACATGAGATTTGTGTGAAGGAGCGTTGTCCTGCATAAACAAAACTCCCTTGGATAGCTTTCCGCGTCTTTTCTCTTTTATTTTTTCCCGTAGAGTGGTCAGTAATGTCGAATAGTAATCTCCGGTTATTGTTCTACCCTTATCCAAAAAATCAATCACGATTACTCCATGGCAATCCGAAAAAACTGAAGCAAGAACTTTTCCAGCAGATTTTTGGACACGAAACTTCTTAGGTCTTGGAGAACCAGAGTGTCGCCATTCCATCGATTGTTGCTTTGTTTCTGGATCGTAAAAATGTACCCAAGTTTCATCCATAGTAACAATTCGGTTTTAGAAGTCAACATCGTTTTCAAATCGAGCACAGATCGAACGCGATGCTTCTACCCTTGCACGCTTTTGGTCAACATTCAAACATTTGGGGATTCATTTTGCAGCAATTTTTCTCATGTCCAAATTGACGTGAACTATATGATGAACGCGTTCGTATGAAATATTCAGTGCTTCAGATATCCGTTTTAGCCCAATTCGACGGTTTGATAAAATCATGTCATGAACTGCATCGATATTTTCGGGGACTGACACAGAAACTGGCCTTCCCGATCGGTCATCATCTTCAATGAAAAATTCACCTCTTTTGAAGATTGCAGATCCAATTTTCGATTAGATTCTTATTTATGAAAATATTGGAAAAATAATCGTTTTTCTGGATCTAAGAAGCGCTGGGCGATTTCAATGCATGAATGAGTGAATTCAAACAAAGCTATAAGCTTCCGTCATTTTTTTCACCTTCAATTGGATGTATCTGAAGAGGTAATGTAAGACTTATATCCGAACAAAAAATGAAGAAGTTGGAAGGACGAAATATCCGTTTAAATTACCTCCGATGTAAAAAGAGTATTTGCACTCGCTTTCCCGGCAAATATTGGTCCAGGCTACTCAATTGTTTGTCGCGGTGACATAAGAACTTCGACTGTGGGACTTGACCAATGTTTGACTTCGATATGCAGATATTTGTTTTTTGAATTGAGAATGCATTCCGATCTATCCTACGACAGTGCGTCAACGATTGGCGTTTTGTAATTGGATGTAAGGACTAAATGCAACTTTCATATTTTCAGATCCATCTATATAAGTTGCTAATTACAAAAATTTCAGTCTGTTTTTCTGACAAACTATGTAAGATGACAACAGCTCTTTGCTCTGAACCTGAAGCTTCAAAATCAAGATGAACATGTAAAATAAAACGAATGGAAACAAGACCTATCGATTGCATTGAAATATCGTGGTTAGAACGGGTCTAAATGAAAATATTAGCTAGTACGTGTTTTTCTAATCAGTCTCTTGGTTGTGTTCAATAAGTGAATGTTACCGGCGAGATTTTCCGCAGATACCACGGTGGGTTGAACGTTTAAGGTCACACATAGCCCGGAGTTATTGCTGGTACACTTCGAAACGAAAACGTTTTTTTATTCCTCCATCTATCTATGGTCGTTTAGTTCTCCTCGCTCATTTTCGAACGAAAATTCAAACATCCACCCTTTTCACAAGACGTTTATACGAAAATTTGTTATATATTCATCGCAACGCCCACGCAAGGAGTTTATCTCGGTCGTAGCATCAATAAGGCTGCCTAGCGCTCCGGAACTGCTCACCCGGTATCTCTAAACAGCGAATTTGTCTTGTTTGCCCGACGAACAACTAACTGTACTCCTTCCACTCGCTTTCCGTTGTTTTTCCTGAAATGAATCCCGCATTAATATTCATAAAAACGGGCGATATACATACCGCGCGCATCGGGGCCCTGACTAATGATGGAATTATTCGCTCCCGGGTACGCCCAGATATACAGGGTGTCCTCGGGAAACGTCCTAAGAAGGCGTAGCTCGCACGGATAAATTTCATTTTGTTCCTTATCAACAGGAACCTATATCCACCTATAATCCATTCGCGTTCACGAAAGTAGTAGGTTGACCTTGGAAATTCGACACGTTCCACACTGTATAGGACGAAAATGTGAGGTTATGACGATTGTTGAAACATTTCTTGAAAACGGCGCATTATACGAGAAAATATTTTACAAAACGTTCAAATGAGATAGCGTCTAACTAAAGTTTGGTTCTTTGAATTGTTGGTACTTTTATGGTACGTAATGGTCATAATGAAAAAACTGGAAGACGTAGGTGATATCTTGTGTTCGAAAAGGATTCATCAAATAAATGAAAAACTATATCCCGAAATTCATTTCAGTCGATAAAACCGTTTGTGAGATGAAAAAATTATTTTTAATGGTTCTTCAAGAGCCTGTATCTTTCAAACGGAGCCGTTCGGGAAAAATTGGTAAAGGAAAAAAGTGTTCCTTTTGATCTTAAGAATTCACTGTTAAAATATTTGTACGAGTCAAAGACTCACCCTGTAAAATATGCAGATGCTTGAGAAGTTGGTTATCCTTTTAGACTTAAAGTTGAAAACGTTACCATATCAGTCGATGAAGTGAGATTTTACTATGGAAAAAAATTCAAACAACTAGATCCCCGTATGCCATCCACGAAAAAGACCATAGATTAATGAAAGAAAAAGAAGTGGCCATCAATTCTTGGGTCATTTCGTCAGCACCGCTGCGAGCTAACGAAGGAATAACGTTCTAAGGTCGAAACCATAAAAAATCAGATGTCAGCCGCTGGTAAAATGATTGATAGATAGAAACGGATTAGGCATGTTGCAATTCCGAGTAATTGAACGCGCTGGTTCAAATTGAAAAATCGCCCGATAGTTATATTGCATAGATTATGTATGCATGAGGCACAACTTATGCCATCATGTTTGTATATTCAATTACGTCTTGTGCTCTTGCAGTTGATTGATATTCCCCGGCTAACTGTTTTTCTATCTGCCTCCCTGAGAACTGCGGGGGGATCTCATTCACAATCTAGCCTTTTTTCCGATTCAAGATCGATCTACTCGACGAGGAAAAGTATATCCAGAGAGATGTGTTAGATAACTGCGGCTATGCTAATTTCGATCAAGGTTACCGCTAATTAGGTATGCTACAGGATGTGCCAGAATTACTGAAAATTCATTAGTCGAAAACGATTTTCCTATAGGTATTACAGTTTTCGAGAAAACAATCTTTTAGTACCTTGTCGAATAGATCTTTGAAATCTTCTTTGGTACGGGACGTATTGAACTGAATTTCCCAGTTTACCTCTCAATAAAGTGAACAAAAGTTCAGTATCCGTGAAAATGCGGACTTCGGAAAAAATTCAATTAAAGCGTTCCATACCCGAACGGATTTCTCGACGGAGTTGTCCGCGGACGCGTCCGCTCGCTGATATTTATGCGATTAGAGATCGTATCTTCGGATAATTTGTACCGTATTGTTATTATTAGCATTAAATCGACTATCGCACACCATCAACAGTTCTTTCAATTAATCGTTGCTGTTATCCGGTCAATTATCGTGGCCGCGGTACCGACGCGCCGCTTTCGGCCGTCGATTCGGCGATCGAACCGTTAAGCCGAATTTACACGTACGAAGGGCCATATCAGCATCGATTTTATCTGGTGGTGGCTTCGCGAACGCGTTAAATCAGCGTTAAGATCGTTATCCGGATCGTTGTTACTAAGCGGCGGAATATTCATCTCGTTTATTACTATTACTTCGATAATTAAGTCGTTTTTTTTTCTAATTGGTATCTCATACATGTGTTCCTGATGGGGTTTTCATCGACTGTTTCATACTTTCCTCGCTTACTCGGAATCTTCGAATTATTGGGGTTTTATCATAAATTTCCATGGGAATTAACGGTTTTCCGCAATTGATTTAATGGCCTGCTACTTTCTTTTTCACTCGCCGCGTTTCTTCACTCAAATGCATATTATCTACGGGTACAAAAATCCTCCTTAATTTCAACATTTTCACTTCATTTTGAATAATATTTGCAGATAACTTTATTTGGAAATGATATTGTAGTAGATCGTAGCTGTATGTATTTAGTTTTCTTCATCGTAAGGGTTTTCAGTATACAGGGTGATACTTTAATTTCAACGGTAGATTCTTGAGGTCAAAAGAAACACTTATTTCCTAAACCATTTTTTCCCATTTGTCCCTGATAAAAAGATATGGCCATTTGATGTTTTTATAATGAGCTATGCCACCCCTGGACAAACAAAATTACCTGAATCTGTGACACTACACATCTGTGGATTTTTCGAACACACTTGCATTCAGCCAAACTAACCAATTTTTCAAATTTCACACCTATTTTTACTGAAACCAACACTGACCAACGACTGTCTAAATAAGTCGTTTAACCAACAATTGTCTATGGAAAATAACTAAGATGGCTGAGATGCAACCCCTAGAAGTTCGACAAAATTTCATCGAATTTCAAGTACGGGACTGTGGGAGGTGACTCCGGCATCGCAAAAACGAAACAAAACATATGGCTGGACAATAAATGGTTCAGTACCAAGTTCGTCGGATTAGATGCATCAGGTCACTTTTGAGAGAATCATAATTGTTGTATCGTGCAATTTAGGACGAAAAAAAATGTAGCAAATCGAGGCAGTTTCTTGAAAGTGCTTATGTTAGTTATGTTGAAAAAGGGCTATGATGTTCCCCATTTCATCCCATTTTTACGACGACTGTTGGAATGTTTGAACAAGGAGATTGTGATGCCCATTGTTAAGAAATTCGTGAATGATTTAGACGAATTTTATTGGTGAGATCTTGAAGTATTATTCTATTTTTTACACTTGTGTCCTAAGTCTCTTCTGTCAGTTGGTATAGAAATGAGCTATTTAATAGAATCGTGTAAGTTACTAAAAAATAATGAGAAAAATTCGGCAATCCTAAGTTTCCATTTTAATTACCACGTAAATGTCGAACGAGCCAATATCCTAAACGAAACGACATGGTCTAATCAGAAGATACATTTTTTCCCACTGCTTTGCGATAATTCAGCTAACAAACGGTCTAGAATCTTATTAGAAACTATTTCAGTAATCATTTTCAATTTTTTCTTCAACTTTGTCATTTCGGAAGTTTTGTATAGGTCATTTTTGGTGAAACGCTTCATTTTGACCAGTTTTACCTTCTGTTGAAAAAAAAACCTCACCTTCAAATACACCCTGTATGTTAACAGCAGATTGTTGAGGTCGAAAGAAACAATCTTCACAATTTTTTTCGACAATAATAGTCTAATTCTCTGGTCAGATGTCACCCTGACAAGTGACAATGACAGTTGACGTAAATGGCTAGGAAAACTTCCTCTGTCGTACGGAAACTGAACTCCGACGTCAATTTCCGCGTAATATGTCGGGATTCGAACCTTCCCAACCGTTTCTTATCGAAACCGTAAAGCGATAGAGCCGTTTTGTAAACGATAAAAACGACCGGGGAGCGACCCGTCATAGCGGGCCATAAATTCCGCGCGTCGCGGAGCGGAACCGGCGTATACCTAGGCAGGGCACCGAAATGCCTAAACGGTCACAGAACATCGTGTGTGCGTATCTGTCGATGCGAACGACAGACATACGGTGGTCGATACGACGTACGCGGAGTCGCTCATGTCGAAAATTAATTCAATTGTTTTACAAATGACGACATGATTCATTTTATTTAATAGTTTGTTTGTTCGAGAGGGAAACTGCTGAAGCGTCCGTGAGATTCCATTGTTTCTAGCGATCTGACAGGGCGCGTCGCTATTCCGACGAAATCGTAGAGTTGACGAGGGGTGGGTACAATGTTTTTTCGTCGTGATCGTTTCCAAACATTCTCGAGAGTTATTATCTTATTGAACTCTCAAACTAATCAAGAAGGATCCATTCAAACGTCCGATTCTATGCGCGTGAAAAAAGACGCCGAACAATAATCGATTCATCTCGAACAATTTCGCAACTTCGAGGTATAGGTACTACATACAATGGATGTGCCTTTCCACATACACACACGAAAATACGTCCAAGGTTTTTCACACGGTTGCACAACCGATAACCTCGCGTGTTGACTACAACTTGACGGCGGAAATTGAAGTGCAATTTTTCATGCGGAATATAATAACATTTTATCGGCCTGTGCGATCTACGTTTGGAGATCCGCAAGTCAGATTTTTCCAAAGACCCCCGTAGATATTGAATTATTTTCTATTCGAAAAAAAAAACTGTTGGAATTCGCGGAATTCCCTCGAGGAAATTATGAATTTATAATGGGATTTTAATGGATTCGGTTCGAAATACAGAGGGGAATTTCACTCTGGTTTCGCTTATTATGAATGGAATCAATAAGTCATTCATCGATATTGAAATTTATAGGGTATTTATGTCACAATTCAAAGAGACTTGCTTATAAGGTGGAAATTAGTTGAAGATTTCATCGGTCATGAGCGAGGGGCTTAATTTACACCGCTCAAAAATGGAAGTGGAAGATTTATATCAGGTTAGGTGTCTACCTATGGTAAACTTGCCTAAAATGGCAAAAATAAGTAGGACTGCTTCAGAGCGACAACATAGTGAAGAAATGAACCAAATTGTGGAGTTTGAAGACTTAAAAAGGGTTTCAACTGTTACAAACACCTTCAAATCCAGGTTTAATATCAGATGGAGCCTATTCTAGCTCTTCGTACTGCTTTTACCCTATTCGGAATTGCGTCAATGAGGTTATCAATAAAAGTTTGGGGAATGTTTTGCCAAATGTCCATCAGAGAGAGTTGTTATGTCTGCGGCGGGTCAGGTAAGCGGTGTAATTGCCTGGACATTGCATTGTTCAATACAATTTTGCTCTGGAGAGACAGCTACGCTCTCGTTGACAATTGTGGCTTCTTGTGGACGAGCATTTCGTGACAAATATCGGTGAAGGCTGTCGCAAAAGAAACGAAAATAGGTTTTCCATCTAATCACGATACCTCATCGGTCTTATGGTTGGGTTAATCAGGATAATAATCAATTTTTCATTGATTTAAAACGCATCTTCGAAAAACAGGGCTATATAAAAATCGAATCCACCAATAATCTATAGTGTAGGTTCGCGTTTCTTGGAGTCTTATGTTAGATTTTCGTTAGTGAAACAGCTGTCTCGAACAGGTCTGGAGTGTTTCGAAGGGGCCACTCTTGAGGTGAAGTGGTCAATCCGACGCGGGCTGTCAGAACACAGAAGAAGAACGACGGATCGTAGCCCACATGTCCGTCTGTCAGTGGTTTCCGTGTGAACAACGTTCGTAACGTGTGCTTCTCCATGTGTGAAGCGGAAACGGGCCCCCAGGGCTGCCAACAACAACTGAAAATTGGTTCTTCTTGTGCCTAGATAAACAGGTAGGACGCGGTTACGGATACCGTTCGATAGATAGACCTTACGTTTGTTTTGCGTTCGTCGGATTCTAGGACGTATTCACCGACTGTGACAGCGTGATACTTCTTGGGAACGGGAAGGTTTTTTCCTCGGGAACTTCCTACGGGCCGTTATGGAACATGTGCGTTCTACGAACCTCGCTCTCGATTCAATTCGTAACTATTTCAGCTTATTTCCACGACGAACGCCTCTGGTTCGATACAATTTTGAAAGCTCGACCAAATGAGGGGTTTTCCATCGTGAATAGCCCGCTATTTGGGCAGCTGTCACTTTATAAGCTGTCAGCTGTCATTTTTTGACGTTTGACAAGTGAAAACTACGCCTTTACTAAAAATGGAACGATAAAAGCTCAACAACGCATTGAAATCGTTGAAATTTGCTACAAAAATGGTGAAAATTTTGCAGTCACTGTTCGGCAAAACTAAAGCACTTTTGGGTCCTCGTGAAGCACTTTCACGAGAGGCAAATTTGAGCTGTTGGTACAAGTTAGTGACGTCAAGAAAACTGTTCTTCTAATGAAGCTCAAATATATCGACCCGGGACATTTTTTTGACCAATTCGAGGTCGTAGATCACGAATATGCAATTAGATCCTTTCTAGGATCAGTATTAAGGGAAATAAATTACTTCAAGTGGAAAATTTCGAAAAAATCGGTCAAATTTGAGGAGTTGCAGTAGCCAGAAAAGAGGCACTGGATATATGCTGATTTTTTTGGTGATATATTGATCCTTCGCATTTAGAAAAATTCAATTTCTATTCACTTACAGCGAACAGTTTAAATTTCATGATTTTTTTCCAGGGAGGTCCAAAATTTCCAGTTTTTCATAGACCATAACTTGAAAAATAATCCTTTCAGCTAAATTCTGTTTGCATATTCGTAATCTATGCCCTCGATTTAGTATATACATCAATTTTGGTGAAAATCGGGGATATCGAATATTTTTCAAATTTGCCATACATATGCATGGAAAAATTTCGATTTTTTTTTAAATATTTTTGGTCTCCGATCGAAACCGAATTTATACTGTCGACTAATTCGAGGTCGTAGAAAACGAAGATGCAAACAGATATTAAAAAAAAAAATTAATTTTCAAGTTATGGTCGATGAAAAATTGGAAAATTTGAACCTTCGCGGAAAAAATCATAAAATCGAAACTGTTCGCGATAGATTAATGAAAATTAGAACTTTCGATTCGTGAAGGATCTATCTATTATCAAAAAAATCAGCATATATCTAATTCTCTTTTTCTGGCTGCTACAGCTCCTCAAAGTTGACCATTTTTTTCATGATTTATTTCTTGAAATACTGATCCTAGAAAAAATCTGATTGCATATTCGGGATCTATGACCTCGAATTAGTCAATTAAATGACCCAGGTCGATATATTAGAGCTTCATTAAAAGAATAGTTTACTAATATTAGATTCGCGCTTAATACGAATGCCCGTATCCTGCGCGATCGCCCTGTACCGGTAGTAGTAGCGGCCGGGGGGCAACGTACCCTTACCTTTACCGTCCGTCCGCCTGCCCGCCCGCGTATAGGTCAGTTAGCGTCGTCGACGGGCAAGAAACGACTCCATTCCTGTGTACACGACATTTCCACCTGCTCAGCTATTCGAAAAAGCCGGGCTCCGATCCCTTTCAAAAAGGCCGACTTATTCGCCTAACAGGCTACTGGCTAAATATTTTCTGCATTTTATTATTGTATACGCTACTGCTGCTGCTGCTGCGAGACCCGACCGGCTCGGTCGCGTCTCGCTTTTTTCCGCGGGCCTGGGATTTTTGCCAAGTCGCTTTTCCAGCAAACTAGAAGAATTTTTACGCTGCTGGGGGGAGTTCGGGGAAGCTGCACCGGCCGGCGGGATGCTGCACACAAGACGGATCTCGTAATTCACATGATAGGAAAACGGTTAGATGCATTCGACGTACCATACAGGGTGTTTTTGAAGGTGAGGTTTTTTCTTAACAGAAGGTAGAACTGGTCAAAATGAAGCGCTCCCCAGTCGTTTTTATCGTTTACAAAACGGCTCTATCGCTTTATGGTTTCGATAAGAAACGGTTGGGAAGGTTCGAATCCCGACATATTACGCGGAAATTGACGTCGGAGTTCAGTTTCCGTACGGCAGGGGAAGTTTTCCTGGCCATTTACGTCAAATGTCATTGTCACTTGTCAGGGTGACATCTGACCAGAGAATTAGATTATTGTTGTCGAAAAAAATTGTAAAGATCGTTTCTTTCGATCTGCTGTTAACATACAGGGTGTATTTGCAGGTGAGGTTTCTTTTCAACAGAAGGTAGAACTGGTCAAAATGAAGCGTTTCACCAAAAATCGCTATACGAAACTTTCGAAATGACAAAGTTGAAGAAAAAATTGAAAATGACTACTGAAATAGTTTCTAATAAGACTCTAGACCGTTTGTTAGCTGAATTATCGCAAAGCAGTGGGAAAAAATTTATCTCCTGATTAGACCTTGTCGTTTCGTTTAGGATACAGGCTCGTTCGATATTTACGTGGTGATGAAAATGGAAATTCAGGATTGTCGAATTGTTCTCATTATTTTTTAGTAATTTACACGATTTTATGAAATGGCTCATTTCAATACCAACTGACAGAAGACACTCAGGACACGAGTGTGAAAAATAGAATTATACTTCGAAATCTCCCCAATAAAATTCGTCTAAATTATTAACGAATTTTTTCACAACAGGCATCACAATCTTCTTGTTCGAACATTCCAACAATCGTCGTAAAAATTGGTTGAAATGGGGAAACATCATAGCACTTTTTCAACATAACTAACATAAGTACTTTCAAGGAACTGATTCGATTTTCTACATTTTTTTTCCACCCTAAATTGCACGATACAACAATTATGATTCTCTCAAAAGTGACCTGATGCATCTAATCCGATGAACTTGGTACTGAACCATTCATTGTTCAGCCATATGTTTATATTTTGTTTCGTTTTTGCGATGCCGGAGTCACCTTCCACAGTCCCGTACTTGATATTCGATGAAATTTTGTCCGACTGCTAAAATAAATGTGAGTGGAGTATAAGTGTTGTATCTTAGCCATCTTGGATATTTTTTATAGAAAATTTTTGGCGGAACGACTTATTTTGATGAGTTCTACCTTCTGTCGAAAAAAAAGACACCCTGTAGTATGTACAATTTAAAGATTCAACCTGTACCTTCCAAAATCTTGTCGAGCTTATTATGTAACGCGAACTTTTATCGAACGGTACGTTCAATAGAACAAAGTTCCGCCAAACAGAGTTTCGTAATGGATCTTAGCCACCCGTGCTCGCCGTGGAAGAACAACTAGAATCATACCCTAGATCGTTTTTTAATTGATGTCCCTGAATGCCGCCGCCACTTCACCTCCTTCAAACGACCTTTTTTCGTGCGATTCGCGTTGCAAAATCTAATGTAGGCGATGTGAACGAAAAAAAAAGTGGAACGCGCAACGAGGAAGATACGTCGTACTTCAAATGTCAACAGGTTAGGGGCCCGTGCGTTTTCGAGAAGCTTCGCCGTATGGGGTACGATCTTTGTCCGAATCAGGTGACGGTGAACGTGGACCCGACTACAGGGGGGGTAGTAAAAATTCGCACGTGTTCCGATCTTATTGATTCCGCGTGCGACCCCTTATATCTGCGGTTGAGCGTACTACCCTTCGGGAAGAAATAATGTCGATTGGTTGGGTTTTTGGGGTTACACCACGCTGCTAAAATTATAAGGTGCGATTTGTCTTTGACGCAGCTTCTCTATAGATGATTTTGGTACTGTGATCGAGGTCATATTGTTTCCTTTATAAGCAGTATTCCATTACTTGAGCCTTAGGACGGACAAAACCTCAACGAAATGAATTTCCTGATGAAGGAATAGTTTTTTTTATACTTCAGAATGTCCTCAGATTGTCAGAGAATTACATAGAGGAAGTATCTACGAGGATGTATTGATATCTAGTTAGCCTAGACCAGTTCCATGCATATAAAAAATATTGCGTTACTATAGCAACTAACAATAACTCATTAGAAGTGTCAGTGTGAAGTTTGAGGTCAGAAGAGTAAACCAGAGTTAAGCAATAAATAGAAAGAAAGAAGATGTCCACCGAAATTGTGAAAATCGAAAAATTGGAGTATCGATCCATCATCAAGTACCTGTATTTAAAAGGGTTAAGAGGTAAGCAGATTTACGAAGATATGCTTAATACCCTTGGTGATCAATGTCCTTCGTATGCGACCGTGAAAAATTGGACTGCAAGCTTCAAGAGAGGTAAATTTTTCATTGAAGATGATGACCGATCGGGAAGGCCAGTTTCTGTGTCAGTCCCCGAAAATATCGATGCAGTTCATGACATGATTTTATTAGACCGTTGAATTGGGCTAAAACGGATATCTGAAACACTGAATATTTCATACGAACGCGTTCATCATATAGTTCACGTCAATTTGGACATAAAAAAATGGAAAAATGGATCCCCAAATGTTTGAATGTTGACCAAAAGCGTGCAAGTGTAGAAGCGTCGCGTTCGATCTGTGCTCGATTTGAAAACAATGTAGACTTCTTAAACCGAATTGTTACTTATGGATGAGACTTGGGTACATTTCTACGATCCAGAAACAAAGCAACAATCGATGGAATGGCGACACTCTGGTTCTTCAAGACTCAAGAAGTTTCGTGTCCAAAAATCTGCTGGAAAAGTTCTTGCTTCAGTTTTTTGGGATTGCCATGGAGTAATCATGATTGATTTTTTGGATAAGGGTAGAACAATAACCAGAGATTACAAAGACATTGTGTCCTATTAAAAAGTGAAGAAGAAGACTCATTTTTTTCGGTATGAGAGATTTTGACCGTTCCTAAAGCGCAATTTTCATCGAATTAAAGACAGTTGCTACATCACCACTTCTCCTAGACCCTAGAGTATATAGTGAACTAATTCACAAGAAGATTGCGGTGAAAGGAAAACACACATGTAGATGCGGCGATCTGACATTCAGCCTATCGTAAAATTCTTCTAGTTCTCAACGTTGTTAATTTCGATAAGTTGCCGAATCTGGATCTGGCAGCTGAAACGATCCGTCCTTGACCGAATGGAAACGAGAACTTCATCAATTGAACAGGTTGTATTTATAAATACCAAATATTAAAATCCAATCAAAAACGACGTTTCGCAATCCGACTATTCTATACACCTTTCCGCTTCTAGAGTCGCGATGACTAAGTCCTCTATCTGCTAGTTGCATAATCGGCTGTCTTCTCTCTTAATAAATTGCATGCATTTTTTCATATCTCTTGATCTCTCTAATGACCTTCGAGAGCTCCACAACCGGAGTTTGTTTGTTGTCGGAATATGAGCAGAGATACCCACGGTGGGTAAATCTAAAGACTTTGCACACGCTATTGAACACGATAGTTGGTTGGTAGTCCTGACTGTGCTGCGGCTACCGTTGATTTTTTTTCGTATGTTCGTCACGAGTTGGTGATTTTCTGGGATTCCCAATCGGGGGCCCTCAGATCGGACTGCATCGGCGATGAGCTCGGAAAAAATGATGTCATTTGGCGGAGATCGAATAGATGGATAAAAAATATTTTCAGCGTTCGTGAATCGATACGTATACGAGAGAGATTCGTCCGGGTCTGTGGCCCCTTTAGCAAGACGCACACACACACACACATCAATTCCGTGCCGTGTGATCCGAGCCGACTTTGTGTAGTTGTTGTGGTCTATTGTTTTTGACTTCGTAAAAGCTGAATAATTCAAGCAATCCGCGACTACGTTGCGAGCATTCGCCGCTACACAATGGGAGATTTCTAGGCCACGACTGAAAACGAAGAAACTGTTCCTTTTTGCGGCACTGTTGGAAAATTCCGCTCCTCGAAAAATAACGACGGTTTTGTATTTTTTTTTTTCGACCGGTCTCGCAGACAACGAAGTATTCGACGATTGCAGTTTCCCTCAAAGTACAGACAGGCGAATTTGTGGAAAACTTGACTACGTAATGTTGGAAACATATAGTTGAACTACTAATACACATACTTTACATATAATATCTTTGCGATAAATATTTTGACGTTAATTTGATATCTAGCCTCCGATGGTTTCGTCCCATGATCAGTTTTATAGGATCTATAGAGCTAGTCGAAAATCTGCTGCAGTTTTGAATTTTTCATGGTATATTAACCGAATAATAGCCGTTTGATCCAGCTACCAGATATTCGCCCGGTATATTAACATATGGCGAAGTGATTCGAATGATTTCCGGTTCTGACCAATTCGGAAATTCTCACGCGACCGTGAATCTACAAGAAACGGAATGACAAGACATTAATGTTAATGCCTTGCAGCGGGCACTTGATCAGCCAGACTGTCGACCTCCTATTTCCTATGTCCGACTATGATGGTACCTGCCGTCCGAATAACCGTAAAAATCTATGGACACATCTGACATGTATTATACAAGGACATATTGAATAGTTTTAGAGTTAGGCTAGATAATCAAAAAATAGAAACAATAAAATTATCGAAAAAGATCGAAAAGAAGTGTGTAGAAGCTAGAGTATGTGAGAAAGTGTAAAGGAGATGGGGTGTGAGAGATAGAGAAAGGTTATGTGGAGAAAAATGTGTGAGGAAAAGAGAGTGCGTATTGGATAGAGTGTGAGGAAATGTGAGAGAAAGAAATAGTGAGTGTGAGTGGAGACATACACCTACATAGAATGTGTGTGAGAGAGAGAAACACTGATAGAGTGATAGAGATAGTATGGGGGTGTGTGTGTGTGTGTGTGTGTGAAAAGGCAGCAGTCATGTTTTGTTAAATAGTACAAAATATATCGACCCGGGTCATTTCGTTGACTAATTCGAGATCATAGATTACGAATATGCGATTAGATTTTTTGGAGGATCAGTATTTTGGGAAATACATAAATAACTTTTATTGGAAAATTTCGAAAAAATTTTGAGGAGCTGTAACAGGCAGAAAAAGAGAATTGGACATATGCTGATTTTTTTGGTGATAGATGGATGCTTTGCGAATGGAAAATTTCAAATTTCATTCATCTACCGCGAACAGTTCAGATTTTATGATTTTTCCGCGAAGATTCAAATTTTCCAATTTTTCATCGACCATAGATTGAAAAATATTTTTTTTTTTAAATATCTGTTTGCATATTCGTGTTCTACGCCCTCGAATTAGTCGACAGTATGAATTTGGTTTTGATCGGAGACCAAAAATATTTTTCGAAAAAATCGTAATTTTTCCATGCATATGTATGGAAAATTTGAAAATTTTTCGATCTTCCCAAGTTTCCTCAAAACTTGAGTATTTATTAAATCGGAGGCGTAGATCACGAATATGCAAACAGAATTACGCTGAAAGGATTAGTTTTCAAGTTATGGTCGATGAAAAATTGAAA
This sequence comes from Coccinella septempunctata, assembly GCF_907165205.1. NCBI lineage: Eukaryota > Metazoa > Arthropoda > Insecta > Coleoptera > Coccinellidae > Coccinella > Coccinella septempunctata. The sequence continues at coordinate 54,401,268 of NC_058190.1, forward strand.
ATTTTGGACCTTCGTTGAAAAAATCGTTAAATCTGAACTGTTAGAGGTAGGTGAATGAAAGTGGGATATTTCTATTCGCAAAGGATCAATCTATCACCGAAAAAATCACCATATGTCCATCGCCCCTTTTCTGGCTGCTGCAGCTCCTCAAAGTTGACCAATTTTTTCGAAATTTTTCAATAAAAACGATTTATTTCTTAAAATACTAATCCTAGGAAAAATCTAATTGCATATTCGTAATCTACGACCTCGAATTAATCAGTAAAATGACCCAGGTCGATATGGTTCGAAAAATGAAAAAAAATTGAATTTAGAATAATTTCGTCTGCTACTAGCGCTCCACCACCGAAATTGCTTCGAGTCCGAACAACAAATTATTCGTGTGTGTTGGTGTGCATGGGTGAGCGCGTGTGTGCGTGAGTGTGGATGTGTTTGGTTGTGCGTGTATGTGTTTGGGTGTGTGTACGTTTGTGTGCGTGTGTGTGCGTGGATGTGTGTGCTTGTGTGTGTGCGTGCGTCTGTGTATGTGTGTGTGTGTGCATGTGTGTGCGCACGCGTTAGTTTGTGTTTGTGAGTGCGTATGTGTGTGTGTGTGTGTGTGTGTGTGTGTGTGTGTGTGTGTGTGTGTGTGTGTGTGTGTGTGTGTGTGTGTGTGTGTGTGAGGGAAAGAAGACGAATGTCTTAGAGAGAGTGAGAGAGTGTGTGAGAGATATAATGCGTGGTAGGAGTGGAAATAAATGTGAGGAAAAGAAAGAGTGTGTCTTAGAGATAGGGTGAAAAGGAAAGGGGCTGTATATAAAAGCAGGTAGTCTGTATGTGTGAGAGAGAGTAAAGGAAGGGTTAGAGAGTGGAAGAGGTAGAGTATGAAAGAGAATGTATGTGCGAGTGTGTGTCTGATAACAGTTCGATAGAATCTACCATTTTCTGGATAAATTCAAATCTGCCTCTCATGCTCTCAATCGCCTGTAGGCACTTACGGAATGTCATTAGATTCGATAAAACAGCGCGTAGCAATCAATAAACGCGCATCTCCCGTTCAGCCGTGACTTCATTATTATTTCGTATCAATTATGATAAAAGGTAAATAGAGTAATAATTGGCCACTAACAAGTCGAAGATCGATGTTCGTAATAGGCGGCGGCGCGCTCGTTAATGGAGTCTACGCGCGGCGATAATATAAAAATTCTATGAATTTCATCGGTCGATATCATATAAATGGGGGCCTATTAGACGGCCGTCATTGTGCCGGACTCAACAGGTACGGGAGGATTGATCGAAACGATGGAAATAATGCGTGCTGCTGCGAGTATTACCCTGTCAATGGTCTGTGATGTCTTTACGCGCGGTATATAGGTACGCTCTTCAATTTATTCCGACGATCGGGGATGCTTTATTGAATTATTCAGGACGATTGATTAATCACGCGGATTAACTTATATCTCGACTATTTCAGTCGATACACCTTTCACAATCCTCTCCTCGAGACAGATATGATTCCAGACGAAAATTGGCGAGATTCTACAATAATCAATTGTGTGAGTTGTGAATTGTGGGACCTCTTGACCATTTCTTGCTGTCTCAAGGAAAAAAACTATTTACTCGAGAGAGAAAACCGAAAAGTGTCCCCGTATAACGAATGTATAATATTTCGTGAAGTCCATCGGTGAGCAGAATCCGGACCGACAGTAGAACATATCTCCGAATTTCGATTCGCGTGAGAGGATCCGTAGAAAACTAGTTTCGATTTCGTTTCCTCGCGTCGTCCCTATCTAAATTTGATCGACGTATCGTGTTCTCCGGGTTCGGGTTACATGCACACGGCCCAGTTACGACGACCACGGAAAAAAGGGCACCCAGATATCATGTCGATTTCGGTTCGAGAAAGACACCCGGACCAGGTGACATCGCTGTTTGGATTAGCGTCGATCTCATCTCATCATCATTATTTGTATCGATTGTCGCGGTACAAGTCTATCGCGGAATGGATTGGAGATAGAGAGAATTTTCCTACATCTATAATAATCAACCTCTTGTCTCTCAAGGTTCAACTGTGGCGTGTACGGTTCCCTTTATCGAATCAGAATTTATAGTTTCACTGAAAACGTCTATATATTCGCGATAAGGACATTCGCCAAGCAATTTTTCCGAGTTTTCCCTTATTAATTACGTTGAAAATCGCCTGTCTTCGTGTGCCTGTCTTCGGACATGGCGAAACAAGGGAAATCACTTTGCAGATAGGGATTTTTCGAGGAACGCATCGACATGAGCGTACACGAAACGACACAATAGAAATAATACTGTCATTCCGATAAAAATAATCGTGTCGAACACGGGTCGGCATTAATAAATCATTAGGATTCGTCGATGTTCGCAGTAAAATCCAAGGTACTTTTTTTAACCGGTCTCGTCGTGCAGATTAAGCAATCTGAAACGTCGAGGAATCGACGAAGAGGAATATACTATACTCCATTCACATTTATTTTAGCAGTCGGTTGGCCGTGAAATAATTTACTCGAGTTTTTGTAACTAGAACGGGGTAGGGTTAGCACTCATTAAATGTCGTTAATGTCATAACGCCGTTGTCACAACTGATATCAATTTTTATTACGAAAATGCCAAAAGTGATTGAAAAATGAGACAGGGTTTCAGGGAGTGCTATTTAGAATTCAGGTCCGCTCATTCAATTAGTTATACCTTGATATTCTAAAATCCACAATACGTAAGATGATATCAAACATATTCAATGTAAGAGAATTTATATGATGTTTCATCTGAATCTGAACGACTTATATTTTTAGCTGAATCTTTCTACAATCAGAAAGATTGTGAATGAAGAGGATGACATTGAATTTCCTTCTATTGGGAGACCCAAAAAAGTGGTGGCATTTGAGAATTTTATGTTTGAGTGAATTAATGCGAAAAGTTTACACAGGATTTTCGATGAATGTCATCGTAGAATAAGTTCCCGAAAACTGATTTTTCTATTTTTCATTTGACTTGTTCTATACATTGTAAATGTCTTAAGGTACCAATAAATACCTAATTATTATTATTATATCGATGTATCAAGATGAACAGCCACAAATACGAGCTAGTTGTCCTATTAATTGTTTATTCATGAGGAATTTTTGTTCAAAGGTTGATCTTGACTTGAAACTTCCTTTAATTCCTTTTACTTATATTGATGCAAGATGATTTTTGATGAAGAATCTAACATTCTTGTAATTATCTGTTAATTCCCTCGGGAGATACCCATTCCCAACCACTGCATCATATGCATTTCATCTTCGGGTTAATGTTTTTGAAATCTACAACTGATGTAACGTATTCAAACTTTAGCCAAAGAAGATAACGAACATTAACTCTCCTCAAGCTAGTGCATATTATGATATTATACTGATCTCTTGTATTCTCCATACAAATAACTGTATTTGGTATGCTTTCAATCAGTTTGTATAAACTTCAATAATGTTCGTCACATATTTTCAGAAGAGATTCGACATTGTGATAAAATACGTATTAACAGAAACTTTTACGTAGAACGGGCAACATAGCGTTGATTTAAAACCCAAAAATGTTCTGACAAGCTTCATAACCCTACATTTTCGTACTATACAGAGTGAAATGTGTTAAATTTCCATGGCCAACTGACTGCTAAAATAAAAGTGAATGGAGTATAATACAACCCTAACTTTTTTTCTGTGGAATTAACTGAAACCCAAGATTTACCCTACCCAGCCTGAGTCCTTAGATGATTTGCGAACTAAGGATCATTAATGAATGCCGTCAAATTACACCAGCAATCTTGAGTAACATTTTCCGATGGAATCTTTCCTTTTTAGGTCTCCATTCTCGGAAAAGTACGTGAATTCATCAACAATCGCACGATATATTCGCCTCGTAAGCAAATGAGACCCCGTCGTTCGACAATCTGTCTCTTGGCTTTCCGCATTATTAAGCAGGATATAGGCGGCAACACCGTCGTCCTTCCGGCCTATCTAGGAGGGTTCCCTTCTATTTTCCGCACGCAACTCCGCGGCACCGTTAACAACGAACAGATGGAACCTTTCCTTTTGTAATTTTTTCGATTCGCGGTAACCGGGAAAAAAATGCGAGATACGCACACCATCCAAAGACGTACCGCGAATCTGGTCCTACCAAGAAGGTCAGTCAGGTGGTCGACGTCTTCTCAACCCGCGACTCGTCATCTGGCGTTTGACTCCGAAGGAGGTCGAGTTCTTTTCTTACCTGCAACAGAGAAATGACAGAGTTGAAAATCTATCGAACATAGATCGATGTAGACGAAGAACAAGAAGCGATTTGTTGAATGGTACCATTTTCAACTAACTAATCATGTCCTGTCGGATCAACATACGAGATATATTGAAAAATTCTTAGCCTACTACAGAACCGAACAAAATTTCAATGTTTATTATTCAACATATTCTCCTCTTTAGTGGATACATTTATTACAGCGAACCTGCAACGTCTCTAGACCTTTCAAAAAATATGTTTTTTCTTGCTCTGCTAACTAGACCTCCACAGCTTTCATTACCTCCTCGTTGGAAGAAAATTTACGACCTTTTAAACGATTTTTCAGTTGAGGAAAGATATGATAGTCGGATGGAGCCAACTGTGATGAATAAGGAGGGTGTTCTAGTAATTCAAACCCTAAATCACGAATTTTTTACATGGCAACATGAAATTTGTGTGCAGGGGCGTTGTCCTGCAAGAACAAAACACCTTTGGATAGCTTTCCTAGCGTCTTTTCTCTTTAATTTTTTCCCATAGAGTGGTCAGTAATGTCGAATAGTAATCTCCGGTTATTGTTCTACCCTTATCCAAAAAATTAATCATAAATTACTCCATGGCAATCCCAAAAAACTGAAGCAAGAACTTTTCCAGCAAATTTTTGGACACGAAATTTCTTAGGTCTTGGGGAACCAGAGTGTCGCCATTCCATCGATTGTTGCTTTGTTTCTGAATCGTAGAAATGTACCCAAGTCCCATCCATAGTCACAATTCGGTTTAAGAAGTCTACATCGTTTTCAAATAGAGCACAGATCGAACGCGATGCTTCTATCCTTGCACGCTTTTGGTCAACATTCAAACATTTGGGGATCCATTTTGCAACAATTTTTTTCATGTCCGAATTGACGTGAACTATATGATGAACGCGTTCGTATGAAATATTCAGTGCTTCAGTTATCCTTTTTAGCCCAATTCGACGGTCTGATAAAATCATGTCATGAACTGCATCGATATTTTCGGGGACTGACACAGAAACTGGCCTTTCCGATCGGTCATCATCTTCAATGGAAAATTTACCTCTTTTGAAGCTTGCAGTCCAATTTTTCACGGTCGCATACGAAGGACATTGATCACCAAGGGTATTAAACATATCTTCGTAAATCTATTTATCTATTGACCCTTTTAAATACAGGTATTTGACGATGGCTGGATACTCCAATTTTTCGATTTTCACAATTTCGGTGGACATCTTTTTTCTTTTAATTTATTGCGTAACTCTGGTTTACTCTTTTAACCTCAAACTTCACACTGACACTTCTAATGAGTTATTGTTCGTTGCTAGGGTAACGCAATATTTTTTTTATGCATGGAACTGGTCTAGGCCAACTAGATATCAATACATCCTCGAAGCTTTTCACAACTTTCTACCGTAATCCCAGTAATCTAGGATCGCGTTCGTGAAATAACAGATACTGGACGTCCCCAGTAATTGGGTTAATTCCATGCCGATTGTTCATCTGGTCGGGCGCAAGGTCAGAAGCGCATTCATTCTTGAAAAATACGATTTTTTCAGCATCGCGTCACACGAGCGATTCCCGCATCCATACAATATCTAATATATAATAACCCGGCCGTGTTCACACACGCCGAACAACTTAATTACACGGCCGCTCCGCTGCCCAGGAACGATTCCGATGCATTTTTTTTTAAGCGAGCGTCGAGGGACGCGCCCGAAACCGGGCGTCACGTGATACGGGTATTTTTTTCGATCGAGTTCGCCTAGGATGTGACGAAACCGCGATTCCATTATTGCGTTCAAGGATTTTTTCCATTATGACCGTGTTCACGTGGTCGGAACGAAAAACAAGAAGTGGACAATGCGTTTTTGTCGGCTTTCGGGCCTTTTTTCTATGGCGTTTCTATGAAGAGGAAGTCGAATTGTCCGATCGCTTGCGTAACCCGCTGATGATGGCGGCCGCTGCAACGTCAGCGTCCTTCGTGGGCGAAAGAGACTTCCTTTAGCTGTCACGGAATGAGCCGACAATCGCGATGATGTCAGTTTCGACCTATCTGATCCCAACAAGTTTATAGAGAAATCAAGGGAACAGTCCCTTAAGCATGACAAACAATTCAACCAATCTCATCCAGAGAATAAATGTCTAAATCTTCTGGAGTAGCTATATAAGTGTCGCTATAAATGTCGAAGAATGATTTGGCTCGTGTAGATTCAAGTAAATACCTGCTTAAGTAACTTCAGTTATGTAAAAAAGTATGTCCGACTCTGTAAATAGGCTCAAATTTCCGCGATCAATCCTTCTTGGAGCAATATGTCTTTCCTTATAAGCTCTTCTTGAGGTTCTTTACAGTCTAGCAAGTTGCTGAGGGTCAAACTTAAAAATACGGTGGATGGATAAAGCTAAACAATTCCACTTGAAATAGATAGTTACCATCGACTTGCAGAAACAAATTTTCAATTGGTAGAAGACCTAGTTTTCCCCATTCCCAGAAATAGCCTTCTTGACGAATTATCTTTGCTCTGTTATGCAGGCATCTTGCTACACCTAACCTTGTATCAAGATTGTGCTTGGTTTTAATGTCCTTCATCGAAAATTGAACCTTCCTCGAAAATATGTGAAAAATTGAGGTAAACACTCAGCACACAGCTTCTTCATATCTAAATACAACTCGTACAAAATGCACATCTATACTCCATTCACTTTTATTTTAGCACTCGGTTGGCCATGGAAATTTGACACATTTCACTCTGTATAGTACGAAAATATGGGGTTATGAAGCTTGTCAAGACATTCAAAGCATTCAAGAATGCTAAGTTCTTAAACAAAAATCATCTTGCTTCAATATAAGTAAAAGGAATCAAAGGAAGTTTCAAGTCAAGATGAACTTCACCTTTGAACAAATATTTCACATGAATAAACAATTAATAGGACAACTGGCGCGTATTTGTGGCTGTTCATCTCAATACATTGATATAATAATAATAATTAGGTATTTATTGGTATACTTCAAGACATTTACAATGTAAGGACAAGTCAAATGAAAAATAGAAAAATCAATTTTCGGGAACTTATTCTACGATGACATTCATTGAAAATCCTGTAGTGAATTTTTCGCATTAATTCACTCAAACATAAAATATTCTCAAATGCCACCACTTTTTTGGGTCTCCCAATAGAAGGAAATTCAATGTCATCCTCTTCATTCACAATCTTTGCAATTGTGGTAATATTCAGCTGAAGTATAAGTCGTTTAGATTCAGATGAAACATTATATAAATTCTCTTACATTGAATATGTTCGCTTTTCGCTACCATCTGACGTATTGTGGATTTTAGAATATCAGGGTATAACTATTTGAATGAGCGGACCTGAATTCTAGATGGCACTTCCTGAAACCCTGCCTCTTTTTTCAATCACATTCGGCATTTTCGTAATAAAAATTGATATTAGCTGTGGCAACGGCGTTATGACATTATAAATGGAGTATACAAACGAGTGATATTCAATTCATTCTATGTCAACTATTGTCACTCACTTTCACTTTACGGTTGTTCGAAACGATTCTATGAATTTTCTTGGCGTTTTCCAAAGTAACAACCACATTTGGACGTCCCAATGGTTCTGTATCATTCGCCTCTCTGGAATCTTTCTTGAACATCAGAGCTGAGAGGTTTTCGACGAAGCAGATCTTTATTTAGGTAGGTATAAGGATGCTTGAGCGATTTCCATATTTCTACAATGTTTCTTTATTGCGAGAAGAACAGATTCATCAATGTTTCTCCCTTCAAATATGGAAAGGTTCATCGATGAATTTGCAGCATTATTCCATTCAAACAATTCAAGTTCAGGACAAGAATGGATGGGGGAAAAAACATAGCTTAAGTCTTCAATTTGATTATCATGAAGTGAGATTACCCAAAAAATTCCCATTCCCTTGGGTCTTTGATAAGTTCAAGACTCCCCTCATGGGCCCCACGATCAGCAGCTCACTTTCACAAATACCCAACACGAAAAAATTAACTTTTGCGTGTTCGTTGCGAATTTCTACGAATCGTTAACGCGCTCCTAGTTTCGTAATGGAGAAAAAAGCGTTACACCTATTCCACAGGCGTTGCACACACGTCACCTCTCAACTCCTATACGTATACCCTTTATGCTCGGTATAATAATTACAGAGCGCGATCTAATTAGGACATTGCGATTCGCAATTAGCGATCAAAGGTGGTAATTCGATTTCACCCGCGGTTTTTAATCGGAGACAGAACCCCCGAAGGGTGGGTGGCATATATCATGACTCCATATAGTTCGATGATGCTGATGTCGGTAGCGATTTGATCTGAATGACGAAGTGCGCTCTGGGTGTTTCTAGGATTGGAAGAGAGTGAGTCACTGTGGTGTTTAAGAGCGATTTTATGAACACTATCGGATTATTATTGGTAATGAGAGTGATCTAAGTGTAACATATCTACTTTACTCATCAACATACTCTCCTTTCGAGAGTAATAATACATTACTCCCAAGGCAGAAGAGCGTTAACTTAACGCGTATTAATTTAGATGTTGCTGCCGATTTTGAGCGTTCAGCATCGTCACTACGTTGAAAATCAGCGTAACAGTCAATAACAGTTGATTTCCCTGATGCAGAGTCTACATAATACTCAGAAGACCTCTGTACGTCATCCCTATCAAAAAACAATGTTTGATCAACACACGAAATGGCTTTCTATTCATTGTCTTGAAAATGACAAAACCGGATTCACTAAAACAACTGTGGTCTCTGAACTGCCGATCAGAATTCCACGAAATTTTGACTAGTACTATTTGAGGGTCGGTTCTACCCAGAAATCACATGATTCTGTCCACAATGTTGCCAAATATGTGTCATATAGGGTGGTGTAGTAGGTCTTTAGTCTGCAGTTTTTCCGAGCACGTTGAAAGCTTATAAGAGTGGTTGCTCTCAATTTTTTTCAAATTCGCGCTCATACTATCTCATATGAGCTACCTACTTTCCTTTTTATCTTTTCGACAAATGGGGATATAATGTCTCTTTCACGTTGTCTGTGCAATTACGTCTCGGACGGCTAATTGCGATATAAGCATTACCGTATTTTCCGTGGGAAAAATACAGATTTCAGTCCGCAAGACAAGAAGTCCGTTGATATGCTCGAATATTCGCTAATTACCCGTAGATTGTAGGATTTCGTACATTAGAAAAAGATACTTAGGTGCGGATACGATACACGTAGAAAAATACACCATAAAAGCATATAAAAAAGTTCACCTGGATTGAAATTTTCCAATGGTAGCGAATCTGGAGATTCAAGAGGCATAACTGAAACCCTACAAAGTCTTGATTCTCAGATACAAGTAAGAGTTTTGAGACACATGTCAGAAATCTGAGTTGGAAGTCAGAAATCTTATTTGCGAGTTGGAATTCTGGGATGCAAGGCAGAATTTCGAGTTAAAACATGTCAGAATACCTAGTTGAAAGCCAGAAGTCTTAGATATAAGTCCCAATTCCGAGATGCAAGCAGAATTCTGAGATACAAGTCAGAATTTTGAGGGACAAGTAGGAGTTTTTAAATTTCTGGTGAAATTTACGTGTTGCAGTTGGTGGTTAATTTCATTTCTTTTTCGAATGAAATCTGATTACATCAAACAATAGTTACAGGAATCGACTGTGACAAAACAAATCTGATTCGACCCACTCCCACTAATTCATTTCCAAATTCTTGTCTTGTCTCGGATTCCCAACTTGCAATTATTCAGAATTCTCACTTCATTTTACAATTTCTAATTACAAGTTGAAACTCTGAGTTGTATCTCAGAATTCAGTATGATATTGTAACGTTTTCTTCGCTTAATTAAAACGTCCAACTTATTGAAATTATTTATTTACACTTAATACACATATAACTCACAACCTAACTATTACACTACTATTTATTTCCACTCTTATTTATTTCCACTAGTCGCTTGAACTATAAATGTACTTGTACTTCACTTGCCTACCTGCTCCTCCGCTGGGCTTATATAGGCGCCGGAAACATTCAGGTAGATTCGCGGTTATTCTGGAATCTTTCGCGACCGCTCTGGTTCTCGAAAGGTCCGACCGCAAGGGCCGGACTGGTTACACTGTCCCCTCCTTAAGCCTGTTCTGTCCCAGAACAGATTTAGTGAATCTCTCCGAGGACCGTGGCGAAACTTGCAGTCATCACCATTCCTACAGTAGCCATTCTGATGGAAGTAGCACTCCACAGTTTTTCCAGGCTCCCTGGCCTGCTTTGGGTTGAAACTGCACACCAGGATCCGTATACCAGTCCCCTGAAATACCACCTCCAGCATGCTTCGCACAACTCGCCAATTCAGCTGGTCCAATCCACAACCGAGCTTGGGAACAGCTAATTTCCTAACTCCAAAGCGTTGAAGGTCTTCTTTCAAGCTATGCAGTGCCGTCCATAGATTTTGATAGGTTGGCTTCTGATAGGAATGTCGCTTGGTGACTAGGTAATAAATGAACCGACCTTCAGCCTTCAATTTCAAAACTTTTCCGATTCTTGGCTGCTGTCGCAATAGTTGTTCCTGACGTCCAAATTTATTTCTGAATACTCTTGCTATTCCTTTGCTCATACGAAGGTCCTCTGCCACGCAATGAGCGAGAGAGTATTCCTCAGACACGGTAAAGAGATCTTGATGTACTTCCTGTGTAACGCCGAATCGTGCAACGCGTATCTCACCATAACAATCCATAAACTTTTGGTAATCGCTGCTACCTTGCATCGGGGCTTCCACAAGACGTACTTCTTCTTTGTCCTGCGCGTACGGGGCTAATCGGTTGAAATGGACAACCTTTGGTTTTCCTCTGGGGAGCTTCCTTATCCGGTAAACTACATCATTTATCCTCTTGATTATTTCATACGGTCCCTCCCACTGTCTCTGCAGCTTTGGTGAAAAACCTCTCCTCCTCTGTGGATTATGTAGCCACACCAGATCTCCAGTGGTGAATCCACCTTCAATAGCCTTGATGTCGTAGCGCATTTTCATTCGGTCACTTGCTTGCTGCATTTGATTGCGTACCTTGTCATGAATGTAATCCAGCTTGTTCCTTAATTTACTAACGTAGTCCTCCCCAGCTACGTCTTCTCCAGGCTTACATCCAAACTCTAAGTCGCAAGGCAGCCTTATTTCTCGGCCGAACATTATACTGGATGGAGTTTCCTTGGTAGATTCTTGAAAGGGGCCAGCGATGTCGATAGCTACTCGTTCCATGGGGGATCCGACGTTATATTGCTTCATTGCTTCATAGCAGCAGCACAAACCTTGCATCTTCTACACCAATCTTTAACGTCCCTCTTACAATTTAGCCAATAAAATCGCTGCCTGACTTTTTCCAACGTCTTAGTTATCCCGAAATGCCCACCTGAAGTTCCATTATGTAGTCTGGTCAGAATGTCTGTCACACGGCTCTTCGGCACAATCCACTGAAGTCTCTGCTCAGTTCCATCTTCATTTTCCCAACAACGTTTCAGAAGACCTCCATCAATCTTCAACGTTTCCCATTGTGCCCAATACGACTTTACATTCTGGCTCAGTCTGGACACTTCTTCCCAAGTAGGTCGTCTACCGCTCTTCTTCCAACTCAGGATTACTTTCAAGTCGTTATCTTCTTCTTGTGCCCTTTGAATTTCTTCAGGTAGCCAGTCGTCTTCGATTACGGTGGTCCGCCTTAAATCGATCTTTTCTTCCAGACGCGAACAATGGCTGCAATTCTGGGGACACTCAATGGTTTTGGTCGAGCCATTGTCTACCACAGCGACTCCTTTTATTTTCCCAGCTGTAGTCCTTTCAAATTCTGGACGATTTTGCTTGAAATACCTCCTTTTGTTGTAGTTCCAGCACACAGCATCCTTTTTCCTAGCAAGCAATATTCTGCGGACTTTTTCTCTGACAATCTCCTCAACAGATCGATCTGTTTCTTGCTCTTGTCTTACACGAAGGTGTCCCCTATGCGACGCTTGCTTCGCTGCTTCGATTTCCAAAGCCTGGGCTAAGGCATCATCTACGGTTCTAGGGCGTGCTAGTCTCAGGGCTTGTTGTATTTCACAATCCTTTATCCCATCCACGAATGTCTGGATTGATAGCTGTTCCAGGAAGCTATCTGGAGCAGATGGATAAGCCAGCCTGACTAATCTCGCCACATCAGCTTCAAACTCCTGGAGATTTTCCCCTGTTTTCTGCACTCGGTTCTTTATTTGTGCATGGTATACTTGTTGCAGATGAGCATCGCCATATCTCATCTGAAGTTTCGATGTAAGGACTTCGTAACAGGCTTGTTGACTCTCCGGAATCGTCTGCAGAATGTTGAGTGCCTCTCCTCGTAGAGCTATAATTAATGCCGTGGCTTTTTCGTTGTCATTCCAATTGTTCACCAGGGCAGCAGCTTCAAACTGTTTTTGATATGTCGACCAGGGTATTTTTCCATCAAAAGTTGGAGGCTTGATCTTCATTCTACTACCTTCGCCGTCATTTTCCGCTTTCGCTGTGCTGTAGGGTGTTGAAGCCAGAAAATCTGTTCTGTTTGACATTCTTTTCAAGGAATCTATCAACTTGGAATGATGTTCAATTATTCCTGCCATTTCTTCAAACTTGCCGTTAACCTTGTCAAACTTTTCATCAACTTCGTCAAATTTTCCACTCATTATATCGAATCTCTCGTCCACTTTATCGAATTTTTCATTTATGGTTTCCAGTTTCTCATCCAATTTATCTGATAGTTGACTCACCACATCGTTACAATTTTCCCTAATCTGGTCCATTTTCTCATTCAATTTCTCATCAATTTTCTCATTTAATTTTCTGGAATTTTCTTCCATTTGTTCATTCAACTTACATGAGTTCTCGTCCATTTTCTCATTCAATTTTCGAGAATTTTCTTCCAACTTACAAGAATTCTCGTCCATTTTCTCATTTAATTTTCTCAAAAAGTCCATTACCGCTTGAGTCTCCATCGCGTTCTGCAGTCTTGTGGTCACTGGCATGAACTCCAAATATCCAAAATTATTCATTTAATTCGAGCGATGTTGAACCGCACACTTGACACCAATGTAACGTTTTCTTCGCTTAATTAAAACGTCCAACTTATTGAAATTATTTATTTACACTTAATACACATATAACTCACAACCTAACTATTACACTACTATTTATTTCCACTCTTATTTATTTCCACTAGTCGCTTGAACTATAAATGTACTTGTACTTCACTTGCCTACCTGCTCCTCCGCTGGGCTTATATAGGCGCCGGAAACATTCAGGTAGATTCGCGGTTATTCTGGAATCTTTCGCGACCGCTCTGGTTCTCGAAAGGTCCGACCGCAAGGGCCGGACTGGTTACAATATCTCAAAATTCTGTGTTGTACCTCAGAATTCCAACTTGTAGCTCAGACTTCTGACTTATATCTCTACATTTTGTGTAAAAGGTATCTCAGAATGTTTGAATTCCAACCTGTATCTCAGAATTCTGACTCTTATCTCAGAATTCTATGTTGTATCTTTGAATTCCAACTTGTAACTCAGAATTCTGACTTATATCTCGGCATATTGTGTAGTAGGTATCTCATAATGTTTGAATTCCAACTTGTATCTCAGAATTGCGACTCATATCTCAGAATTCTATGTTGTATCTTTGAATTCCAACTTTTAACTCAGAATTCTGACTTATATCTCGACCTTAAGTGAAGTAGGTATCTCAGAATGTTTGAATTTCAACTTGTATCTGAGAATTCTGACTCATATCTCAGAATTCTATGTTGTATCTTTGAATTCCAACTTGTAACTCAGAATTCTGACTTATATCTCGACATATTGTGTAGTAGGTATCTCATAATGTTTGAATTCCAACTTATACCTCAGAATTGCGACTCATATCTCAGAATTCTATGTTGTATCTTTGAATTCCAACTTGTAACTCAGAATTCTGACTCATATCTCAGAATTCTATGTTGTATCTCAGAATTCTATGTTGTATCTCAGAATTCTATGTTGTATCTCAGAATTCTATGTTGTATCTCAGAACTCCAACTTGTAACTCAGAATTCTGACTTATATCTCGACCTTATGTGAAGTAGGTATCTCAGAATGTTTGAATTCCAACTTGTAACTCAGAATTCTGACTTATATCTCAGAATTTCATGTTGTATCTCAGAACTCCAACTTGTAATTCAGAATTCTGACCTATATCTCAGCATTCTGTGTAGTATCTCAGAATCCTGACTTGTATCTCAAGAATTCCGTCTAGGAATTTATGATTCTCACTTGTATCTCAGAAGCCCTACTATCAAGTTTGTATTATACTTCAACGCTTTCGTAGGAACCTAGACATTCCGAGAAACAATGATCAAGAGGGAGTACAGAGATGAAAAAACGTAGACACGGAATGAACCAATAGATGGACGGAACATCTGCCATGGCAAAAACGAACCAATCGAAACGAAAAACTCCAATTCGAACGGGGAATAGAGACATATCTCGTATAGAAAACGTAACGAAGATAACGCTAAAAAGCGGCGTTCGATTTTTTCCGCGATCGACGACACTGGCATCGGCCCCTTTTCCGCAGGCTAACCATAGGTGGTACTTTGGATGGTACTGACGGGCAGAAGTACCCTACCCGCATGCCTCGACGTCCCGTCTAATTGATTCGATAATGAACGCTTATTTACAGATATAGCCTGCTTTGTTTCTGTTTGTGTACACATAGTTTTAATATAAAAATGCGCGGTGAGGTGGAATGGACGATGGTGCATTTCTAAAAGGAAGCGCCTACGTGTGGATCCCGATGGCAGCCGACCAGGGACGGACTCGCTCCCAAATGGTACTTTCCACGATGAAATCAAAAACAAAGACAAAACAAAGTGGGGTTTGGGTATCATAAATGCTGCAAATTTGCAATCATTTGCAGAGATTCTGTACAATTCTTCAATTGCAAAAAGAGGGAGAGCGTTATGAAGCCTTCTCCCAAAAATATCAGCTCACTTTTTTACCGAAGCATGGTTTCAAGCAAGCAGAAGAAGAACGGCTCTGATGAGGGACATATGGGGCATGATAGACCCCATCTTCTCAGGGCACTGTTAATATGTTACCTACCCCTGGAAACCACTGAAATGACGGGAAATCATTAAGAGTAGAGTAAAAAAATCTACACTCTACAGTTGGTCTTTGAGCCACACATTGGGTTTCCAAGAATTTCCCCAAATAATGTAGAATTGTAGGTTAGTTTTTACTCCTGAACATTCAGAACACAGAATTCCAACACCTTACATTTACGATTGGAAAATTGTTAAATATACATGTGTTCCTAAATTGTAGGTACAAGAGAAAAGAGGAGATTCCTAGAGTTATTTTAAGAAAAAAGGTCCCATGAACATAGGATCGCAAACGTGTCATTTTCGAGATACAGGGTGGTCAAGTTATCATTTTTTCCAAGTTTTTCTCTTATAGCATATAGCATCTACAAGATATTCTACTGAAATTTGGCATGAACATTAAAATTTATAGTTCACACCATGTGACATGCCAATTTCTAGAGCACTGTGCCCTATTTTCCTCCAAAACCTTTTTTTTTTGGTGAGCCACTGTTAATTGGAAAAAATTTAAAAAGAAGCTTGGTTGTTATACTGAACTTACGTCCAGTTTCATAATCAAATTTTTTAAAGTCAATTTAAGCTCAAAGATTCCTTTACCTACTGCCATTTTAAGTAGTGTTCAAGCTTTAAAATTAAAGGGACTTTAGGTTTGATTATGAAACCGGCCGTTTATGGTCTCTTATAGTTTCGTCGTATCTGCTACAGATTTCGAAAAAAAAAAATTGAACGATTCTCTCGAAATCCACAGAAAAATTCGAATTGTCATAAAAAGTCAGTATGTAGGCTGTGGTGAATCAATACATTGTTAGTTTTGAAGCTCGATATTTCTAATAATGAATGTGTTTTGACATCAATCCAAAAATTCCCGATTTAACACCCTGTATTTCGAAATCAAACGTATCCCATTTTCATAGGACTTTTTTTTCTTAAAATAACTCAAGGAATCTCCGCAATTTAACGACAAGGTAGTGCTTGTACAACAGTTAACCGCAACTATCACAAATGGCAGAGATTTTAAGCAAAATTCATTTGCACATTTTCCATCAAGATACTACCCTCTTGAGATAACTTGCCTCGGAATGTTTTACGTGCACCACCCCGTATAAATACTCTCACACTTCGAAAATCTTACAAAATTTCACATTCAACGAAAATGGATCGGTCCACATCTACGTAGAATTTTCTAATCCGGTCCTGCGTCCAATAACCGCGTTCAACTTCACGTGGGATACCTCCGCATCGTGTCAGCGAGGCTTAACCGGCGATGTCGAGCAATATACACGGTCCCCCGACCCTTTTACCTTTTCCGTTAAAACGTGGAAGTCACATACCGTAAATTGACGTTTTATGACAGTAACAGGAAATTTCAAACTCGGAACAATGCCCGTTTCGGTCTTTCCACCAGAAGGGAAGAGGCAGAGCAGATCGCAGCGACCGGTTGGTAGTCCAGAACCGACGGCGATCGATTCGCGTGGATTTATATACGGTAGATAATCACAAAGTACCTATACTGACTGTGGGTGTGGCTTTTGGTATCTGGAGATAGCTCCCTTCTTCAAGGAAAGTCTTGTGGGTCGTCTGTAGAAATATCGGTGACTTTGGGGACATGAAGTCCCAATATACGTCAGTACAGGCAGTTTGCACCAGAATCTCATTTGTTGGGAGAGTCAAATATTGATCGAAATACGCCAAAAAACTGATGGATCCGAGAAGTTTGTGAGAAGTTGATCCAAGCAAGTCTTGTGGGTCGTCTGTAGAAATATTGGTGACTTTGGGGACATGAAAGTCTCAATATACGTCAGTACAGGCAGTTTGCACCAGAATCTCATTTGTTGGGAGAGTCAAATATCGATCAAAATACGCCAAAAAAACTTATGGAAGTTTGGGAAACCTAATATTCTGAGACTAGTTTTGGAGGGTTTGAGAGAAGCCGACGTTTCGACATATCGAGTATCCTCTTCAGGATGATCCGAAATCGATTGGTCTCCATCATCGCGAAAAAAAAAATTATCAATTGGACATCCGAGCATGCGAAACCTTCCAGTTCCTTCTCCACATTCTCCGAGGTATACACGAGGAATAGCAGCCCGACCATCATCATCATCATCATCTCCAGGCGTGATTTATTCGATTCCTCACAATATCGATCGTATTTCATCTAGCGACCACGGTAAATACACCGCCTCGGCCAGCGCCTACTACCTCGTGGATATTTTGAAGCGTATTTTCGCCCGTGTTATAAATCGAAAGAAGAAGAAGAGGAGACGCGCCATGGGACGGCGGTTTACATGTCCGATGGGCGTTACTGAATTATTCTTTTTAGTTCCAGCTCGTGAGGCTATGCAAGCAATATGGGCGGCGTAGGTACACTCAAAGGAAGAGTGTGTATGCGGTTTGGCGATTTCGAATTGGGTGTACTTCTTCTTCTTCGTACGTGACGCGGTTGCCACGGAATTGTTTGTCGATGATTCCGGATCGATGTTTCGTCTGATGTGGTGATCGATTCTCTGCCTGCTGACCGCATTCCTGTGCGTGGCCATCTATGGACGTTGCGACGGGTTTCGGGATGTAGGTGGAGGTTTGGTTGAGAACCATAGAATATCATATACTTTTCAAATCTAACCTCGAAATAAATTATCGTGTAAGGAGAATTTCAGGATGGGAATTCGTGTTTGTTGGCCACTGTTCACGTGAATTGGGGGACCCGCCCATTCCGCTGGAATATCATGAAATACTTCCCTTTTCCGCTCTGTTTCACCCCCCCAGACGAACTCCCACGAGACCCATATCCTTTAACGGACAAGATATATCGGAGATCTATCGGACGGTAGAAACGGTAGATCATTGACGCCGACATTGAAACAGGTAACTTTTCGGCAAATATACAGGGTGAATCTTTGACTCCTACAAATATTTAACAGTAGATTCTTGAGGTCAAAATAAGAAACACATTTTTCTCATATAATTTTTTCCGATTTGGTCCTGATAAAAAGAAATATCCATTTTAAATTTTCATAATGGGCTGTGCCACTCCTGAAAAAACAAAATTACCTTCAGAATAACTAACAAAATCTGTGACACTACACATCTGTGGATCTTTTAAACATAATTGTACTCAGCCAAAGTACTCAGTTTTTTAAATTTCACATATAATTTTTTAATTTTTGAACATCAAATTACTCGAAAACGGCGCATTATACGAGAAAATATGAAGAATACTTTTATTTTACAAAACGTTCAAATATTCATTAGATAGCGTCCAACTTAATTTCAAGAGTTGGATTCTTTGAATTTTTGGTATTTTTATGGTACGTAATGATCATAATGAGAAAACTGGAAAACGTTGGTGATATCTTGTGTTCGAAAAAGATTCATCAAATGAGTGAAAAACTGTATTCCGAAATTCATCCCATTCGATAAATCCGTTTGTGAGATAGAACTAAAAATAACATTTTTCTATGGTTTTTCAACAGCCTGTATCTTTCAAACGGAGCCGATTCAGAAAAAATGGTGAAGGAAAAAAGTGTTTCTTTTAACCTCAATCATCTACCGTTGAAATATTTATACGAGTCAAAGAGTCACCCTGTATATACCGCTCCACAAAAGTTCAGAAACTTTGTGAGAATTTCCGAAGAAGGGAAGAAGATAAATCAAATATTTACTCTATTATATCTGAACCTCATTATTTTACCTTCTTATTATACATCTTGGTCTTATATAAAGAGAGGAGAAAAATGCCTAGTGATTTCCTAAAGACTCCCGCGATCTGAAAACGCGATAAACAACATCCGCATCTCCGTCTCCAACATATAAAATACATCCGTTGACAATAACCAAATTAGCCTCAACAATCTTTCGACTAATCCCTCATCGTCTGCCACGAACGCGTTAAAAAAAATGGATACACGCCGATACCGTCGAGATACAATGATGGTAGCGCAGAAACTTACGTAACATGACGAAGTTTCCTCAAAATAATTACCGGTTAGTTTTTATAGGTTTTCACACGCATGACATCTCCGAGAGATGGATGCCAGATATACATATACACGTTTCCGCTACACTCTCCATCTAGAAGGAGGCCTTGAGCATGTAACCTAGGAGTTGTCATCATTCGTTGGCCGCGGAGAATTGAAAAAGTCGTTAGGATGCAATTTGGTCGTTTGGGTCGGTGCGCGTTTGGTTAATGTAGCCAGAAGTGGGACGGGGGGAGAAAATTACAGGGTCACGTGGGCGAGAGAAAAACCCCCGGACGTTTTTTATGGGGTGAAATTCGGTGATATACTTCATTCAAATTTATTTTAGCAGTCGGTTGACCATGAAATAATTTTCTCAACTTTTTGTAACTAGAACGAAGTTAGGTTGGCACTCATTAAATGTCGTTAATGTCATAACGCCGTTGCCACAACTAATATTCAATATCAATATCAACTAATATAAATTTTTATTACGAAAATGCCGAAAGTGATTGAAAAAAGAGACAGGGTTTCAGGAAGGGCTATTTCAAATTCAGGTCCGCTCATTCAAATAGTTATACCCTGATATTCTAAAATCCACAATACGTAAGATGATATCGAACATATTCAAGGTAAGAGAATTTATATAATGTTTCATCTGAATCTAAAAGACTTATATTTCAGCTGAATATTTCCACAATCAGAAAGATTGTGAATGAAGAGTATGACAAAGAATTTCCTTCTATTGGGAGACCCAAAAAAGTGGTGGCATTTGGGAATTTTATGTTTGAGTGAATTAATGCGAAAAGTTTACTACAGGATTTTCGATTAATGTCATCGTAGAATAAGTTCCCAAAAATTGATTTTTCTATTTTTCATTTGACTTGTCTTATAAATTGTAAATGTCTTAAGCTACCAATAAATACCTAATCATTATAATTATATCAATGTATTAAGATGAATAGCCACAAATACGCGCGAGTTGCCCTGTTACTTGTTTATTCATGTGAAATTTTTGTTCAACGGTGAAGTTGCATCTTAACTTGAAACTTCCTTCAACTACTTTTACTTATATTGATGCAAGATGATTTTTGTTGAAGAATTTAACATTCTTGTAATTATCTGTTAATTCCTTCGGGAGATACCCATTCCCAACCACTGCATCATATGCATTTAATCTTCGGGTTAATATTTTTGAAATCTACAAATGATGTAAGCCAAAGAAGATAACGAACATTAACTCTCCTCAAGCTAGTGCATATTATGATATTATACTGATCTCTTGTATTTTCCATGCAAATAACTGGATTTGGTATGTCTTCAATCAGTTTGTATAAACTTCAATTATGTTCGTCACATATTTTCCGAAGAGATTCGACATTGTGATAAAATACGTAATAACAGAAACTTTTACTTAGAACGGGCAACATAGCGTTGATTTAAAACCCAAAAATGTTCTGACAAGCTTCATAACCCCACATTTTCGTACTATACAGAGTGAAATGTGTCAAATTTCCATGGCCAACCGACTGCTAAAATAAAGTTGAATGAAGTATAGAATACGAACATGCATCAATGTTTTACCGCGCAGTCTAGAGAACTAAACGTCAATCTGACGTTTGGTAAATCTTAACCACAAAAATGAAACGTGATTATTTTGATTTTTGATCAAATTTGCAAGACACGCACAAATAGATGGCGAATGTAATTAGTAATAATAGCGAGCAGAGCTTAAGACTGATTCTCCTGATAAAATATAAATATAGGAATGAAATTGGATAATTTTTTGTCACGTACGCCAAACGTAAATGTAAACAAATCAACGATCACAGAATAAACTCCCACTTGACGTTTCTTACGGATACAACGGTCACAGACAGGGGTGGGTAGTATAGAATCAACTCGTCGATAGCGAAGAAGAGTGTTTTTGGCCTCAGCTATTTCATTATTTTTATAATTTGCTTTCTACCAGTATCAAAAGGGTTTTACTCATTATCCCCTATTTCTCCACGAGTAGATTCTATCTTTATCGTACCAAAATACCATCTTATAAGAATAAAATCGCCGTCGGCGACCTTTAATCTCTACCTGGCAGTTCCAGGGACCGATTTGTGTCACAAACCGGCACCTGTCACGTGCGACAAAAGTCGTTACACATCTACCACAACAATCTGCGTTCGATCCGAATCAATTAGTGCCAATTAATGCGAGCGGATCGTTTTCTTACGGGACCCATCTACAGGGTGGCGAAAATAACCTTTCGTGTTTCGCGCGTCGACCGACGACGTCTTCAGGTTTACGAGTCGCACATGAATAAAATATCCCGCAGTCACGGCGGCGCTGCTATCGGAGCGGTTCGCGTAGAAAGACACTCGGTTGATTGATTATAACATTCTGTTCCAGGTGTTTCGACCATTATAAATTAATTTCTCTCGTGGAAAAATATCACCGGGTTATTTATTCATTCCCGGTGTACTTAATTCAGTTGTTTTTGCCAACCTCTTTTCCTCCGTCGATCGTTAAGAGCGACGAGACAGGGTCGGATCCGACAGGGGGCATAACAAAACGAGGAAACCATCCCTGATGATTTCAACGGATACGAAACGAAGATTTTCGCGGTCTACATCACGTACACGTATCTACAACTCAGGCAACAAACACCTACATGAAGCGGTAACAAATCATCATAGAAATACCAGTTATGCAAATCGGGGAATGAGAAACGTCCAAAAGAACGAAACGGACATCAATCAAAACATCCTTTGCGGTGAAATCGGATTTTTAAATTGCCTGCATATCAGCGGAGGATTGAATATAAAATGAAATTATCATTTTACCTCTGATAGAGTGGCGTTGTAGCTAGGTACAGAACTAACTGGAACCGTGGCTTCATTATGCATTATTCATTTAAATTAGTTGCATATAATGAAAACGTTATTAGTACGAACGATTAGGGAAAAATGCACGTTTCCTCCGGGAGAAGAACTTATAAAACTTGCTTCCTTTTGTGTATCTACCTATATAATCTGATAGGAGAAATAACTTGAGCTTCCTGAAATTTGGTTTTTTGACGTTCAACAGACGCAAATATAAACAAATCCACGATCACAGATCAAACTCCCACCTGACAGATTGACGTCAGTGTCACAAGATCACAGAGACAGGGATGGGTAATACCGATTCCACTCATCGTTAGCGAAGTGTAGTGTTTTCGGTCTCGGTATTTACAAGAATCATTTCATGGGCTCGTAAAGATAGATCTGTTGGCCTACTAGTGTCCATAAATAATCTCGAAGCTTCGGTACCGCCTATAGACCACTTTCAGAACGGTTTTCTGGTACGAAACGCTCAATATGTGTCAAAGATTTTACGACCCGCATTTTCCGAATCGTTCGAAACGTAACTGTTCAAACGGCAATAAATCATGGCCGTATTTCTTTGTAGCGCACACATATACAGATAAGTCCAGGTATATACCAACTACCGTCGGACAAAGTCTAATTTACAAGACAGCTGCATTATCTCATACGCGAACAAGTGCATCATACGATTTATATCTACGTGCGAACATAAATTAAGGAAAAAACAAAGGAGACCGTGGGTACGACTCTAGTTTTACGACTGGCCGCGTGGAACCTCCATGCACCTTTTTTACGATCGATATAAAATCATAAAAGTGAAGAAATTGAAAGAGCGGGACTTAATGACCGGCAGAAAAAATCAGGGGAAAAACACCTGCGTGTAACGGACGAGGCCAATAAAATCGGTTTTATTCCGCGTTCGAGTTTATAATATTAATTTATCTCAGTCGTGCTCGGCCAACATTCAACGATGTGAAATAGAAAAGATTGATTTGGCAAACAAATTCAAGTCAAGAACAAATGTCAGTCGATTCGTCGTTTTTATCAGTTTACCCACCCCTGGCTCGACCACAGATTCATATGCCTTCTCTATGCGACATCTGTATGATGATGTAAATCTATGATTCTGACAGTTTCAAGGTTCTTTCAATTCGCGGAAGGTTGCTGTAATCCGTCGCCATATAAGATTTTCCTCTTCGCAACCCAATTACCCAAAAGAAGGAATCTTCGCGGGGAAAGGAGGACACGTGAGACATCCTGGGAAAAGCGAAAAGGCATCCGAGGGAAAGCCAGACTGTAATTTTCCTCAGTCACGTCAACATCGCCGTCTGAGGCTCGTTAGTGGATCGGGTCAAATGTCAAAAGGTTTTCGGTTCCCTGTAATTATCGGCGGAGCGAGGACTCCGTGCGACGCGGCGTTGCCACACATACGCGGTGGAGGCGTGCCCCCCCCGATTCCCCCTAGGGCTTTACGCGCGACGTTCCGTGATGGATGCGCGCCGAAAATTTCGACGGGCATTCTACGAACGACCGGGAGAAAATCGTATATATATACGGGGCGAAAAAAATCGGTAGCGAACAATGTCGTCTTCAATTATTTCACCGACTTCGCGATTTTTTCGGCCTCTTCTTTGGAGACCGCCGAAAAATTACGAGCTCGCGAGTGTGTGAAAAGGAAGAAGAGCGGCAGGGCCGCATCCGCCCTCTCGCGGTAGAGGAGAGAATCTAAATCGCTTCGAACGTCAACGCGAACCACAAAAATCGATACATGTACATTTCGCGTCAAAATCTGTCACCCTTCGTTCTATGATTCGACCGTTGACACATCACATACACGGCGGTCTGTGAACTGCCTCATAGATAAACACTATAGACGGGAAACTCACGGATAAAATTTTGTTACGAAGAAAAGCGTAATCAGAAAGGATTTATTCTTCGAATTCCTAATAGTCCAGCTTCTGAAGAATTATGCCAATCATAACTCTATAAGGAACCATAAGAACAGGCAATTTTTTCTCTTCTTTCACTGTTACTCGTTGCTCTTGAATTTAGGTATATAACAATATTTCTTCCCAACGAAAACTTATAATAAAATGAACAAACAAACTTGAAATCGAATGTTGATCATTTGACATATCAATTTCACACACAAGCGCAGAATCAAAGATTAACTTAGGTTATGTTACAAAGTCACTCTAGATTATGCGCAGAATTATCAGCGTAGGAAACTAACATTTTTTCATATTAATTCGCTGACCTTTCAGAGATGGCAGCAGTTCACTCGGTTCACGTCATTACTGAGGGAGTTTCACCCCCCTGAACTGCCTGAAACTTAGCACAGAATCTTGTAGAATTGTTCGAGAATCTCTCAAATATATGCAGAAATAGCATCGTGGTATTGGATAAACCCCAGAGGTTTATGAAAATTAGACCGTATTTTTATAGATTCTTCATTAATTTCGAAATCCATCATTACGTCAACATGATATAACTTACGATTCGTTGACAATCGGCCATGGTTTCCATGACGACGCAAAGAGATCGTGCATTTCCGTAAAACTGACTTTTGTTCGGAATTGTCATAGATATCAAACGAATCAACCCAAGTTTGGGTTATATCCATCGATCGACATATTCGATTCGAGACGATCGAACCAGAGAGACTTAATCGTCGAAAACGCCGGTAGCCGCTACCCTGAATCCGCACGTGTGCACAGAATATATCACCGACGGGGCCCCCGTTCTTCTTCTTTGTGATGCTCGCCGAACGGCCCGCGCAAAAACTAGTCGGCAGCGATGCGACTCGGTCCGAGTCCACCGATCCGCATAGCAAATGAGCCCATCGATAAACATTTGTATTCGACATTTGTGGTGGCAACGGTGACACCTCATTTGTCAATATAAATTATTCCGAAAGCGATGTCTTCATCTCGTACTACCTCTCTCGTCGCGTCAGAGCCGAAGACGGTTGCATGAAAAAGTCGATCGGACGTCGAATTTTGCGTTCGGTTTCAGCTGCCGAAATTTTCCGCCGTCTCCGAGGGTTGACAGATTGGGTAGAATAAGACGTTTCAAAGAATTTTGAGTTTTCAACGACGAGTTCTCATTGGAAAAATAACCAGAATGGCTGAGTTGAGTCGAATGAGAATTCCTACTTTATCCGGCAAAATACGAAGACGGGTGTTGCGGGAAATCGACTTTTTTCTTCTTCTTTTTTTCGTGGTCCGAAACCCGTTTCTCATTTCTCCGTATCCAGCACGCGGTCGATACGGGGGTTAAGCAACCCGTCCCACGAAGAAGACCACGTCGACGTCGACGACGGTTCTGGTGGGCGTAGACGAGAAGAACCCGGTCTGCTGGCCTCAGCCGGCGTTATTCATGCCCAGCCGCGGCCGCTCTCCGATCTGATATGTCCCGGGAACGAAATTACACGTTGCCGGGGAGAAAATATAATAATAAATTCCGATAATTATCGTTATTAAACGGCTGAAAATGGGCTTTATTATATTTGTTCGTAATTTTTCACGAGCAAAATATGCAATTTTCCGGTAGTCGTCCGCCGTGGTCGGAGAGGGCACGGCGCGAGCCGTGACGTATTAATCAACCCACCTAAGGATTCCAGGGGGATTTCCCTCTAACGGACGTTGTTTATTATATACGCACTCCATTGTGTCGTCTCTTCTTCTCCGCACACATATTTGCGTTTATCCCCCCGCGATTCGCGATTTCGAGTTAGATCCGGCAACGTCGGAAACGAAAATCCGGCTCGAAGGACCAATTAGGATCAATAACTGGAAACGTGTTGAAATTTTGAAGAAATGATTCCACTAACAATGCTCCATTAAATATGAAATCAGAAGCAAGTAATACGTAGATTCCAATGGAAGAATTGGAGAAAAAAAATTCTCCACTCGTCGTTTTCGTATTTTTCCATAGAACTACTGGTTCTCGACGAAATTAGATCGCCATTGAACAATTATTCTTGTAGCCCTCAGAAAAGGTATCATATAGTTTTCACCCAGTTTTTTTCAGAGGTTTATCTTTTCTGATATAATCCATTAAGTGGGCGACTTTCTGTCAAGCGTGAGATGCATCGGGGACGTCGTTCTGATTTCCAGAGAGGAAGTCGCAACGCCCTTATCGTGATGGAATCGGCAAGTCATCATAGTAGCCCATTAAGCGAAGCCTATACCACGAATGTTTATTTGAAGAACTCAATTTGCCGGTGAGTCCGCGCTACTCGATTCAATACCGTTCGAAAACTTGTTATTGATCTATCAATTACTTATAAATTAACTCAACTTCCAACATAATATCCTGGGCATGAATAAACTTCGCGTATCATATAAATCGATTCATTACTCACGGACTAATTGCCGATCAATTATTCATTCAACGACTCCTTCAAAATCTGCCGGGGAAATAGGAAATCTGCTACCAGCAACACAATTCCTCAGATTTTGTAATGACTGCTCCATAGAACGGTGTACAAAGGTTAGAAATAGAATATCGAACACTTTAATCGTAAAATAAACACTCACATTGTATATTTCAAATATAAAAGATACTACCGCTATACTTCTCACAAGTTAAATAGATTTTTCGGAGGACTGAAACCGTTTATTCGATGAGGAGACAGTGTCACGCGTCAACATTTTCGTCGATTCTGTCAAATCGTAATTTCATAGAAGAATATCCAATATCCATTCACGGTATAATTTCCGACAATGAATAAATTTCTATGGGTCGTTAATGTGTAGCATAGAATTTCAATTAGGGCTGTGTCGCGGACGCGTACTCGAAATCGAAACTGAAACTAGGGCCATAATTAATAAGTAATGGCCACTCGGTGGACCCCCCAGACATGATATATTCCGCGCCCTCCCCCTTTTGCGCGTTTATTTCAATATTCCTATTTATTAACAGACGGAACGAAAACGCTTTCCTTACTCCCTCTACCCCACGGCCAACGTCGATAAATTATGACTTAATCGATAGCGACGCGTGTGCTTATCGAATTTCTCCGCATCTAGATATAAAGAAACGAAATGAAAATGTGAATTACCCCGTGGCATAATGGAAATATCACTCGAAATTTGAAAAATTCCATTTCGTCCATAGAAATCCGACGACGTATCTCTGTGCGCGATTACGAGGCCGCGTTCCATAAATCATCGGATTAAGCACTTTCCACCGGAATTACGTCCTACTCATTTATAATCATTTCGAATGAATCGAACGACAGTCAGCTCTTTTCTTCACGATAGGAATATTAACGTTAACGATGGAATAATAGGAAGAGCGTTCTTTGTTTAACGTTTAACGGATTACCGTTGAAAACGAAAAGGCCGATCCGGTGAAAAAAGGCAAAAAGAGAAAACCCTAATCGTCCGTTCCAAATGTCATCTCTCACCGCCGCTACCAACCGCAGAAAGTTAAAGACTCAATTAGAGACCGCCGGACTGAAATCGGTCTAATGAGTGAATAAGTTTTCTCTGGTAACAAATGCGGCAATAAAACTAACATTAGTTTACATAATTCAATTAATTTAGACGTGCTGGATAGTTTATGGCACCGCTGAGGCTGTTACTCGAGTGGTTGATATCATTCAGGGTCGGATCCTCTGATGACGGTCTCTCATTTCGATTCATTATTGAAGTACCGAAATTAGAGTTGCCTTTGTTAATTGTATCAAATAGAAGACACACAATGAGGAAAAAAACGGCTCTAGTACTGTCAGATTCTCGATGTCAGATTCTATTTGTTGAGGTTAGTGACCATAGAATCCGAACGCGTCAAGAGAAATCGATCCGGAAAAGGTTACATCTGTCATATTTCGGACCTTATTCGGTGTCTCCCATTCCGGAATTGGTCCTTGTTCGATTGGTTTATTGTCCGCCACGGTAGCCACACTCGATTTCACACACTTCATCTTGATTTTACCGTAAATTCACGGTTCAGCGGATCAGAAACTGCTCCCAACCAAACCTGCCTTTCTTCCATCGGCCGCTTCCACAATCTCCGCACAGTTCTACGATAGGAGAAGAAAACAATCACGTCTCGTAATGTTGTTAGTGCGCTGCTTTTTTACCATTGCCTTTTGCATCCCGTATCGATCGACGGATTGATTGCCGAATGATAAAAATCCACCGGCAATTCGCTCGTTAACGACCGGTAGGATCAATAGGTCAGATTCGGATTATTATACCTTCGATTCGCTTCGCCTTTTCACTGTATGATCTCATTCGGGAAATAAATCAAGGTATGTATATGACGTCTACTGAAAATTTTGACAACTATCGCGGAGACCAGAGAATTCGCGACGCAATAGGTCGTCATAGATCCTGCATGACATCCATAGATATACCAACCTAACAAGTAAGTTGTATGATGACAGCGGAAGTCGAGAGAGGTTGACAATCGATGTCAGATTTGACAACCATCACAGAAGAGAGTTTGTAACTTCAGTTTGAGTCAAAGAACTGTGTGAAGTGATTTTGGCCTCGGTTATTTTGAATTTAATTTTTTTGGTTGAATCGGCATCATTTCCAGGGTATATTAGATGTTTTCAACAACTGCCACGGCACAATACCTTCTCGTACCGACCGCAAATAGCCGGAAGATCAGTCGGAGTTCCGCGTACCCAAGTAAACGTCCATAATTCAGAGCAATTTCCCCAATTTCGCCGGTATTTCACCGTTTCTCTAACCCCGCGCGGCGTACGCCCAGGAATTCCGAGACTCTGGAAAAAAATCGGAACGGAGGCATTTTCGCGGGCGAAAAAACGCCGGTCGATCTGGGACAGGCCGCTCCGTAACGGAAACGAATGCAAGTCTATCGTTAAGCTCCATTAATTTGAATAAGCGCGCGGCTCGGAACACGGTCGAAAAAGAAGAAACAACGACGAGCATAGACATAGATTATAATTAATATTACAATCCGTCCTCGGGCGATCCGAAGACGGGCAATTAAATTGGCGTTACGACGCGGGTAAAAAACGGTGTCCGTTTCGCGCGGCGCGCAAAAAAAAACCGGGAATTTCATAAGGGTCATTACGCGAATCGCCGAAAACAGGTGATGTTCTATTTTATGATTGATGTCTCAATTAGGCGAACCCTCATATACGGAATGTCGTATTCCGGACATTTTTTCTTCGGGTTACGATGTTTGTTAAGAGCCGACTCTTGACTGGTGTCACTCCAGACTTAATTGAGTCGTCGGGAATGGAGCAGGTGAAGACTCGTTCTTCCCTTTCTTATTCCGATCGTTTCAAATATGTCGATACTTCACAGCCAGTCTCTAATAGGTAAAGAAAAATGAATTTCCTAAATACTGAGGCCAAAAACAGTACTCTTCACTCTATGTATGGTCGAATCGATGTAAAACACCCCGCTCTGTGATCGGTGCCATGCTTCCGTCAAAACTGACGTTAACCTATACCACGATCTGAGATCGATTGTCAAAACCCCGTAATTTTCTCCGATCATCGAAAGGAAAGAAATTCATTGAGATAAATGTCAAAATTTTCACCAATTCCTTATTCTTTTTCTATATTAGTATAGGGATCAGTGCAGTCAACGGTTCTTGAAGTGATCCTGGAGGATAACCTCGAATTGCCAGTCGGGCAGGTGACAAATAGATACGATCACAGAGTGCGGTGGGGCACAAAGAAAGTCGCCGGTAAGAAAATGAAAAATGCGTCCGCGTCATTGTTTCCAGTGCCCGATTACCATTCGGAATGAATCGCATCAACGTCGCGCCTCAACAAAAGAAAATCGACGTAACAAATGGACTCTCGGTCCTCCATTCACACGTCAAAAGGCTGTGATGTGAAGGGGGTACGAGGCACGGATCGAATTTTATATTGCGTTTTATTAAGTCCGCTACCGTTCCGAGGTTAGATCATTAATCCACTTGACACATACCGCGATCATAGAAAAGCGGACCATAACAATGTTCTCGCTTCTTCTTCTTTACTTGGATGCGCTCCGCGCCGTTCGTTTATTATTAATCGAGTTAAAAAACGATAATTATCTTTCTTGTTCTTATTATACGTTTGGTCTACTAGCTACCGGGGCAATTTCGAATTTCATGCTCACAATTATTAATTCGATATAGGTATGTTATTATTCTTATTATTGAGCAGCTTCTTTGGGTTGCGATTCGATGAGAGAGAATGCGAGGAGAGTAACGGAAACTGCGTCCGCTGGAGTAGGTATCTTTCATCTGAAGACGATGTGAAAGCCGAGAACTGGAGTGTACCAGTTATATGTATGTATATGTTCTGTTCCAACGTCCATGATTCTAATTCATTTTATGTTATTTATGTTTATTCAACAATTCACTTACCTGAGTTTGCGTTAATCCTAAACTAGCTGCCAATTCCGCCCTTTCCGGTAAAGCTAAGTATTGTGTCCTTTGAAATCTTCGGTTTAACTGTTGCAGCTGCAAACTGGAGTATATCGTGCGAGGTTTCCTCATTTTCTTCCCTTTTCCGCCACCGGAAGGCCTTTCCAGCGACAAGCATTTGTCTGAAAAAGATTGCAACAGTCAGATCCAACCCCCATGACTCCAAATCGTAAATATTCTACATGACAAGTGACAGCGTCACTTGTCGTATGTCGAAACGAAAGAGATGGTAGCGTCAAGTTCGATTCTTTAATTAATATCTAACGTTATCAATGTCAAAAATGACAAAATAAATGACAACTCCCGTAGAAAAATCCCTCTTTTCATAAATCGAAAAACTTGAAGCATGCCCTGGAGTAGAAACGATCCACGCGTCTCATTTCTTATGAAATCTGTCAACCGTCAGACGTGGCATTTATAATGCTCGCCTTCTATGTACGATATTGACATCCGCTTAGGTTACGTTGGTGGCAGCGATTATAAATCAAGGGCGGCTCGTCAGAGGAGGCAAGGGAGGCTAAGCCTCCTCATGAAGCTTAGAGCTAAAATACATTCACTTCGGGCATGTCCTCATTTTCAGAAAGTAATTTCTATATACATTTTCCGAACACCTGAACTAGATATTCAGATAAAAATCAGTTCATTTTTCGGTCCTCCGCTCATAAAAATCCAGCATAACAATCGTACAATCCACCGGCTGCGTACGCGTCCGCCGCGTCGAATGTGAATATTTCCTAGTACTGCCTATTCGGACGGAGGCTGTTGGGCCTGCTGCCTCCGCTGATAGAGTAACTCACGCATACGTTCTCTGGACTCGCATACTAACCGAACAAGAATTCAGCTGACTTACTGTACCATATTCGCCCGTAAAATGTACCAGAGGAGGCTCAGCTCCCCTGTTCTCCATCGATTCTTTCGTGCCGTCTTCGACTATATTCGCTTGATCTCCGACGGTAGGGGCGTTGTCCGACGGTAGTTGTTATGATTTCAATTTTCAATTTGAATGTAACGACTTCGTGGAGAACTGGAATTTCGGGAAATTTGTGATATATTCTTGTTAAGATAGGTTGTTTTGTCAGGGCGTTAGGGGTAAGTACTGATACGGATCAAAAAATAAAATGGAATTGAATATTGAGAATTAACTGTACACGTTGTTAAAACCTTCACAAGACCTCCACCAAATTTAATTACACTAAAGTCTACCGAAAATCAGAATAGTCAGAATAGAAGTTTCAGTGTTGTTTGGTACGATAAATGTGATTGGTTAACTGGATCGATCAAACAGGAAAAATTATTCTGCTGGCCATATTTACTATTTTCTCATCAAACAGAATATACTTCATGGTTCAAAACGGGGTTTTCAGATTTGAAAAATTTACCGCGATCTATCGAAAGGCATAACAAGTCAAAGGAGCATATAGCATCCTCTTGCATTCAAAATTAATCTTAGAACTGACAACTTTTCATTATGCTGAAGAAGTATATTTTATTGACTGATAAGAGTTTGTTCCAACACTCCTCGAAAACTATTAGCCTCCTTAGCTCTCATGACCACGAGCCGCCACTGTTATAAATATGTCAGTCTAGGTAGAAGAGGCGCCCATTGTGAGTGCCAACACATACTTTATTTATATATTGGATGTTTTATGGAAGTATATCGATCATTGATGGACTAACCGATTCGCCGGTTGACGTTTCATCACAGAAAAATGTGTTCACTATCTTGACATACCTACTCCATCCATTATTTAATCCGTTTTGGATTTTCAAAGGCGGTAATACAGAGAAATGATTTTTACTGAAACTATACTAGAAAACTGTTTAAAAGTATCCAACGCAATGAAAATCCCATAGACATAGAGACATGGACTGAGCAATGCCAGCATGAAATTGGCTATTTATTAGAAAGAGAGAAAAGCTCGTCGGGATATACCTTTCTCTTTTTTGTTCACATAGAGGTGAGTGTAGACCAATCAAAATTCTAGAAAAAGACAACTGCATTCCCGACGTGCTTTTCTCTCTGTCACTTTTTTTGACCGTATTTCATGCATAGATATAAAGGGAAGGCACAGTCCATGTCTCTATGTCTATGGAAAATCCATACAGACCACAGATGCAGATTGACATCAGTTGTCAAATTAGAAACTTGAAATGGACACTGAAAATTAATGCTAATTTTCTACACTCCTCTGGGAAATGTTCATTATATATACCTACTATTCTGTTATAGCAGGAAAATATGAAACATCTGTCAATGTGCTTAATTGCCAAACTGCCATTAGCAGTAAACAGAGAATAATTCATGTAAATTTTCCACGACAAAGTTAGGAACTAAGACAAAAGAAATTCCATAAGACAGGTGTACCAGAGGATGAATTACTTTTTCCACGAACGCTAACAATAGAAATCTGAATTAAATTCGATTCGGGAAATAATCCTGGGAAGTTTGCACGACCATGTTCGGCCGCGCGACATACGCACAGAACATCGAATCGATCAAGTATGCTAATCGAGAGATGAAGAATCGTCACCTGTCAACGTCGCGTCACCGTCAGGTAGACCACCCCGGAAAAAAAAACGAGAGGAATTTTCAACACTCAGATGAGTCTGCATTTCGGCTTAGGATCCGAACCGTCCGGCGAATAATTTGTAAACCAAAGTAGCAATTAGGTGCCAACAATTTTACGGTTATCCATCACATTCCGGCTAATTTATCGT
Source organism: Coccinella septempunctata (assembly GCF_907165205.1). Lineage (NCBI taxonomy): Eukaryota > Metazoa > Arthropoda > Insecta > Coleoptera > Coccinellidae > Coccinella > Coccinella septempunctata. Next base: position 54,434,623 of record NC_058190.1, read on the forward strand.
TCGATCTTTCATCGTGAAAATCTCTGTGACCCCCGGATTATTTCTGTGGATCTGTCAGTGGTGCCAGCTGGAAGAAGTGAAATTATTTCTCCGATAGATTAGTCACTAATTAATCAATTTCCAGGATAATCGTTTAATTGGAAAATTGAGCTATAACTTACTATTGCTTCACGGTGGTAATTAAATTCGATAGTGTGTGTTCAATTGCCCTTGGTTTTTTATTATTTTCGTTTGTGATATATGGGCTTCAGAGGTCGTGTCACACTGGATGCCAGCGTAAACAGACCACGCCCTCCTGCATGTTCCATATTCAAATTTGGTTAAAAACTAATAGCCGATAGAATATGCCTCGCATGTTTTCGAGGCTTTGGCGGGGACTTCTAGAGAATTCGTCGATAAATTATCGGATTTATGGGGGTCAGCATACACAACCTACATAGAATATTTGACCCCTGCCACCTCTCGCGATGTTATCGCATGTCCATGTAAGAATATGGCGATTGTTTCAGACTTTGCGTTGAAATTGGGTTAATGGCAGATGAAAATTTCGACACAAAGATGGACCTTGTGGTAAATCAAACTTCGACCCTTAAAAAGAGGGGGTATAGGCTGAGAAATCAAAAGATCATTTCACGTATATCCAGTATGTCAAACTCCATAATACCTATCGATATTTTCCATTTGAGGCCAATCTCTATCACTTGTGTGTCTTTACGAAGCATTACCTCAACATTTTTTCATTTCTCCTATAATGAAAACCTTATCATTGTACTACGTAGAATGTCCAAGCCATTATTGCAAAATTATACCTTTTATTTTCTCTTTTATCATACTGGCACACATTTTTTCGTGTTTTGGTCGATAATTTTCGTTTATTTTTAAAATGTTTACGGAGAAATTATTTCTGACGTTAATAGAGTAAAAAAATTATCTTTATTTTTCCCACCAAATTGAATAATAATTCCTTTTATTTAAAAGCGGTTTCGAAGAACTATTGGGAGGAAGTAGTTCAAGAAAATACTGATAATGTACGAAATGGGTTGAAAATAAATATTAAGGAATTCGATAATGATCTATAATTATACTAAATATATCGAAACAAATTTTTTATTGAAAAAAAAGTAGGTACTCATGTAGTTTCAACGTCTCACATAAAAAAGTTTTATTGCGAGGAACTGCCTAATTGAAAATCATGAAATGAAATAAATCGCCCAATTAAATTTTCGATGAAAATCGGACAGTTCCAACATTTTTTTTAAATACGAATTAAATTTACACCAGTCTCACTTGTTCAAATCAATTGGTACAAACTGCATTCGCTGGAGATCACGTGGTAGGTCGAAAAATGCTGAACCTTTTTACGAAATTCAAAGAATTCCAACGTTGAATGTGAATGCGTTATAACTCAAAGTTTCATATTATTTCAACGTGGTTTCTACTAGTTAATATGAAATTATTCCATAAAAAGTGTATGCCGTATTTTAAATATGATTATATTATGAATGAGTCTGTAACTTGGAATAGCTACATCAAAGACAATTTTTTGTCGATTAGTATTCAAAATTGCGTTATTTTTTATGTAAGAAAATGTTCATCGATCATTTTTTAAATGGCAATCCTAATTTTTTATTACTATTCCTAAAGGGTATGGGTATATATTTTAAATGGCTTTTTATCATCCTCAATTCTCCTGTGTTGTATCGTCCAGTTGTTTTTTTTTCTTTTCATCACAGTATATTAACACTGATCATCATACACCATTAAAATATTTCGATTATTATTGCTTTATGTTATTTTGTTTACTTTTATCGTGTTCGATGATCTAGATGGGTAAGTACGGACACTGTCAATTGTCATGTAGGTGCGGTTTCTCATGAGGCCCAAATAAATTGCAAACGAGGCATAATTCCACCCATATACAAGTGGACAAGAAACGTATATTCCTCTCAAGTCCTCCGGTTTCAAAAATACCGAGTTGTCGAGTAGATACAACGAAAGAAAAGCCCATAGCGTATACACACACACACACACAGACCGACAGACAAAAGAAACGCCTATTTCTTGGCTGGCGCAAGATCCCCCTGTTTCTTTTACCTGAATGAAGATACCTACTTAAGCCCATGCTACACGGTGTGAATAATAACTTGGAAGATCATTATGGACAGGGTAAATAATTCGGATTTTGTGAAAGAACGTAAACAACATTGATGTAACACGTTGGAATTAAGATTGTTGGATCACTCGGTAGACAATCGCTTTGGAATTTTGTCATTTCTTATATGAGGATTTTCAATTCGATAGATGGGGAAAGATTTAATCAATTTGTTCTTTCTAAATGAAACTATTTATTTATTTCGATCTTAATCGGGTTTAATAAATGTATATTTTTTGGTGCTTATTTCTATTTTTCTAATTATTTTTCAATGTTCTCTGAAAATCCGATAAGAACATTTTTTGCCTTATTATTAATTTTCATTTAGAATCATTTTGTTATAGATATTTTATTCACTTTGTATGTATCTTCACTGGTATACTATTTTCTGCGGAACATATTCGAAATCTTTTCACCATTACGGAGAAATTTTTATTTGCGTTTTTTGGTTGATACTTCCTGAACACCATTAATCGCTAAATTTGGAATATGTCATTATTTGACACATAAAAATATACAAAATTCAATATTTCAGTTATTTCCTTCAATAAAAATGTTCGTTTTTCGAACTCTCACATAGAAATTCGTTTCAAATAAATGTTTTGTATTTAACAATCAATGATTGCATCTTTTTTGTAGGTTAACTATTTATTATTGCCTTTTATTAATTATATGTGTATTTTCAAAAGTTCAACTCGTTTCTACTCCACCATTATTTCTTTCTCAATATTATATCCATTGTAATCCTTTATTTCAATTTATTTCAAAACACACGATTATAACTTCGAAAATTTCAATTATTGATTGAATTTTTCAGTTAATTTGGCAGATTTTTCAAATCAGAATTTGACATTTCGAGCGCCTGTTCAAAGAATTGAAAATTGTGAGTTTGGACTGCGAAATTTCACTTGAAAATTATAGTGTTAAAGCAGTACTGCGCGTCTGAAGGGGGCTTTAGGTATCGCCAAAGTAAATCTAATCAGTGTTTTCAAATTAAAATGGTCGGAGTGATCCTCGATGAGGTTCAGCCTCGGTCCAGTAATCGTTTTGGCCAGAAATTAATCTTTTACAGTTATCTAGTTCCGATCTTCGAAGTACCTACAGGACTAATATGCTTAAATATTAACCGACCTGTATAGTGGAGATTCCACGCTCGGAATCTTTGTTTTTTCTGTCCGACGGAAGGAAGTATTACTTTCGTTAGAATAAAAAAAACTTTTAAGACTTTCAAATATGAAAAATTATAAACTGAATAATTATCAGAAATGTGAAAAAAAAATATGAAAGATTAAAAATTTGTCACTAACAATATTGTGTCGAAAATTTTGTATTTCCAAAGAGAAACAAACCAAAAATGCTAACAGTTATAAGTCGAGTAAATAATTTTTAAGGAAATATCCAAGAACGAACACAACAATAAGAGACAATGTAAATTCTGAGGTATCTAAGGTTGAAATGTCAGACAGAAAAAGATCTTTAGTGGTACCCAAACTAATATGCACTTCAGAAAAGAATAGAGAATGAAGAAAAAGCCTCCAGGTAACAATGGGCACTTCAAACATCAATTTTGACGAGAATAGTGTTAGGTATGCCTCACTCCGTTTAATAGGCATTTAAAACAATTTGCAGATTCTTGCATACAAAAAACGATGTTAATATTATCGAAATTGAATAATAACTGAATCGAAATAAAAAACATTTCCTAAAATTAATTCAAATTGTTTCAATTAATGCATGAAATAAAGATTAATTCGATGTTTATGGATATTTGAATTATTATCATTACGAATAATTATTATTATGTATCATAAAATTTAATTACGATCAATCATCGCAAACTTCGGGAAGAAAGTATATCTTTGAAAAAATAAAAAATAATTTCAGGACAAATTTGAATGCTTGGCGAATTTCTCCACTTAGAAACAAAGTGAGAATATCTTAATTTATACAAATTTATGGATATTTACATGGGTGTTTCAAGGTAATTCGTATGATTATCGAATAACTATAAATCTTTCCTTTTCGAAATATGAATGACACGATGAGAATTACCGACAAACGTTTATCAATCTTCTTTGTAAACTATTACCTACGTATAGAAATGTTTTCACACTTTATTTTATTATAATATTACGATAAGACTGGTGAATAGTTGGAAGATTGATTCAACACCTTTTAATTTTGTTATTGACTGGAATAATTGTTACTAACACCTCTGTATTTCTGAATTGGCTTGGATCAACAACAAGAGACACCCTTATTGATATAGATTATGGAGAGAAATAAGTCATAAGCCCTACAATAATTCGATGATGAGTACGTCTTTCTTATTTTTTATCAACGTGTTAAGGGTGAGTCTTTGATTTGTGCATACAGTTCAGTAATAGATTCTTGAGGTCAAAAGAAAAACCTTTTGCTCTGCCATTTTTTCTGATCCGTCCTATATATTGAAAGATATAGCCGTGAGTTTTCATAATAAGCTATGCCATCCTTGAAGAAAGAAATTTCCTTCAGAATAACAAGCTGATTCTATGATACTACACTTCTTTATATCTTTCAAAGAGTTGCATTTAGTCAAAGATTTTTTATTTTTAAATATCAGATTATTCGAAAACGGCGTATTATACGAGAAAATATGAAGAGTACTTTTATTTCACGAAACGTTCAAATATTAATTAGGTAGCGTTCAATTTAGTTTCAAGAGTTGGGTTCTTTGAATTTTTGGTAATCTTATGGTAAGTAACTGAAAGAGTTGGGTTAAATTTTATGTCCGGAGAAGTTTCATTACATAAATGAAAAACTGGGTTTCATTGTATGGAATCGTTTATGTTTATGACATATATAACTCTATAAATTGATATTTTTCATGGATTTTCAATAGCTTGTATGTTTTCAACCGAACCGAATTGTTAAAATATATATTTCCTAGTTAAAGATTAACCTTGTAGTTTTTGAAATGAGAATTGTTTAATTTCTTAATATGTACGTCTAGTTTTCCTCTTTTCCTCGTTTCTTTGTTGTTTTTTGTCGAATCGAACCGTTTTTTCTCGCGTTTCGTGTACTCACCGTCATCTTTGGGAGAGGGTGGACAATTGGCGGCATAAGATCCTAGATGGTATCCGGTATAAGAATTCTGGTGCATCGGGGGAAAGGGGTAGGCGCTCAGGGCGCTCCTGGGGCTCGGGAAGCCTCCGTCGTGACCGCCACCAGGTCCACCGTGAGCGTTCCCCGCCGGAGAGTTGAAGTGGTGCTGATAGCTGGTCCTGAGCGGGCCGTAGCCGTGCTGTTGCAGCTCTATGAAGGCGCTCTTCGAGACCGGGGTCGAGTTGTTGGACTCGTGAGGGGTTGGCGGCCCCAAGTGTCCCTCGCTAGACATGGTAGGCGTCCCGGGTGGATCCTCCTGAGGGCCCCCGAACGGGGAACCCAGATCGGTGAAGTTGAGCGTGGTGAACTGCTTGGAGTCCACGGTGGAGACGTCGGCAGGCGTTCCGACGTTAACAGCGGGTGAGTACGCCGGGGGATACACTGTAAGGCTGCTGCTGCTGATGGTTCACCTCGACACCTTAGCGACGCACATCAAATCCTGCCGATTTTTAGTTATTGTCTGTTGTTTTCTGTTCGTTCACTTCACCTTCGGGTCCGTTGTCTCATAAATGTTTCACTGATGGTGCACTTTTAGGAGATCACTGTCACAGATCCGCGTGAGGGTTGTTTGGGTAAAAAAATAAATAAAATCGTCACTTCCGAAAAAACAGTCAAATCGCGCGTATAAATCCGGACCTAATAACGATCGGAGGAGTTAATGACATTGATTAGGGTAGTCGCAGTAAAGCGCTCTCGCTTAATACGTGTAATTCGCGTCGTAATTGGGACTCGATTACACGAAATTGTCGGTTTTTTACGTGGACGTACTGCGTAAATTGGCCGATACGAGACGGAGCATCTACTTCCTACGAGCGTAGGTACTATAATGAAGAATAATCATTTAATAGCTGGCTTGGGGAGAGTAGTTGCGCCTCTAGACCGCGAGATTACGCTATCGTGCGGCGACGTTGCCGCTTGTCCCCCACCCACTCCGGTCTCCATTCGCCGACCGGTCCGTCTAGGCAGGGCTTAAACCTGTTCTCGCTAGGGTTTCTCCGCTACGTGGGATTGACTGATGCGCCCCTACGCCACACCCCGCCAGACTGACGGGCGCTACCAAGATTTTTTCCGGGCACAGTAGATGGAACCCTCACTGATGTATGTTCTCCATATATGTCATATGTCATATATTGAAATGTCAAACATGTTGTGCATTTGGCGGTTTTGTGTTGCGAAATGCGGTGTGCGGTTTGTCACACGCTGACTCTGAGGTGTTGTGGACGGATGTTCCTCTCTCCACGTACGATTTTCTTCCTCTACAGTGCGATCCGACTCTATGATCTGGTATCGAATGTAGTAGTGACTGCTAGAAGTATACATAACTACTTTTATCAACGCAAATTCATACAGGCTTCAAGAATCATTGGCAGCGAAGTAGGCTTTGACAGTCCAGACGCAGCTTTATATCTGGGTGCAAGAAATCACCAATAATTTCTATACTTTCAATCGTAGAAATAAAATGAATGCTTATAATCTATATAGAAACGTATTTGAAATGAAGAAACACCTAAATGAGGCATCATTTTAAATTCTCTTTAATTTCTCAATTTTTTTCGTTTAAAGCAGATAGATCTCATTGAATGAGCTATCATTGCCCGAGATGTCAATAATTCTTGAAGCCAGTATAGGTAGACTATACAGTGTGAGTCTCTTACCCTAACCTGCGGAATAAATTCAGTTTGAAAGAGAGTTTTGTTGTTTTGAATATGCTGGATTAGTATATTTTCAATTGCGCTCATTTTGATGATGTACTTATAAGAAAATTTTATACATCGTGTCAAATTTGACATATGACGTAGTGGCAATTTTTAGTCTTTTATGACTATTTTTAATGAGTAGGTATATCAAGTTGCATGTTGCATATATACATACCAAATATCCAATTCTTATTCTTTATATATTGAATAAACGTCAACTACCAAATTCGAAAAGAAGGAATCTGTTTAAAGTCAATTGAATATTTGAAGCTTAAAAGTGACAATTAAAAATGTTAAATGAAAATAAGCAAGGAGAGTAGCATTGTATACAGGCCCGGATCTAGGGGGGGGCAAGCGGGGCGCTTGCCCCGGGCGCCAGCTCAAGGGGGCGCCAAAATCAACCAGAGGTTAAAATTTTTTTACTTTTGATTTTCTCGTAAAAAATTAATTTCCTAGTGCTAAAATGGAAAGTGTAGAATGGAAACATGATAAACCATCACTATGCCTAAAATCTTTAAAATCAATGAGGGATCAATTAACTGCATATTATTCAGTCATCTACGAATGACCGCCACACTTGGGTGAAAAAGGTTGAAAGATCTGATATGTTCACACTGCGTCCAGCAGTAATTTCTTTGCCTGTCGACTCATCGCCTTCTCATCTGGAACTAAGGGCCAAAATTTCCGATTTTCTATAGACCATAACTTAAAAACTAATCCTTTCAGCATAATTCTATTTGCATATTCGTAATCTATGCCTTAGTAAAAACACCAATTTTGGTGGAAATCAGTGAGATTGAAATTTTTTCAAATTTTCCATAGATGTAGGTACCGAGTTTTTCACCATAATTTGAGCCCCCCTTCAACTTTGTTACTAAGAGAGGTACAAAAAATAATTGTTTTATACAAAAGTTTCACGAAATGGAGTGTTTTAAAATGTTTTCACAAAATGAAATATATACAGAGTGGGCGATTTTTTGAAGAATATTTTTGGTCTCCGATCAAAACCGAATTCATTCTGTACACTAATTCGAGGGCGTAGAACACGAATATGCAAACAGATTTTCAAAAAAAAAACCATTTTTCAAGTTATGGTCGATGGAAAATCGGAAATTTTGGACCTTCGCGGAAAAATTCATAAAATCTGAACTGTTCGTGATAGATGAATGAAGTGTGGTTTTTTATATTCGCAAAGAACCAATTCATCACAAAAAAAAACAGCATATGACTAGTGCCTTTTTTCTAGCTGCTACAGCTCTTCAAAGTTGACCAATATATCCGAAATTTTGCACTAAAAGTGATTTATTCCTCAAAATACTGATCCTCCAAAAATCTAATTGCATATTCGTGATCTACGACCTTGAATTAATATGTAAAATAATCCGGGTCGACATATGTAGCTAAAAAAATAAATTTTTGTTCGGAATAATTTCGTTCATGAAGCGCGGGTAAAAACGATAGACGAGGGCGGGTTGTAAACGACATTCTTGTAAATACAAACTTTTTTATTTTTCGCACGATTGCAACCCGAGTCATTTTTTTTACTAATTCGAGGTCGTAGATTACGAATATGCAATTTTTGGGAGTATTTTGGGAAAAGAATAACTTTTAAAGGAATAATGAGAAAAAATATGTTTTGATGGAACAATGGGAAAAAAATAAGAGTGATTTTTTTCCCAAAGTACTCATCTTAGGAAAAATCTAATTGCATAATCTATACCACCTCGAACTAGTGAAAAAAATAACTCGGGTTGAAAGCGATGACGAATATGCAATTAGATTTTTCCTACGAACCTTAGAAGGGGGGGGGGGGGGGCGCCATCATGAATTTTTGCCCCGGTCAGAAAAAATCGTAGATCCGGGCCTGATTGTATAGAGCGTACATTAGTGGGGAAATTTATTAGTTTTGTTGTTCAGTGAGAAACATTTGTTCAAAAATAGGACGAAATGCCGTGCCTGAACTTTTTATTTGACAAAAAAATTACAAACAAATAAGTATGTTATAATTCAAGACGAAAACCATACACCTATGTATTTGAAATTAATGAAATTAATCGAAAAAAACACCTCAACTAAGAAAATAATATGATTGTATAAGGTTTAATTTAGAATTCTACAAGTCCGGCTCTGATCGTGATCAGAATTTCAGAATATCGGAAATATCTACCACCAGTAGTTATATATTTTCGTAAATAACTAGCACCTCTAATTTCTTATGTATAGATGAAGGTATTACTCATTCTAGAAATAACAGCAATATTTAGGAACTTAATGAATAGGTATAGACAAATATTAGAACAATACGGCATTGAGACAGTAAATACATTTTATTGATTTTCCTTCTAATTTTCAGTATTTTATCCCCATTCTACTAACTTTTTTTCACACAAATCATATAAGTAATACTTTATCTATAAGTACTATATTGTGTCCAGAACCAACTTAAACGAAGTTTTCAAGATGATTACATATAAGATACCTCCAGGCTTTACTATTTCTGCTAATTTTTTTCTCTATTGCATTATTGAGATAGATATAGCCAAAAAATATAGGTATTATTGTTGTATAAAAACTTACACCCTATACTGATACTTGTATCTATATCTAAGTCCGAATCGATAAAACAGAATATTAAAACACTTGATATAGCTTCTTAATGTAAGTAAATTAAGCCGAGTATAAATCTATCAATCAAACAGAACTTTGAAACCTATAAAAATGAGGAGCTTATTATTTTGAACACCTTATCGATATTTCATACATATTTTTAAGAACCTTATAACAATAAAATCCACTTATGATTTATATTTCGTTCGTAAAATATTGTTATACCTCAAGAAAACAATAAATTATTGATAAAATTTTCGTTATCTTGAAGTAATAAGGAAATTTATTAGATTTAACTACCCAAGTGTGTGTATGCTACAAACAGTACCTACATATAAAACGGATTACTGAGCTGCAAACTTTTTTATAACCAATTGACATTCTTCTGGAATCAGATAAAACAAATTCAAACATAAAGATTGATTTATGTTCTGCATGATTGAAAAAATAAAGAAAAAGATGCGCAATTTGATTCAAACATTTTTTGCTAATTGTTAAATTATTCAAAAAAAATATGTACCTAACAATTATTTTTGTCAGCAAGTTGCCTTATCCATTCATCATTTGAGTTCATAATTAAGTCATTTTTTGACACCAATTCAACTGCTATTTAAAGATATCGGGTCATTTTTTTGGAAAACCATATTCGAAATATCTATAGATAGGTACCTTTACTTTCAATCATAGATAAACTCAATTTATTTTTATAGAAGGGTGGTATTGAAGCTTTCATGAAAGAATAAAAGAAAGGTATTGAGTTTTAGTAAGTACAATTTGAGTGTCATTGGAGACACTAAAAACACGATAGAGGTGTGAAACAATGCGACTGAAAATCAATCTGAAAAGTATTTTGAGTAAAATAGCATTAACCCCTCAGTTCATCTATCGGTTTTTATTCACACTTCTACGACAGTAGTTATAGTATAGGTAAAAAGAAGATTCCACCCAAGATACTGATCAAAACTGCTTCAGAATAGTTGGTTTTGTTAGGAGGCACATAATTTTTCAAACGAAAGTGCACTATAGCTCTATCAGAATTATAAGAATAGTTATCAATGAATACCAGTTAGATTCAAATCTCCATTTCGTTTTGTGTTCATATTTTAAGTAGGTTGAACAAACATCAAGTAATTTTTTGTTATGTATATGTTGTAAGTTGTAATAAAATGTTTTTCTCAAGAATGAAGTATTTCTTCAACCCAAACTTTCCATAACTCCAATGTTTTTAGTTGTCCCTTCAATTTCGGGTTATTTTAAGGCATATATATATACCTACATATGGGTAAAAAAAACATTCCGTGACCTCAGACTCAATCAGCATAGGAAACATCGTGATATCCAAGCATAAGGTAAAGGTATACATATATACAATTCGCTTGGCCATTTTTTTCGTCATTTCGAAATGGCAGCATGGCACACAATCCCACTAAAGGTATAGGTATACCTATATCTGTTTCGCTTTTCCTTCTGAAAGCCGCCAATAATGCTCGTTTTGCGTGTTACCTCTTATTAGCGGACTTTGAACAAAGTGAATTGTTCCCTGGTTGGGACTTGTTGCGTTTTATTCCTTTCGTATAGTTACAGCCATTGTACAGTTGGATTTTTTCTTTAATATCTATGGAACTTTCACGGATAATTTGAGTGAGAGGGGTTTGAGTGTATTGAGTGCTGGATCATTTTGAAAGTACCTACTATGTTCTATTATTACTTTTCTCTCAAAAACACATCAGTAAGGAGCATCTTTTCACTTGTAAAAAAGCAGATGTCTCTTTTATCTCTTCAAGCCACTAAGATGACTGCAACTCTGACTAAAAACTTACCCTTTTATATCCTTCAGAATTATTGAGTGAATTAAACCTACATGCACCAGCCAAATCACCCTGTCAAAACATTTCTATTGCACCAGATTAGAATTTTATTTATCTTGATTAGCTTTCTTGTTTACGATTACTACATTAATTAAAGTGCAAGAATTTTTCGCTAAGATAATGAATATACCCCATTCACTTTTATTTTTTCACTCGGTTGGCCATGGAAATTTGACACATTTCACTCTGTATAGTACGAAAATGTGGGGTTATGACGATTGTCAGAACATTTTTGGGTTTCAAATCAACGCTATGTTGCCCGTTCTACGTAAAAATCTCAGTAATTACATATTTTATCACAATATCGAATCTCTTCGGAAAATATGTGACGAACATAATAGAAGTTTATACAAACTGATTGAAGGCATACCAAATCCAGTTATTTGCATGGAAAATACAAGATATCAGTATAGTATCATAATATGCACTAGCTTGAGGAAAGTTAATGTTCGTTATCTTCTTTGGCTAAATTTTTAATGAGTAACAATAGTTGTAGATTTCAAAAATATTAACCCGAAGATGAAATGCATATAATGCAGTGGTTGGAGATGGGCATCTCCCAAAGGAATTAACAGATAATCACAAGAATATTAAACTTTTCAACAAAAATCATTGCATCAATATGAGTAAAAGGAACTAGAAGGAAGTTTCAAGTCAAGATGGACTTCACCTTTGAACAAAAATTTCACATGAATAAACAATTAACAGGACAACTGGCGCGTATTTGTGGATGTTCATCTTAATACATATTGATATAATAATAATGATTAGGTATTTATTGGTACCTTAAGACATTTGCAATGTAGGTATCTATAAGACAAGCAAAATGAAAAAGAGATAAATCAATTTTCGGGAACTCATTCTACGATGACATTCATGGAAAATCCTGTAGTAAACTTTTCGCATTAATTTACTCAAACATAAAATTCTCAAATGCCACCACTCTTTTGGGTCTCCCAATAGAAAGAAATTCTTCGTCATCCCCTTCATTCACAATCTTTCTGATTGTGGATATATTCAACTGAAAAATAAGTCGTTTAGATTCAGATGAAACATAATATAAATTCTCTTACATTGAATATGTTCGCTACCGTCTGACGTATAGTAGATTTTAGAACATCAGGGTATAACTATTTGAATGAGCGAACCTGAATTCTCAATAGCACTTCCCGAAACCCTGTCTCTTTTTTCAATCACTTTCGGCATTTTCGTAATAAAAATTGATATTAGTTGTGGCAACGGCATTAACAACATTTCATGAGTGCCAACCTTACACCGTTCTAGTTACAAAAACTTGAGAAAATTATTTCATGGCCAACCGACTGCTAAAATAAATGTGAATGGAGTATAGATAAGCTTCATATAGTCATATCAAATCAGATCAGAGCCTAACTGGGTGGCGTGATTTTTTCATACCCTCTAACTGCAGTCCTCTCAGAAAAGGATGCAGCGCAGAATTCCGATTTCACGTTGTGCGAAATATGAAATATGCACTTTTCACGGCGTATTACGCCCCTGACATTATTTGGAGCAAATTCCAGCGTTACCATGTAAATTAAAGATGTCAATGGCCGGGGACAGGTACGGCACAAGCCCGTCAGGCGGCAGCAGGAAAAGAAGAAAGAGGCACAGGTAAGGCCCCACGCTGAGTCCAAACATGAGCCGCTGATGATATCTGAAACGGTGTGCCACACAACAAGTGGACCCCTGCGCAGAATTCCTTTGTCCTAATGATGTGTCAACTAGGTTATCTCAGAATGGCCTATTTCGACAGGCCAACGACTGTTTGACTCGTTAGCCGGACTATAACTTTTCGGGGGACACCTATAATGTGGCTTTTTTATCTGGCCGATGATCGTGTCTTCGATTTTTATGAGCTTCTTCTCACTTTCGATCGCCGGGTTATTTATCTGACGGTCCGACAACCCATCCCAACCCTTCGCAGTGTGATGTTTGCTGACAGCAGATCGTTACTGTCACGTTTGTTTGGGACAACCGTATATCGTGCCGATTTTTCGCTCTGTTATATCGGGTGATGTACGGTAGGGGGTCATAACAGGGTTGTGAAGAACTAGCCTAATAATAGATGAAGATAATAGTGTTCTATAGGATTTTTCGAAGGACACTTTCCACACTAGTATCTCAAAAAAAAAATCATCGTAGATCCAAATTTGATACATATTCTGAAAGAGCAACTCTTCAAATAATAAATCTTAGAGTTTCATCCATCTCAGCGCAACAGTTCAGTCTTGACGAATTTTTAACTGACCTATCTTTTTCAGGATTTTTCGAAGGTCAGCTTTCGAGTCGTTTATTTCCCAATAAAAGTAACCGTAGATAGAAATGTGATACATATTCTGAAAGAGCAACTCTTCAAGTAATAAATCTGAGATTTTCAACCATCTCGGTACAACTGTTCGGTCTTGAGAAAGTTTTAATTGACCCCATCTTTTTTGGAATTTTCGGAGGTCAACTTGCGAGTCGTTTTTCTTCCAGGAAAATTATCGTAGATCTAAGTGTGATGCATATTCTGTAAGAGCAACTCTTCTTGTTATAGATCTGAGACTTTCATCTATCTCGAAGCAACCTTTCAGTCTTGACGAATTTTTAACTGACCCACCTTTTTCAGGATTTTTCGAAGGTCAGTTTTCGAGTCGTTTATTTCTCAATAAAAGTAACCGTAGATAAAAATGTTATACATATTCTGAAAGAGCAACTCCTCTAGTTATAAATCTGAGATTTTCATCCATCTCGGCACAACCGTTCGGTCTTGAACAAGTTGTAACTGACCCCATCTTTTTGGGAATTTTCGGAGGTCAATTTTCGAGTCGTGTATCTTCCAGGAAAATCATCGTAGATCTAAGTGTGATACATATTCTGAAAGAGCAACTCTTCTAGTTATAAATCTGAGAGTTTCATCCATTTCAGCACCAGCAGAACCGTTCGGTCTTGAGGAAGTTTTAACTGACCCCATGTTTTTGGGAATTTTTCGAAGGTCAACTTTCGAGTAGTTTTTCTTCCAGGAAAATCATCGTAGATCAAAATATGAGACATAATCTGAAAGAGCAACTCTTCAAGTAGTAAATCTGAGATTTTTATCCATCTCGGCTCAACCGTTCGGTCTTGAACAAGTTGTAACTGACCCCATCTTTTTGAGAATTTTCGGAGGTCAACTTTCGAGCCGCGTATCTTCCAGAAAAATTATCGTATATCCGAATGTTATACATATTCTGGAAGAACAACCCTTCTTGTTACAAATCTCGAAATTTCATCGAGCCCAGTGCAACGATTTGGTCATGACGAATTTTTAACCCACCATAATGTTTACAGGCGGAGAATTCTGGGAAAAATCAATCAGGAAGTAGGTACCCAACTCATACATCCTAAAAAATTGCTGAAACGGATCGGAGAAATAAATAATTCAACAAGAAATAACCATGTAACATCCTGAGGACGATGTAACGTCGCGTCAAGTGGCATAGAACGGTCCAAATTGAATTTCCCTGTAGATGCGTCCTTGATAAGATTGCCTTACATATTCATGACCGCGTTAGTTTCAGAGGTCGGAAACAAGTACAAATTGCCGAAAGAAAGACAACCATTCGGGCCTGAGAACCTCTCTCGAGATAGGAGAAAAGAGTCGGTCTTAATTAATAAATTAGTTCTTTGACGGCGCCAGTCGGCGTTCGTTAAAGGCAAAAAATAATACATTTTTAACAGGATCCTTAGAGGCATCAACGCCTTTCTGCATGATGCTCTCTCTCTGCGTTCGAGACGTGGGCCAGGCTTTCGCGAACTCGCTGCTGAACAGATAAAAATTGATGGGTCTACTGGGATTGTTGTTGTTGTTGACCTGATCCCGCTTCTTGATGGCGTTTTAGCGCCACAACTTGGGAGGATTTCGATGAATGACTGACCGAGGAATACGAGGGAATGAACTTTCTGTTGGAATTCAGAGGAATTTCGAAATTTTCCTTACAAGAAAATAATCGTAGATCTGAATGTGATACATATTCTGAAAGAGCAACTCTTCCAGTAATAAATCCGAGAATTTCATCCATTTTGGCACAACCGTTCGGTCTGGATCAAGTTCCAACTGACCCCATATTTTTGGGAATTTTTCGAAAGTCAACTTGCGAGTAGTTTTTCTTCCAGGAAAATCATCGCAGATCTAATTGTGATACATATTCTGAAAGAGCAACTCTTCTAGTAATCAATCTGAGAATTTCATCCATTTCGGCAAAAACGTTTGTTCTTGAGGAAGTTTCAACTGGCCCCATCTTTTTAGGAATTTTTCGAAAGTCAACTTTGGAGTAGTTTTTCTTCCAGGAAAATTATCGCAGATCTAAATGTGATACATATTCTGAAAGAGCAACTCTTCAAGTAATAAATCTGAGAATTTCATTCATCTCGGCACAACCGTTCGGTCTTGAGGAAGTTTTAACTGACCCCATCTTTTTGGGAATTTTTCGGCACAAAACTTGACCTAACTATTTGATGCTTTTTTGGAAAGGTTTGAAGAACCTCGACGCCTGAGTGAAACTTTCTCCTTGAGCAAGAATTTTTACGTTTGATCATCTTTTCTGGAAACAATTCGAGCGTGCTTGCGGCAACCTTGGATGGCGTGCAGAAACCGCAGGTCGCGTGACTCAGGAGGGATTCACCGTAGACGAAGCTGGGGCTTTGCACCACGCCCGCGACGCCACACATCGCTTCTCCTCGGGGCTCAAACTCCAATATCTACTGCTGGTATTTCCAGGAGGCGAACATCTGCACTAAAAAAGTGAATAAGCACATAGGAATCCCTTCTTCAACGTACCAATAATAATATAATACCAAAAAATATAAATTTGGAGGGAATATGGTCCATCCCTTGTGGAACACCTTGTGTAGATATCAAAAGAAACCCTACAACTAACCAGTTTCACCATCAGTTATTGAAGATTTCCTCGTTTAGGAGTTTCAACCTAAGTTTTTTCTTGATGAAAGACAAATTTGGTGGATGCGCTCTTATAAAAATGTTTTTTACAGTGTAATGAACACACTAAAAAGCAAGATTCATACAAATTGAAAAAGAGCAAAACTGATATCAAGTAACAGAGTGACATTTTTAATCAGATTTCATAAACAAGGTTCTAATCTAATTGTTCAAGTTTTCGAAACAGTGGTTTTTAGGTTATGGCCTGCAGTTACAACAGAAGTACGCGATGATTGAATCTCACAGGAGTTCGGTCGGGTTTCACACATCTAGAACTCCTCTACAAGACTACACTTTCGAACCTAGAATGTCCCGACTGTTCGTAACCGCCAGAGCTTTTACACGCAACCTTCAGATGCCGTATTAAAAAACTTCCTTCCTCTATAAACACTCTATGAACCCATGGTGTTTATGTCTAACTAACGTGGATCGTTTCGAAAAAAATTAAATAAAATCATCAAGACAATAGGGTAATCCCCATCCCTTTTATCATTCAAATCCCAGACGTCAAAAAACCGGTAGCGAAAAGTCAACGCGCGCCTTGATAAATCGACTTTTTAAAATGTTTGCACAGAAAACGATCCCGAACTAAACGGCTTTAGGACCACAGAGCGACCGACAACAGGGTTATTTATGTAGAACAATATCCGGGCACCGCCTACTTACCTGCGTCTACCACCTAGAGATCTCACCGTGGAACGCCACCACTCCGCGTGGTGGAACACGGTCGGTCACAGAAATCTAATGGTGATCGGAGAAATCCGTAAAAGTCAACGTCGAGAGATAAAACTAGATCACATCTAATTTCTATGTTCTCGGCCTCGGACAAAGGAAGATGGGCCGTCTGGGTCTCGTTTTTTAGTGAACATTAATGTGCGGTCCTACAAATTTTCTAGTCTGCTGCGGGATGATTTAAGATGTTAAACTGGAGGTTTGCGAGGTGATTTTCTCCGCTCGGTTAAACGACCGTTGCGAATCATCGCGAGCTCGAATGTACCTCATTGTCTGTGTTCGTGTTACTGGCGGTTATAACACAGAGAATATTCCAAAAAGCATTCAGAAAAGTCATGTTGAATTTTCTATGGTACGAGAAGAGTATGATACGTCATATGTCACTGAATTTAGGTTAGGAATTTGAGTTCTACGCAAGTTGACCATCGAAAAATTTCCAAATAGATGGGGTCAGTTGAAACTTCCTCAAGACAGAACAGTTGTGCCGAAATCAATGAAATTCTCAGATCTTTCACTAGAAGAGTTGATCTTTCAGAATATGTATTACATTTAGATCTGCGATAATTTTCTTGGAAGATATACTACTCGAAAGTTGACCTTCAACAAATTCGTAAAAAGATAGGGTCAATTGAAAAATCATCAAGACCAAACGGTTGAAAAGAGTAGGATGAAATTCTCAGATTTACTACTAGAAGAGTTGCTCTTTCAGAATATGTATCACATTAAGATCTACGATAATTTTCCTGGAAGAAAAACTACTCGCAAGTTGACCATCGAAAAATTCCCAAAAATATGGAGTCAGTTAAAACTTCTTCAAGACCAAACGGTTGTGCCAAAATGAATGAAATTCTCAGATTTCTTACTAGAAGAGTTGCTCTTTCAGAATATGTATCACATTTAGATCTGCGATGATTTTCTTGGAAGATATACTACTTGAAAGTTGACCTTCAAGAAATTCCTAAAAAGATGGAGTCAGTAAAAAAATCATCAAGACCTAACGATTGCACTGAGCTTGATGAAATTTCGGGATTTGTAACAAGAAGAGTTGCTATTTTACAATATATATCACATTTTGATCCACGATGATTCCTCTGGGAGATACTCGTGTCAAAATCTGTCCTTCAAAAAATCCCGAAAAAGATGAGGTCAGTTAAAAATTCGTCAAGAACGAACGGTTGAACCAATTTCGATGGAATTCCGAGATTGATCACTAGGAGAGTTGATCTTTTAGAATATGCATCACATTTAGATCCTCGATGATTTTTGTGGGAGATATACGTGTCGAAAGTTGACCATCGAAAAACTCAGAAAAATATTTCTCCTTATAAGGTCCAATTCAATCGCAAAACCCCAACTTTTCCGGACTCTCTATATAGAACGACAAAAAACAAATCCAGCGCACCACCTAGACCTCCGAATCCTACCCGGGAAACGGTCGACCCTTCGGAGATGACGCCCAAAGCGGACCGATAAGTCCGTTCTATAACCATTTTTGCGGTGATCATCTCGAGTCCACATGCTCTCTGCACACGTCAATCATCTTCGGACGCGTTGCAATCGATAAATAGGAAAAGAACAAAGGAGCCGAACCTGGACGCGGCCGTCCTTGTCTAGCGCCGCGGCCCGAGGGCAGTCCGTCCTCGTCTGGACGCATCCCGAGTGGCGCCAATCGAACACACCTCTGCATCCTTTGGGGATCGCTCCAAACACCGACCTGGAGGACGAACAAAGCCGTTTGGCCAAATTGTTGTGAATCGGTATGGTCGGTTTGTAATTACCCATCCGGGAATTGGCCTATAAACTGGATTTATGGTTTCATGTTGATAGACCGCTATGTACCCACTTTATACATACGTACATATGTACATATAAATGTTGACTTTTCGTTCCAGTATCTTTCAGAGTAATTGTGTATAATAAATGCACATATTGTAAGACCAAAAGTTTTCAATCAAAATTGAGGAAAGCACTGATGTTGAGTCAGTATAGTTTTTCAGCGTTTGGTCAAATTTATACCAAACAGGTCACCTAATCACCCATCTAGACTCCCAGGTCTTGCGATTTTTGCAATTCTTGCAAATTTTTTTCGTTATCCGCCAAAAATGGTCCACATCAATCAAAAACTAATTCTTGGTCAAAGGTCAATGGATTTTAAGAGGATGAATTGTGTGACTGACGTATTTTGGCTGGACATTCTATACAGGATGACAAAATTAATGCCAAGGAGTTGATTAATCGAAAAAAATTACTGGGGGTACTTTATAAACTTGTTTTTTCGAAATCAACCATCTTTCCAAGCCCCAAAGGCTAGTATCCGATAAAAAACAAGTGCATTCGACTTGTCTGGAAAACACAGTAGTTCCCTAGTTGAACAATGAAGTAAAGGGCTTGAAAATATTATACAATGGATATCTATACATCATTCACATTTATTTTAGGAGTCGGTTGGCCATGAAATAATTTTCTCAAGTTTTTGTAACTAGAACAGAGTAAGGTTGGCACTCATGAAATGTCGTTAATGTCATAACGCCGTTGCCACAACTTATATCAATTTTCATTACGAAAATGCCGAAAGTGATTGAAAAAGAGAAGACAGGGTTTCAGGAAGTGCTATTTCAAATTCAGGTCCGCTCATTCAAATAGTTATACGCTGATATTCTAAAATCCACAATACGTCAGACGGAAGCGAACATATTTCAATGTAAGAGAATTTATATAATGTTTCATCTGAATCTAAACGACTTATATTTCAGCTGAATATTTTCACAATCAGAAAAATTGTGAAGAGGATGACAAAGAATTTCCTTATATAGGGAGACTCAAAAAAAGTGGTGGCATTTGAGAATTTTATGTTCGAGTGAATTAATGCGAAAACTTTATAACAGGATTTTCGATGAATGTCATCTTGGAATAAGTTCTCGAAAATTGATTTTTCCATTTTTCATTTGACTTGTCATATATATTGTAAATGTCCTGAGGTAT
This sequence comes from Coccinella septempunctata, assembly GCF_907165205.1. Taxonomy (NCBI): domain Eukaryota; kingdom Metazoa; phylum Arthropoda; class Insecta; order Coleoptera; family Coccinellidae; genus Coccinella; species Coccinella septempunctata. The sequence goes on from NC_058190.1 coordinate 54,454,783, forward strand.
CTACCAATAAATACTTAATTATTATTATTGTCATATCAATGTATTGAGATGAACAGCCACAAATACGCGCCAGTTGTCCTGTTAATTTGTTAATTCCAATACAACAAGCCAGCATAATTTTTTTCTTCAAAACTGTGATGGAATCAGGGGATTTTCGATGTCGATCGAAAAAAACGCAAGGCGTCATCATGAAAAATTTTCGGTCGAAATACTTATTTCGTCGTATCGTTTTGAAATTCAGAATATAGATTAATTAGGCTCTTCTATATCAGAAACTGCATTTGGTTCTTCTTCCAGTTAATTATCTCAATACCATGGAACAGATGAATGAGTGATGACCATACCGCCACCGGTGCCGATCTGCTGAATAATTTCACAGCATACCGGTTCGGTGACGGTCTGGACTAAAACTCTTACTCCTATGTAATTTCACCTGGAATTTCAAAATTTAGATTGAATTAACATATGTATACATTCTGGGAAGATTCATAATTCAATCAGATATTTTTTTTACCCTCTTCTGAATATCGGGTAAGTTATAATACCTAACATCGAAAAATTTTTTTTCATCATAACTTACGCTCTTTAAAATGTCGGGAAAATTGGTACACACACACACACCCCACACACACAAACCACACACACACACACCCACCCCACACACACACACACACCCCACCCACACACACACCCCAACCACACACACACACACATACAGACACACACACACACACACAGACACACACAGACACACACCCCACACACACCCCACACACACCCCCCACACATACGCCACACACACAGAAACACACTCGACACTCGACACTTGACACTCGACACTCGACACTCGACACTCGACACTTGACACTCGACACTCGACACTCGACAATCGACACTCGGCACTCGACACTCGACACCCGACACTCGACACTCGACACCCGACACTCGACACCCGACACTCGACACCCGACACTCGACACCCGACACTCGACACTCGACACTCGACACTCGACACTCGACACTCGACACTCGACACTCGACACCCGACACTCGACACTCGACACTCGACACTCGACACTCGACACCCGACACTCGACACTCGACACTCGACACCCGACACTCGACACTCGACACTCGACACTCGACACTCGACACTCGACACCCGACACTCGACACTCGACACCCGACACTCGACACTCAACATACGACACACGACACTCGAAACGCACACCCTGCACCCCACAGACACACACGCACACACACCCGCAAATCCCTCACACAAACACACGCACGCACACCCACCCCACACACACACACACACATCCCACACACCCTACACACACACACCCACCCCACACACCCTACACAGACGCACACCACACACGCACACCACACACGCACACCACACACGCACACCACACACGCACACCACACACACACACACACACCACACACGCACACCACACACACACACAGACACACACCCCACACACACCCCCCACACATACGCCACACACACTGACACACACTCGACACTCGACACTTGACACTCGACACTCGACACTCGACAATCGACACTCGGCACTCGACACTCGACACCTGACACTCGACACTCGACACTCGACACTCGACACTCGACACTCGACACTCGACACCCGACACTCGACACTCGACACTCGACACCCGACACTCGACACCCGACACTCGACACTCGACACTCGACACTCGACACCCGACACTCGACACCCGACACTCGACACTCGACACTTGACACTCGACACTTGACACTCGACACTCGACACTCGACAATCGACACTCGGCACTCGACACTCGACACCTGACACTCGACACTCGACACTCGACACCCGACACTCGACACTCGACACTCGACACCCGACACTCGACACCCGACACTCGACACTCGACACTCGACACTCGACACCCGACACTCGACACCCGACACTCGACACTCGACACCCGACACTCGACACTCGACACTCGACACCCGACACTCGACACTCGACATACGACACACGACACTCGAAACGCACACCCTGCACCCCACAGACACACACGCACACACACCCGCAAATCCCTCACACAAACACACGCACGCACACGCACGCACGCACACGCACACACACACACACACGCACGCACACATCCTGCACCCCCCACAGACGCACACACACACACAACCCCCCCCCCCACACACACCCACCCCACACACCCTACACAGACGCACACCACACACACACCCACCCCACACACCCTACACAGACGCACACAGACACACACACACACCACACACGCACACCACACACGCACACCACACACACACACACACACACACACACACACACACACGCACACATCCTGCACCCCCCACAGACGCACACACACACACACAACCCCCCCCCCCCACACACACCCACCCCACACACCCTACACAGACGCACACCACACACACACCCACCCCACACACCCTACACAGACGCACACCACACACACACCCACCCCACACACCCTACACAGACGCACACAGACACACACACACACACCACACACGCACACCACACACGCACACCACACACACACACACACACACACACACCCCACACACACACACACCCCCCCACACATACACTACATACACAGACACACACTCGACACTCGACACTTGACACTTGACACTCGACACTCGACACTCGACACTCGACACTTGACACTCGACACTCGACACCCGACACCCGACACTCGACACTCGACACTCGACACTCGACACTCGACACCCGACACTCGACACCCGACACTCGACACTCGACACTCGACACCCGACACTCGACACTCGACATACGACACACGACACACGACACTCGAAACGCACACCCTGCACCCCACAGACACACACACACACACACCCGCAAATCCCTCACACAAACACACGCACGCACACGCACGCACGCACACGCGCACACACACACACACGCACGCACACGCACGCACGCACACACGCACACCCCACACACGCACACACCACCACACACGCACACCACACGCACACCACTCACGCACACCACACACACACACACACACACACACACACACACACACACACACACACGCACCACACACGCACACACACACGCAGATATATAGATTAATTAGGCTCTTCTATATCAGAAACTGCATTTGGTTCTTCTTCCAGTTAATTATCTCAATACCATGGAACAGATGAATGAGTGATGACCATACCGCCACCGGTGCCGATCTGCTGAATAATTTCACAGCATACCGGTTCGGTGACGGTCTGGACTAAAACTCTTACTCCTATGTAATTTCACCTGGAATTTCAAAATTTAGATTGAATTAACATATGTATACATTCTGGGAAGATTCATAATTCAATCAGATATTTTTTTTACCCTCTTCTGAATATCGGGTAAGTTATAATACCTAACATCGAAAAATTTTTTTTCATCATAACTTACGCTCTTTAAAATGTCGGGAAAATTGGTACACACACACACACCCAACACACACAAACCACACGCACGCACACGCGCACACACACACACACACACACACACGCACGCACACACCCTGCACCCCCCACAGACGCACACACACACACAACCCCCCCCTACACACACCAACACCACACACACCCACCCCACACACCCTACACAGACGCACACCACACACACACACCCCACACACACACCCACCCCACACACGCACACCACACACACACACACCCCACCCACACACACTCGACACACGACACTTGACACTTGACACTCGACACTCGACACCCGACACTCGATACTCGACACCCGACACTCGACACCCGACACTCGACACTCGACACTCGACACCCGACACTCGACACTCGACATACGACACACGACACTCGAAACACACACCCTGCACCCCACAGACACACACGCACACACACCCGCAAATCCCTCTCACAAACACACGCACGCACACGCACGCACGCACTCGCGCGCGCACACACACACACACACACACACACACACACACACACGCACGCACGCACACACCCTGCACCCCCCACAGACGCACACACACACACACAACCCCCCCCCCCCCCACACACACACACCCCACACACACACACCCCACACACCCTACACAGACGCACACCACACACACACCCCACACACACACCCACCCCACACACACTACACAGACGCACACCACACACACACACACACACCACAAACGCAAACCACACACGCACACCACACACGCACACCACACACGCAAACCACACACACACACACACACACCACACACGCACACCACACACGCACACCACAAACGCACACCACACACGCACACCACACACGCACACCACAAACGCACACCACACACGCACACCACACACACACACACACCACACATGCACACCACACACGCACACCACAAACGCACACCACACACGCACACCACACACACACACACACACACCACACACGCACACCACACACGCACACCACACACGCACACCACACTCGCACACACCACACACACACACACACACACACACACACACACACACACACACACACACCACACACGCACACACACACACACACACACACACACACACACACACACCACACACGCACACCACACACACACACACACACCACACACGCACACCACACACGCACACCACACACGCACACCCCACACACGCACACCACACACGCACCCCACACACGCACACACCACCACACACCACTCACGCACACCACACGCACACCACTCACGCACACCACACATACACACACACACACACGCGCGCGCGCAACACACACGCACACACACACACCACACGCACACCACTCACGCACACCACTCACGCACACCACACACACACACACACACCACACACACACACACACACCACACACGCACACCCCACACACGCGCACACACACACACACACACACACCACACGCACACCACTCACGCACACCACACACACACACACACACACACGCGCGCGCGCACCACACACGCACACACACACACCACACACGCACACCACACACACACGCACACCACACACACACACACACACACACACACACACATACACACACACACCACTGTTGAAATATTTGTACAAGTCAGAGATTCACCCTGTACAGTAGGTAAACGTCCGTTTTTGGGGTGTGATTCAAAAGATATTTGTACAAATAGTGTCATGTCAGCATCAGTCCCACCATTACATAAACCTCATCTGGTAACAGCTTCAACCTTCTTACAAATGTGTTTTTTTTTGCCAACAATTTGAGGCTTATTCATTACCCTAGTGAGAGAATTTTGCTTGCCAGTTGCAGGATAACCTCCCTATGATTATAGATTTCGATGCAACTCGAACATTGTCAGTTTTGATCTTCAAAAATTAAAAATTAGTGTTCCAGATCCGAGGTAGGTAGATATAGAAAAACGCAGACGAAAACAGCCTAGGGTGGGTCAGATGATGGCGTCTTGAGAGACAAGGGCCCCCTAGTATTTCGAGCATTCGTCTGAGATCGACAACCGCGACCCCATTATTAGCGGCGTAATTAGGAAGGGCACATGCCTTCACGCCACAAACTCGGTCTTCTTCTTCTTCTTCTCGTTCTTATTTCTCGGTCTATACGAGCCGCGCTATCGTGTCTAATTATATTTTTGTTGTGATGCGTTAGATTTGCCGAACCGTTATTACCTTTCGAATGTTTCTTTGTGTTTTCTGCCTTTTGACGGTAATGACGGAATTAAGGGCCGGAACGGACAGGTAGAATGTACCGGACTTCGTGTTTCAACGATAGGGGTTGGTTGAGAATTGGAGCGCCAGCTTTAGATCCGAATGGAACAGAAAAAATTATTGTTCTTAAGAATTTTATTATCTGGGATTTTTGGAGAAGCTTGTTTTATTGAAATCCAGGCAGGCCTTGAGATTCCAAACGCAGCTTAAAATCTGATTTCGAAACGTGATAATTTCTGTAGTTTCAATCATAGAAAAAATGTTTACAGGGTGATTCTTCTATTTGACAAATATTTTAACAGAAAATTCTTGAGGTTGAAGGAAACATCTTTTTCCGATTCGGTCCTGATGAAGATATACAGGGTGGTCCAGATCGTAACCAATAAATTTCAACCACGTATTCTACATCAAAAATAAGCCCTAGTTTGTCATGTGAACATATGTCGAGAAATGTTTCCTCTCCGAGATACGGGGTGTTAAAATTATAGAAAAAAAATGTTTTCATTGATAACTTTCACCCTGCTTGAAATATTTTTATTAAATTCGAGACATAGGTTCTGAGCGACAAGGAGCACTTTTTGCATAATATCATTTCTTTTCTATTCTACCAGTGGCGTCCGTACCGCAGCGAGACTGAATATTTTCAGATAAAAAAATGATACGCCACTGGTTTTTCCGACAATAAAAATTACTATTCAAATCCTTATTTAATTTGGAGCAAATTCGGTGTCTCGACTTTTTGCTGTACGAGGCACCGTTTCCGGTTAAAAAAATAAAACACATTCTCATGCATGAAGAAATCGGCATATTAATTTCGATAATACCGTTTTTAACTAAAAATAACATTGTTTTTCAACAGCCTGTATCCTTTAAACCGAGCCGATTCGGAGAAAATGGTGAAGGAAAAAAGTGTTTCCTTCGATATCAAGAATCTACTGTTCAAATATTTGTAAGACTCAAAGATTCACCCTGTATATACCGAAATCTTCTTTTCTATCGAACGTATAAGTACATCACGATCCGAACAAGCATCGAATCCCACACATATCAATTCGACATGAACGAAACGATGTTATAGACAAACCGCAGGACCATAAATGTATAATAAACCGAGAAAAAGATATCGGTTCGCTCGTGCGGACACACCAGACAAAGACATCTTGATAAATGAATATTTAACGAGGATTAATCGACCGGTTAATGGCCGTTTTGCGCCGAGCGAGCGTGCTATCCCGAAGGAAACGCCAAAAATGGTACAGTCATCCTTGGATCATCCATCATCGAGGAAGAGGTTTGTCTCGACGATAATATCCCGTTTAAATCTTCTTGAACGCTTCCTGCACTCTCGAGGATTATGGATTGACGACCGGTGAGTTTGCATCTTTCGTATGTTTACACACGGTAGTGTCTTCATTTTACGCCGAGCGTGTCATTCTGTCTATTAGGTACATAGAGGGATATTTCTTTGAGATTCAGGTTTTCGGATTTGGGTACTCATTAGCGATACTAAGATGTTATTTAATTCGGCATTAACGGAGGGTGTCCCCAGGACCGTCCGTCAGCAAGGGCGACAGCCGCACTGTAGCGCGGTCCCGTTTTGTTAAATAGTTCGAAATATATTGACACCGGGTCATTTTATTGACTAATTAGAGATCGTAGATTACGAATATGCAATTAAATTTTTTGTAGGATCGGTATTTTAGGAAATAAATCACTTTTAGTGGAAAATTTCGAAAAAATTTGTCGACTTTGAGGAGCTATAGCAGCCAGAAAAAGAAAATTAGACATATGCTGATTTTTTTACTGATAGATTGATCCTTTGCGAATCGAAAATTCCAATTTTTATTAATCTACCGCTAACAATTTAGATTTTATGATTTTTTCCGCGAAGGTCCAAAATTTCAAATTTTTCATCGAGCATAACTTGAAAAATAAATTTTTTAAAAAATATCTGTTTGCATATTCGTCATCTTTGCCCTCGAATTAGTCGACAGTATGAATTTGGTTTTGATCGGAGACCAAAAATTTTTTTCAAAAAATCGCAATTTTTCCATGCATATGTATGGAAAATTCGAAAAATTTTTGATCTCTTTAATTTCCACCAAAATTTGAATATTTACTAAATCGAGGGCGTAGAAGACGAATATGCAAACAGAATTTTGCTGAAAGGATTACTTTTCAAGTTATGGTCGATGGAAAATCGGAAATTTTGGACGTTCGCGGAAAAAATCATTAAATCTAAACTGTTCTCGTTAGATTGATGAAAGTTGGGTTTATCATTCTCAAGGGATCAATGTATCACCAAAAAAATCAGCATGTATCCAGTGCTTTTTTTCTGGCTGCTGCAGCTCCTCAAAGTTGACCAATTTTTTCGAAAATTTTACCCTAAAAATAAGTTATTTCCCAAAATACTGATCCTAGGAAAAATCCAATTGCATATTCGTAATCTACGATCTCGAATTAATCAAAAAAATGAGCTGAGTCGATATCGTTCGAAACATAAAAAAAATTCGGATTTAGAATAATTTCGTCTGCTACTTGTTTACCCGCGTCTACCACCGAAGTTAATTTAAGTCCGAAGAAAAAAAATTATTCATTTAGCTATATCACACACCAATTACCGCTTATAAATAGATACAGCATATTCACAAGTTGTAGGAATGTATTCAAATCATTTCCAAATGTCAATTATTAACAATAAGCTGTCAATATCTGAACAGCGCTACCTACAGTGTGAAAAACGAAACTTACCTATCCCTTACTTTCAGAATTGGAAAAACAAAATCTAATCAGTGCATACCACCTTGTTTTTGGACATCTTAGTTTGTTAAAACTAAGACTGATAACGTTCAGAACATCAACCTTTAAAATTTCATTGTGAGCCGCTCTTGATGGACGCTTTGGCTTCTTCATACCGTCATAAGTGAACCAAAAAGGATCGTAATATGCTTAGGTTACATCGTGGACGAGACCAGGATGATAAGAATGCCAGCAACATCCGCCAACAGTGGGAAACGTCGAACACATGCATCAGACATATTTTTGACATCGACCATTCTTCCAGCAACAATTAAACAATTCTGACACAAGCTTGAATAGAACAAAAGCAGTGACAAGCCGTAGACAATCCGTGGTTTCGCATCGGCTTCGATCGTCACCTTCGTCAGAGTGAAGAATCACCAAGTCATGCCGTTTAATGATCTTGAGAAGTGGAGGATGACTGCGTGCTTTTAGGTGCTGGACACCAAAGCCCGGTAGCTTCAGCTTCTATCTATTTAATGTAATAGATTTGACGCCAGGGCATGAAGATGAAGACGTCACCGTGACTGGAGCCTCCGTCGGGATGATATCATCGCGTGGCTGCGATGACAAGCAACTCGGGGCCGGACCTGGTGGCTCCTTTTCACTTTGCTTCTCGTGAGACTTTTTTGCTTGACTATTCTGTATCATCGCGATTAATTATACATCGATTGGTGAGAGGAAGCCAGGGAAGCTGTAAAGGCGAAGACTCGTGACTTTTGATGGTTGAATGGAATGAGAATGAGGTGATGGTAAAGTTTTTTAGTCACAAGAGTTTCGAAAAATCTGCCTATCATTGATTTCAGACCTTGAATGAAAGGTGAAGAATTAAAATGTTCCAAAATTTGCCCAAAAATTGCATAAAATCAACAACCCCCTAAAAAATATCACCGTAGGACCATATTTGACCATCGTCGGATATTTCTGTTTCGTTTGTCTCAAAAACATGCGTTGAAATCCGTAAGAATCGGAAAAAACCTTGAAAGGTGCGAAAATGACACTTCTTTGATCATTTTCAATCCTGAAGGCCCAGTCGAATGTTACGCCCATGTCTTTGGCGTTCTCGAGCTATCTTCACCTACTTCTAAAAGCGGCGTTAGTCGCCATGAAGTTAGCCGAACTCCGTAAATTCTATGTTCCTCTGATGACTTTTGAAATATCGAACATTTTCGTAGTTTTCTCGAAATAATTCCGTTCTCTGTTGGTAAAAAAGGAAAAGTTTATTCGGCAAAGACATTCGTCGACTGCAGACATACGCTGCTCAGAGTAGAACTCACTCCGCATTGTACTGGCTAAAATTCCATACAATAAATATGAGGATAAGTTTCCAACTTTTCCCGGTTTTAGAGGTTATTTCTCATATTCATTGCAGATCGAGAAGTATATTGCTCCGACACGGATGGCAACATCTCATGCACAAATACGAAATTTCTACTGTGAAAAATATGAATGTCATCTAGGACAATTCTTCATGCACCGCCACACAGATAACCGTGCGATTTTTCCATTTTCCGCTCACGCAGATCCGAACAATTGTCCCCGATGTAACGGCAGAACAGTCCGTCGATGCCGAAGCTGCCTTCGTTTCGTGCCGCCTTCGACAATATAATTGTATGCAACATGCATGCCGAAGTGACACGCGATCATAGAAACGAATAAACGAAACGTAGACAATGGTATATAACAATGACAACCGAGATATACTTGCAGGTTCGTACCTACCTACCTACACCTACGTAACGACATTCTCTGTCTTTCCACTGGACCAAGAAACAGAGTCTATAGCTTAAAATTATATTTAGAAGTGAACCAAGCCGCAGTTAATGGAGAATTATTTCCAACAATTCAAGATTCTTCGACTGTTCAATCGCTACCAAATGATTCCCATCAAACCAAACCACTGAAAATCGTAATATTCAAATCCGTAGACCTATAAATGTCTATATAGATCTATGGTCGAATCCATTGTGTTCCATTGATAACAGGCATAATCTTAATCTTAAAAAATGAAATTCAATCTATGGTCTTATCACTCTCATCCATCTGGAACACAGATCGGTGGCGCCATCTCTGCACGTCTCCTCCAATCTCCGCGGCTCTATTCAAGAAAGGAGATCCCTCTACTAACCCATGATCCCACCATCAGAGAACCGGAACTGAAGGTCCTCCCCTCGATCCCCTACCAGTGACGGTCGCCATGGCAACGAACCATTAATTGCGCTCTGCTGATTGGCGGGCACGCTGCCATACCATAAATTTTAACATGGCAACAGCAGGAAGGTCGATTCTAGATGGTAGAGCTGGTGGTAGGGCGAGTATTGGTTCAGCGTGAGATGTGTAGATAAGATTGGGAAAACCAGTACCCTAGGTCCCTGTCTTGGGTTGGGTAGGTGAGAGTTTTGGGATTTTCAGAAGTGATCTGATGAGGATTTTAGGTTCACCATTGACAACTCTGGACTATCATGAAGATTCCCAGATATACAGGATGTCCCAACCAGAATAACTGATTGCTCGAATGATTTTTCAGAAAATCGACATAACCTTCAATTTTGTTTGTATAGAGACCTGTTTTTATAGAGGTTTCACTTCAACTTCATCCCCGTAAAAACAACCTTCCTCGATTTTGAAAAGAAAATGTGGTACTAGTAGGTATATACCTAACAGACTTTTTGAAATCGAGTACAATACCTAGAACTGAATGTCTAACTCGTGGAGGCACTTTTAATCTAAAAAAATAGGGTTATCTACCTACTTTTTGTTTCACTAGGGTTTTTAGGGCTTTCTTCCTCCTAAAACCACCGTTTCTTATTTAAAAATGGAAATTTGCAAATAAAAACAGACCTAGGGGGGTTTTTCCAAAAAAAATACCTACTCTTGTTGTGAAAAAATGAGGTTATTCGCCTATTGTTTCTTCATTAGTGGATTTAGGGGTTGCATCCCCGTGAAACCACTTTTTTTTCCTCCAAATATGCAAATTAGCAACTGAAAACCCCATTCCTTCAAACCTAGGAGAATTTGCAAAAAATGTACCTATTTTTGATCTAACATCTGATGTATTCAAGAGTTACCACCACTTAAAACAACCCCTAACTTCTCCGAGCGTCTCATCCCAAGATCCATATTTGCAGCAAACAACTCATTCCCTGAAACATTAGAAGAAAAAAAGAAAAATGCATTGAAAAAGTATAAAACAATAACCGACTAACGTGTTTTATTGTGTTTAGGTATTGAAAAGCAAATGAAGAATAACTTCATACATACAAACATCTCCTGAAATAAAGAACTCCAACAAAAAAATTCGATAAACATACTTAATTTTTTATATTCCCGACAATTTAATTAGTAGTAATGTTGTTTTTTTTTTCATTCAGAGTTTCAATTAGACCGATCAATATTTTCTTGCTCATCAAGAAGTCAATATTTACATCTACCTATTTATTTAAGTAGATACCTACGTAACTTATGATCTGGCATGAATATTGGTAAATAAATCTATTTATGCGGTATTTATTCTTCTGTGTTGTGGTGGAGCATGGTCAACTGAAGTTCCCATCTCAAAATTGCACGAATGAGTGCATAGTTTTCAGAGAGTACAGAATCAATTGGCAATTTTTTACTTTCTTCGTAACTTGCTGCTCGGCAAACCACGAAAGCAGAACGTACAATCCAAAGTTGTGTTCCCAAACATCCCGCATCTATTCAAAAATATTAATTATCATTCAATTCGTGAAGCGCGAGTATCTGTACGAAATTCCAAATGATTGAGGCACCTGTTTTTCACCTCTATCATGTGGGTATCAAACGATATAACGTTGAATTTCCATCCAATTAGTATTCTCATCAAAGGAGTAGAAATCCTAAAAATTGTATAAAAACTCGGTGAGACCGTAGGTTAATCATTCGATTTCGATTGTTAGTCGGTATCATTCGAAAAAAAAATGTTTTCAACGAAAGTAGTGATAGTTTTCACGATAACACTTTGCTGTGTTTTCAACTATATTTGCGGTCAAGATACGGCGATGGACGATTTCTTCATGAAAGCTTCTAAAAATATACCCAGGATTGGCAGAAGTAACAGCAAAAGCAGCAAAGGATCAAATGACGATTTTGAAAACTTCTTTTTGAAGGCCTCCAAATCTGTTCCACGAATTGGTCGGAGATACGATGTAAGTTTTTCATAAAACTTCTACCTAATAACATTATCTCGTGGTTTAATTGATAATTCTATGTTAAGACTTTGAAGAATCCAACTTTTGCTACAACTCTTCAGGGATTTTGAATATTTATAAGTTTTGACATCAATTTAACCCTGCAGTATTCAACTATTTTTCAACTTGAAAGGATTTCATTTCAATGAACGAACTTTCAAGTAACTAAAAAAATCATATCTTGATAGAATATGTGAGCTGTAAATTCAATTTTTTTTAAATAATTCAAAGAAAAACGTTCTTGTTGAGAGTAATCTAAAGATCATGACTATAGCGTTAATATACTGCAAAAACTTCTTGCGAGAAAGCGCATGCACCATTTTTATAACTGTAACAATTTTCAGACTGAATTTGAAACTATGGGGAAAAAAATTATTCCGTTTTCATCGTTATACTATGGAGCACATGACAAATCAAACCCCGGACTTGCCAGTAAGTTCCTTTCATTCCCAAATTCAACATATAAAGATCTGGAAACTTTGTGTTTATTGAAGTAACAATAAATTTCTTTTTTTCTAGGTCTCCCACTATCCGAACTCACTAAATATAGCGATGATGTAAATGAGGAGGATATTCAAGATGCATACGATATTTTGGATGCCGGAAGGATGAAAGAAATTGATAGGGCCAAGAGAACTGTTAATTGAACTATTTTCTTAGTTGAATTTCCTCAATCTACAAAGTGAACAGTGCCATAAGATGGAAAAATATTTTAGTTAATATGTATTATTTGTATGCACCAACGAATAAAATACAAAAGTATAATCAATTCGTTAATTTTTCATGAAATTATAGCCAAAAAAAATCTCTCTTTGTTCTAAGCTAAATATTCTGTAGCAATATTCCGTTAGTCTGTGCTCAAAGAAGAAATCATCAGTGGTCAAAAGATTACAGTCGTCTGTAGTAACTTAGACATAGATTATAGTAATCTGTAACTCAGACTATTGAAATTTGCATTGAACTCTATGGAGTTCGATGGAAATTTGTAAGATACATCTGTAATACACATTACAGTAATCTGTAATACATACTACAGCAATCTGTGATACACATTACAGAAATCTGTAATACACATTACAGAAATCTGTAACAAGCATTACAGTAATCTGTAATGCAATCACAATAATCTATGAAAAATCTTTAGTCTCAACCACAGAACGTTGCCTCTTTTGAGGAGAGTAAGCTTTGTCTTAATCTATGGTCACTTACTCTGTTATCTGTGTTTACGGTCTTAACCTCAATTTCAGTTTCACAATTTTCAATTTTCATTTCTCACGTTCAAAATTGAATAATGAAAGAAAAAACCGATGAAATCGAATTCCTCGAATCGTCTTTCTCGATTCATAAATTCACAGATGAAATTCACGATAAGAAAATACTATTTCAAGTTGTTAAGATGTTGGACTCCTGCTTAATTTTCATAAACAATCAGGAAGATTTACAATTGGTGGATCTATCTCTAGCACTCCAGAGCCGTTTTGGTCCTGAATCTCTCTCTACGAGTTTGATTGGATATTCATCAGACAATACTTCAGTTAATTTGGCGAAGAAGCTGAGTAAAAGACTGAAAAAGACACTTTACGTAAGTTTGAATGTTGATGGAAATCTTCAATTAATACCTGCTCTAGAAAAGCGATTGTATGAAGAGATTAAAAGTAATGCTGACAAATTTTAATTATTCGTGATATTTGATTTGGTTTTATATAATACATTCAGATAAAGAAAATAAAGTCGATAATTTTACATTTATATTTGTTCACTAAAAAAATTGATATATAATATATGATGCTTGCAATAAATATAATTTATAAGTATTACCTCTGTTTTAAAACTAATACATAATTAATGAGAAATGTGAGACTTGAGAAAAGAATTTGAACCTCATAAGAACTCGCAAGTTATCCAAGAAAAATTCAGATGATGGTCTCAAATCTGTATTGTCAATTACAAAAAATATCGATTTTTTATTTACTATTAAAAATAAAATCTGTAATATATGTACATAATGTTATTATTTACAAGTTAATGGCAGTAATGATTCACACATCTAGAAATGTATGATGTAATTCTAACCAGTTTCCTACCGACTTTGAACCTGCGGTGAAATGATGGAATATATGAATGACACTAAAAATTTTCTAACAAATTACCCAATCTCATTACTCTAGTATTAAATATTGATAGCTTGGTTATAAAAATTCAGAATTGATCATACAGATTGTTATTAATAATTCAACTAAAATTCTAGAGCTCGTATTTTTAGCTTGAGGTAATAATGTGTTCAACTGAGGAGTGTTTATTCAATATAATATTCAAATATCCCTCAAATTTTAATGACTCAATTTCTGGAACTCTAAAACCATTGCCTTTTTCCGACTGTAGATACTAGAAAATTAAACTATTGATCATCCGCTTACTTGCACTAAAAATTTATCCAACAATTTCTTTCTCAACCAAACATATAGTGAAAAATCTATGAATTTATGAAATATAACCTAAAAATGAGTACAGGATGAGCATCAATAATGAAAAGTAGATTGCACTTGGTGCAAGCATATTCATGGAAATTTATCCGCAAAGGAGCCTTCTTGAAGAATTTTTCACATCTTATAATTTCAAAAAACCAACCGTTTTGATTTAATTTCAGTCCGACTGTGGGATCTTATGAAAAAGTATGTTATACTCCATTCATTACTAGCTCATTCTGTACCGAAAACTTTCAAATGCAAATCCTAAAAAGTAAAAGATTAAACAGTCAAGTTATAAAATAATACTAACCCAAAAATACTGCCGCTTAATTCGAATATAATCTGTCAAAAGTAAAATTTTTCGAGCGAGATACTTTGCAAGTTTTGGATTCACTCGTGCCAAGTCACCGAAAACTTCACCCATCATCTGTCATCTTACAAACAGCATAACGAACAAGACAGCCGATAAAATAGGTTCATCCTTCTGCCATTGCCGACAGAGTTACCGTTCCAAATCTGGGCTTCTTGTTACTTTCTAAACGAGAAACGTGGATTGATCGGCATCAGAGTGATGGTGCGCATTTCGTATTTCGTGTCAATATCGTGCGCAGAGGCCGTGTCGAGATCGGCCTTGTTTAACACTATTATTCGTATGTCTCCGTGCAGGTATATCTTTCCTGATTTCGAACTCGCAAATCTGAAAAAAAATCGATTCATTGCACTTCTGTGAAAAATGAAGACAGAGATTATTATATATTTTTTTCTATGATTCAAACCACAAAAAACATCAAGAGATCTTTTGTGGTCGGATTTTAAGCCGCGTCTGGACTGTCAAGCCCTACTGGGACAATAATTTTTGAATGGGCTATACGTTATTGATTAATAACACTGTACCTTAAGTGTATCAAATATTTCAGCCATTTCGAGGTCCGTTGTACATTTTCATCTTTGCAGTCTGTTGGCAGGAAGAGAATACGTTGCCTCATGAAAGTCTTCGAATTGGGCGGCATATCGGAGAGATCGTATAGTACCACAAACATCTTCACCACCATACCCAGAGGGTTTTTGAGTGTTACTTGAAAAGTACCCACTTTCGGGACGCAATATCCTTTCTTTTCCAGTTTGATGTGACACTGAAAAATGTCGGGAAAATTAAAAAAACCTATTTCGAAAGGGCAACGTCAATTTCCAACTTACGAGGTAGGGAGACGACATCCTCTCGTGATCTCCCACGTTGTAAAAAAAGACGGTAACCGGAACTTTCAAATGTTTGGGAACGAAAGAACCGCTCGCCCCCAATTCGGCAGTGAAGCCTTGTACTGTCGAAACGGGTTCGAGTCTCCCATTCAATACCGACTCTTCGAAAGAACCTGAACGGAAGAACGAGAAGAATCAGCTGGGTTTTCATATGGATGTTATTTTATTTCGGTTTATTATTATGGGTTTCACAAAAGTCAGGATGAGGGTGTTCATAACAAGAAAAAAATTGTATAAAATCTGTTCGAAAAAACCTTCAAAGATTCGAAAACAACCCGTCATTATGCATTTTCAATCGTGAATGCCCAGTCGAATGTTACGCCCATGTCTGTGCCGTTCTCGAGCCATCTTCACGTCCTTTCGGAAGCATCATCGTCAGACGTGAAGCTAGCTAAATATCGTATAATTCTATGGTTTCTTCTGATGACGTGTGACATTCCGAATATTGGCTATTTTTGAAATGTTCATCTTTATCGAAAAACGAATTCGACAAATGCTAAAAATAAGACTCCTCTTTGAACTGGCGAAAATTCCATTCAACAAATATGAAGACACCTTTGCCCCTTTGAACAGACCCTCTTGCGACTTTTGCACTACCCCATACAAGCAATTAAATGAAAGAAAATGAATGAATGTTTTCCATTCAGATTGACCAATCTGCATGGACTCTGAAAACATAAATATGGTATTATCTAACAATTGCAATTTTTTCATCAAAATCTAGCAGACAACAACAGCTGTTTCACCCGTCATCAGCAAACAAAAATTGGAAATTTAAAATAAGTTACGTTATAGTTTTCAGCTCAGATATCACTCAGGCAATATTACACAAAAGATATTGATGTATAGGAAATTTTGAATTTCTGTATTATAGGCTTGAACATGGTGCTTAGCTTGTACTATACCAAATTATGATAATTTTTCAGAGCCGATACAAAACTATCGAGTTGGCTTTTCGAATTTCGCAAGAATACGCTTGAATTTTTCCGTACAATTTCATTTGAAACCTAGGCACGTGTCAAATGTCATCTGACATGTTTTTACTCGCTTCAAGAATTGTTGATATCTCGGTCGGCTGTGGAAAATCGAAATCATGTCGGTAACGGTCCATTCTGAGTACACCGCTACTAATTTTGACCGGAGTGCTTATACACTCGCGGCTGCCAAACTTATAATATTTTTTGAGAAAAATCTGCCACTGTCGAGTTAGGTTAGGTTAGTATAATCACAGCCCTCTTAAACACAGTGTTGAGAGGGCTGTGGAGTGTTCCCGAATAGAGCTGGCGTTAAGGGATATCGCCATAGAGGTTAATCTTTGATAACGGCACTTGAGTGGAACGCATGTGGTGGTACAAGCTAAGCAGTCACAGAACTTCAATCTTCTTGCTTCAAAGTTTCATCAAACAGTACCAGAGAATATCAAGAGTGACTCTATGGTTTAGTCATAGACATAGAAACTCTATGTCTATGGGTTTAGTAGTAAAATTAACGATAAATCTTTCGAAACGCTCGTAACGAAAACTTTTAGATTGAATAAACTGCCGAAAAAGACGGGGTGAAACATTCGCTGTTCGCTAAAGCCATCTTAAAAAACTAAACTGTTAGAACAATCTGAAACGAGATACGTACATCAGGATCTTCCTTAACGTAATATTCGGTTGTTATAATCTGAATGCAACGGGGCGAGATAATATCTCACCGGGTATGCCGCACATAAATTTTTCAAATTTCAACTCTCTACCAACCTAGCAAGTTAGAGGCTTGTCCCTTGCGGCGGCGGCGGGGCCACCGCGCGGGCGCTTTTGGCTCTTTATTTTCCTCCTCCATTGCCTTTTGTGCTAGGTAGGTTTCCGGACTGCAAGGGGACATCTGACTGCCGTCGCTCTCGCTCTCGTCGTCCGTCGAGAAGCTCGATGAGAAGAACGCACTGGGGATACAAAAACCAACTCAGGAACGCACACACGATTTTTCTCTTAGGGCACAAACTGATTGAAACCGAGTAAGTGGACTTGTTGATAACGAAGGACTTACCTCTTTATATCAGTAACTGAACCAATTGAAGAATCGAAATCGAAACATGTCTTTCCTTTCCTCACGGGAGCAGGACTGCTCATCAAAGGTAACCCAGACTTATGGAACACCATCGAAGCTGAACTATTCAGGATCTTCTTGAACCTAGTCTGCTCACTTGTCGAAGGTACGACTGCCTTATTCGAAGTCCTATTATCTACGGAATCGTTTTCTCCAAACGTCAACCTTTGTACAACAGTCGACAATCTTGAATTCGAATAATTCGTGTCTTCATTCTTGTGATTATCCAGGAACGAAACGCTATCACTATAACCCTTATCGAAATGATTTAATATATTTCTACTACTATTTTTATCACTTTTGCATGTATCACAATCATTATTATCACATACACAACCAACTAATTGCATTTTTGTACATGTTCTCATATGATTTCTACCCGAGATTTTGTTGAAACCAGTAGAGTTTTCTTTCAGACTTTTATCTATATTGCATGATTTCCCACACTTGACCTCCGTAGCTACCACCTCCATTTCCCTCTCTCTCATGTCAATCGGTTCTAGCTTTTTAGTCTTTTCCGGGGTCCTCAAAGCCACCCTCTCGATGGCTTTTAGCAATGCTTCGCTCTTGTCCTCGTCGAGATCGTAAAAACCGTCATTGTCAAGTTCGTCCAGCTCTCGGACTCTGTTACTCGAGGTATCGATTAGTCCAAACCTGGATTCCTGGTTGTTGATCTGTCTGGCCGAGTTGATGTGATTTATCGTGGAGGTAGAAGCCTGCTCTTCTCTGAGATTCTGTCGGAGCCGTTTGAATTTCGTCACGTTTTCGGATTGCTTCTCGTTTTCCGGCCTTTCGTTATCTGAAAAGCATGAATTAAATTTTTACATTTCATCTTATAATCCTTCACAGTATATGATGGAATCATTTCCACAATTGAACTGTAGATGGCGCTCAATAAGGTGAAAGCGTATCTATTTTATATTTTCTTTTGAAGGCACTCAATCATTGGAAAAAAGTTGAAATATTTTGTGACTGGAAAAGTAAAATTTTGACGTTTGGCCATAGAGGAATGATAAAAATTATGATCTTCTATGCTTTGTATCATAGAGAAATAATGGAATGACGTTAAAAAAAAATCGTCATAGAAGTTTCATGTTGTTTGTATTCTGTGGCGCTGTGTCAAGATGTTTGATTTTTTAAAGAAGCAGTCTTTCATGAAAAATCGAATTGTACTACTCTCGATCTTGGGGGACGTTTTGAACTTGTCATGTATGTTGAATATTGAGATTAGCTAAAATAGGGTAACTAAAGCGATTGCCTTACCGTCACATTGATGTTTTCCATTCAATGAACAGGTTAGCCTGTCAGGGACGATGAACTTCTTGTGCATTTCCTTGCCGCTCATCTCAGGTTCAACGTGGGCAATATTCCCTTGTGAAGGTTTGCACGACTGACATTGAATAATGGGAACGGAAGACATTCTGGGCATACTCCGGAACGACACCTTCAGAACCGTGTCGTATCCCACCTGAACAACAGGAAAATTGTGCTCAACCGGGTTCATCAGAAACTTGGTGCTCTTGGAACCATTTCCAGGTTGAGCCATACGATACCTATAAGAAATGATTTAATCTAACATTCAACATTTTTGAGGTTTAATTGCAAATAGCAATGTGAAAAATTACCTCAGGTGTTTACTTGTGAGCCTCCTTTTTGCGTTCTCATTTGGTGTGGTTAACCAAGCTGTTATTTGAGAGAAATACAGCTGCGATCTGATAGCTCCCATAAGTTGGGCTAATTGAAATGAGGGAGGTGATGAGTTGCTGCAAGAAAATATACTTCTCTTCATATGACCTATTAAGAGTGAACTATCTTATGTCAGATGCCAAGTATATCAGCAAAGGATAGTATTATCAGAAATGCATTTAATTGATGAACATCTCACCAAAAAAACATTGAAAATCGAGATGTAGGCTACCTCCAATCAAAATAGGTTTCGGACATCAACAGTGCCTGATTCAAAACTGAGCGATCATCATCATAACTTTGCTCACCGTTTACTGATGATGCTGAAATTCCATGATTCAAGCAAGATACAGTTATCCTCGACCTCAGGACCAACAGAATATTCTCCCTCGGGACAGCCACATGTCAAGATAACCTCCAAGGTTATGGGGAGATTTTGGGCCCATACTCTCAACACTTCCTCACGAAAAAATTCGTAATTTGCGCACTGAAAACATATTTGAACTCATTCAACTTCTGGAGATCTATTTAGAAGTATAAAACTCTTCATTTGTACATTACTGTATCAAGCAGGTAAAGAATGAGGAATTTTATTTTGAATAACGGTATTCATTGAAATATTGAATGTATTTCAAGTTTCTGTATGAATATTTATCGTTACGAGAACGCAAAAGCTTTGCTTGAGAATATAGCGTATACATAATCTATTCACATCTTCATTTTTCGAATTCTCTTCACCTAGACTCCAGGTAATCTGCCTATAATTTTTACAAAGAGTAATATCGAAGTTTACTCTTTGCTTATATGATTTTTATTACGACAGCGAGTACACATCCCTAGGCTACAGAAAAACCAATAATTATCTGTGCCCAGACTACCAACATTGTGATTCTATGACCAACACGGATAGAACATTTTCTTTCTATGCCAATGCATAGAATATCGTATATCGAGGTGTAAGCTGCGTTCGGTAAAATAGAGGGATACACTAATTTTACTCACAAGACTATCGCTCGCATCGCAGGTGTGGGCCTCCGCCGCTTTACAGTGGGGTCCTTCACGGAATCCCTTACTTTTAGGTCCAAGTTTTTCCGGTATTCGGCCCTCTGTAACCAGGGATGTGACGGTCAAGAGCACTTCTTTTTCGCTCTTGTCGCCCTTGGACTCAGAAGATAAGCTCGGACTATGCATCTGGAATAAGGAGAAAAAATAAGATTTCAGTAAAAAGTTAAAATGTGCCACGTCTGTGGGACGATATTTTTTATTGATAAAGATACGTAAGAGTGTGAAATTTCATTAATTAGAAAAAATAAAATCATCACTACTGAATAGGTATCATAGAATATTCAATTCAGATATCGATATTGAAACGAAAGATTTTTTCCTAAGAGATTCACGGACCTCTTTGAATTTCATTCGAGCATATAAAAGCACTAAATTTCACTATTCAGGCAATTTTTGAATTTAATATATCTGCACAAGAATTTTCAACAAAAAACAACGTTTCAATTTTGTTCACTTAGTTCTCTGATGGAAAACATTCTTACGCCTGGCACCTGGGTCTACTTGCTGTTCGATACTAAATAGCATGATCCTTTGGGAAATAAATTTTTGTACGTACAACACTGTTGCCGTTGCTGATTTGACTTAAGTCAGTGTCAGTGGGAAGAAAAGCGAACAAAGGTCTAACACAACGTCAAATTTATGCCTTCTCCGAAAGTGAGGTTTGAATTCTAAACAATGCAGGTATAGGGCCGTAAAGGAATATTTACAGAAAAGACTGGTAAATTCCAGGATGAGTAACACTTAAATAATATTTAGGTTGTACACGGCTATACAAGTTATGTTTGCAACATCGCAGTGGGCGTAAATTTTTTTGAATTCATTCAGTCGAAGACGAAGTCCCCCAGATCTAGATTCCGAAGGTGAACCAACAATGAAACGTTCGAATCAAAATATTTCTCCACGATAACAAAACAAAATATTCGCGATACTGTAGGTCAAGGTCGTTTCTACGAATGCGATTATGTGTACGATGCATGAATCATCGTTTCCCAAACATTTTTATTGTTGTTTATTTACAAAATTGAAGCGTGGAATATTCCCTCATATCACTTCATTGGGGAGAAACGGCTCAGTTTTCCGTGAAAATGTAGCTTTCAATCTAGGTCAAACCGCGATCGGCTCCGTAGGGACGATCACGTGGCTGAATAGGCAGGAAGCTGTAACGTCGTACCGCGCGACATCGCCAAATCGTTTCTTAAATCCCCATCCCTAAGAATTTTTCTGAATCTCTCGTTAACAGTCGAATTGACATCATTTTCAAGGTAGAGGACCAAATTCGAAACCGTTAGTCTCTCGAATCTCTCAGAGTAAGATTGAAACGCTGTGATAACATACAGCTTTACCTTCCACGCACATAAGTTGGTATCAAGTAGGTTACATCTTGGTTATCTCCAAAAGATAGTGGTACAACTGAACCAACATTACCGAACTACTTTTGGTGATTTGGTATTTGCCAGCACGATCGACGAAAATGTTGAAATATTAACCTAGGTCAAGTGATAAATATCTACTTTCATTTTCCCACAAGTTTTGAACGTTCAGTTTGAATGAATCGGTTTCATGCGTGGCTAAGTATACCGACAGGAAAGAAACTCCTTCAGAAATGTGATACCTATCCCCTCTACATGCATTTCATACGATACTCTATAATCTTTGCTCTCTTATTTTATTTTTGTCTACCTAAAAGCATAGACATAGAGACATATGTCTATATGTCTATACCTAAAAGCATAGACATAGAGACATGGACTGTGCCTTCCCTTTATATCTATGCATGAAATACGGTCAAAAAAAGTGACAGAGAGAAAAACACGTCGGGAATGCAGTTGTCTTTTTCTAGAATTTTGATTGGTCTACACTCACCTCTATGTGAACAAAAAAGAGAAAGGTATGTCCCGACGAGCTTTTCTCTCTTTCTAATAAATAGCCAATTTCATGCTGGCATTGCTCAGTCCATGTCTCTATGTCTATGCCTAAAAGGTATTGAATCGATGATTTGACACAATTTCATAAATTTTTTCTGTGAAGTATGTTTTTCTATGACCTAAAATACGGATACTGAAATGAAAGGAGAAACATAGAACAATATAATGCATTACGCAGTAGCCAATTATTCATGATTTTTTTCAGAAAGAATTTGAATTTTTGTAATAGCATCTCGAATAACTATCGTTCGTTTACCGATATTGTAGGAAATATTGGCTTCAACGATGTATTCGACGCAGTTGGAACTACTCCAGCACCTGTACCTCCTTTTCTTTTCATCTTCTGGAATAGGAAAACCTTGAAATACAAGCTGGGAATTTATTTTCAGCCCTGCCATAATAGGGACAGTGAATCGATGATGCAATTCCAGAAATAGAACCGACACCAGCGCGCATGTAAACACGTGCAACTCGCAAAGAATAACAAAAACAATGAAGAACCGAAGACATTGAAACTCTTTCATCTTTGAGAAAAACTCGATCAATTATTGCGCCCTATCTGGATTTCACACAGCATTCTCCACCAGAATCGAAATTCTATTCCCAGATTGTGGTCTAGTCATATACAAACAGTTCTTCAACACACCCTGTATGTAATCAAAGAGTAACAACTCTTGATGTAATGACATGTTTTCCAAGGTCAGAAGACTGTGGTTTGATGAAATAATGATGTCGTTAAACAATAATTCCTTCGCTCCAAGTCGATTCTAATTTGTGTTATTGTTTTTATTGGGTCCGGAAATGTTGAATGAAATGAGAAATTTTCGTTAATCCTCGTGGCTCAACCCAGATTTCGATCTGCCATATTGCTTGCTCCCTCAACGTCGTCTTCTCAGTACAAGATGTACTTGACCTACTCGCAAATATTCTCTGAGAATGTACAACTTGATGGTTGTTACTCTTTGGTAGAATTACGGAGAAGAAAAGTAATTAGCTTGGATACCATTCTTTTTCGATCAATGTCCACAAAGTTGCCTGTATCGGCCAGCTGATAGTTCACCCCCACTACGAACGGCTACGTCACCGCAGCCCGAACCTGTGATTGGCTAGATATGTTCGTGTTCGAAATAATAGTTGCGTGTATGCATTGTTTTCGATGGGATTTTTCCGAAACAATTTTCCTGTGACGTTCACTTATCGATGAATACTTCCTGTTGCGCCATATTTACATTTCCTCGTCCGTAAAAACTTTTAGGTTTAGCGTATTTACGTTCAACCCCCGTACAAACAAAACTCCTCGACAACAAAACGAGTATCGATGCAGTTATGATCTAGCAATCTGACAGTTTTATGATGTTATCCAACAGATTTACATTAATTGACACGCTATAGGCGAAAGTAGTTGGTAAATGTAATGAATCTCCTTGTAGAAATGTGCATGGTCGAATTATTCAGCTTTATATAATGAAGAATATTTTAATTTGTTGGTTAAGTTATTATTCATGGAAATGAGATGATACAACCATAGACTTATAATGATGACGACTTATTAAGTCTATGAACACGGCACAGAAAAAATGTGAATTATTGAATGGTTGTCTTTACACAACCAGATCATAGACGAGATAGAAAAGTAGTTGGACGATTGTTCGATGTGATACATTCGTGAATGAACGAATTTCGAAGTCCAAGGTGCTCGAACGACATTATTTCGTCTGGAAAAAAAATCTCATCACAGAAATTCGATCCACACACCTTATATCACTACGTTTGCCTAAGTTCTCATTCCCAAGACCCAGGTATCAGCTCGTAGAACTAATTCACCAAACCGCACAATGTCACAAATCGAATCTCATCATCTTCCTGTATCGATTCCATAACAAACAAAGCACCGCACCAACAGATCGACCTGACAACAACGCCGTTACTCAACTGTGCAGTTGGACCTCTTTTGAAAGTACAGCTGATCGAGCTCCTGCAGCGATAGAAACGTCACGGGCCACAGCTGATTCCCGTTTCCACCTCCCTCGCCCGTTAACAGCAGGCTCGCCATGGGACCGAACGGTGCTATACGCGACGTTGTCGGATCTTCGTCAACGCAGGTGGTATTAAGGGAATTTTCATTTCCGAGTACGGGAGGTGCTTCATCAGGTTTTGTTGTTGTTTGAGAAGAAAGTATTTTCTTCTAAATTTCATAGTATTTTTTCTCAAATATTATATTTTACCTAAAGTCATCGATTGAAGGATACTTGGAAAGGTGCTTGCACTCTTCTTGATAAGAGAAAGCCCAGAATGAGTTTCAGGAATAAAGAAACATTGTTGAGTAGAATTAAACGCAAGCAATTTAGCTTGTATGTCTAAAAGCTACCGGATATGTGGGTTATTACAGTGGATCGGGCATTCAAGTCAATATTCTATGAAATAGGCTGGCTTTTTCTTCACAGGCTGTGCCCGCTCAAGAATTCCTTCGGTTAGTTTCATTCAGGTTTAACCAACTTATTATAATATGTAGATTTCGTAATCTGAAACTTTGGTTTGGAGAAATTTCTTTAGAAATTAGAAGTTCAATTCCGCCGTTTAAAAAATCAAGCGTGATCAAACGTAAGTCCATCGTTTTCCAGACTTTTGTGTTCGAGAGCCGGCAACGTCGCCCCCATTTCCGTGTCGGGTATCAAGGTTGGCCGCGACACGTGCCCAGCCCGGCTGTCCGTGATCTAGGTTCGCCGAAAAGACGATCGGCCAGCTTCGGCTCAGTTCGACTGCCACGGTCGGCTCATTAGACGAATGCGCGTTACTTTTGTTTTGTCTGTGGAAAACACATTTTTCTAATTTCTACGTCTTTATGAGCTCTTCTTATCTCTGATCTGTTTGACCTATTTCGTCCACAGATTACGAGAACAAGTTGTTTCTGTAATCTGTGATTCCGTCTCGAATTCATAGAATGCAAGATAATTAATTTAAGCCATAGACAAACTAAATTGATCGCTTTGTCTATGGTTCGTGTTAAGATGTCATGAATTAATACTTTCGTTGAATACATGTATTTCATTATGCGCAGAGCATTTAAAAGTGCGAACTTTTCCTTCAAAATATTGATGAGATAAAGGCCTTTGTTCGATCGAGGTGCTTCAACCCCGTCGGTGCTGCAGAAAGGGAAGGATCCAGACGAATTCACCTCGCTCTGCTCCCCCATGGACGGTCTTGGTTTTATTGCTTAGCGTGTTGCCGAACTTAGGGGTTGGAGGGGGAGGGCCAACCAGAACTGTACGACTAGACTGTGAACGAGGCTTCAACATAGTCTAGACAGCGAAAGTAAAAAACTCCAAAGTATGACTTTGGACACATGCCAAAGGTTGCCAGATGTGTCTATGGACGAGTCGAAGGTCGCAGTATTGTATTGATGTTTATGTTCTGTGATTGTATTTCTTCAGTTCAAATGCTTTTCTAGGTTGTTTGTTTGTTTATTTTTGGTACAAGCTAGCAGCCTCTCTAGTCGGGGATGACGACGATCTGGGCTCATCAGCACTATGAGGCCATACCATATCCAATTTCGGGTGAAATCTTGGTACCTACTATGTAGTTGTTTTCTGGAGGTCCCGAGAAAAAAGGAAAAAAATTTGACGAAGATTAGAAAGTTGAACAAATGGATATTGGTCTTTCGAGACTAAATTATTCATTCGAAGGCATTTGTATTCGTATTCTATGTAGGGTAGAACAATAGAAGCTTTTTCCGACACAATTAACAAAAGAATGCTGATATCTTCGATCTTTTTGACAAAGGGTAGTTTTGATATATTACTTCCGATAATGAACAGTTGAAAACGATGGGCGATAAATAATAAAGAACCATCCATTCGCCGTCTCGGCTTTTTCTCGAAAACTACTGGGAGTAAACTCAATGAAATCAGTTCGAAAATCGATTAATGACAACAAATGATAAGTATCGTATTCATGTTATCGAATTTTGAATTGTTACAACCTTTTCTCGATTTGTATTTACAACTACCTACTGCTTGTGTGGTGTAGACGGGTGGCGTTTTGAAATAAAAAGGGCTAATAAATACAAGTCTGCAGGTTCGAGCCTAACGGCGACATTTATTTTTTTAAATTTAGATTCCAATAATGATGTTGGAATGTTTCGATGATTTTGTAATCACGTGTAACATTTTCAGCGTTTCTTATTACTTGATCTTCAGTTCAAGTTATGAATGGTATCTACTCACCTTTGTTAGACAGCTACAAATCGGGGTAAATGTAACCAATTCGAAAGTAGGTATACCATTGTTTGGTGGGTACCTGTAACAATCTCTAGTCTTCTTTCTCGCTCTCGTTCCACTTTTACCCGACTCTGAATCGAGATAAGATCGAATAACCTTTCAGAAAGAAAATAAGAAAATCGTGAGCGTATGCAGCAACGACCGAACAAGAATCTACGATGTCTCGAAATAATATCTGAATCTTTCTTCCGTGTTTATTCCGAGACACCACGTTGGGACAGCTAATAAACTCGTGCGTCTGACAAAACAACAAACCGAGGACGTGGTGATGCACTTGCTCTACGGCTGTGCCAGCACCAGGTCAAGATACGGAGGAGGCAAGAAGGGAGAGACAACGACCACCGAGTTTAACGCCCGATCGAGCACAACAAACTCTTCGGAAGAGCGGATTGAAAAAAAGTTCCCGTTTGCTCTTTAGAGGCAAGGAATCGATCTGAACGTTTTTATCGAGATGAACTCTGCCTACACAAGAACCAAAACAAGAAGATAGAGAGGCAGCGTCCAAACGAAAACTCCTAATCTAATCTGGCTTAAAATTCAACTGCTAGACTTAAATGCACTCTTTGGGCGGAATAATACATTTCTGAATGATTGGGACTGATGAAAAATCAAAGTAAAAAGTTTCAAACAATACAAGGTGAATCGATGATTGTTATTATTTGTGTTCTGTGATTGTTAATGTGTATATTACCACGGCCGTCTAAAGACGGGGTTTAGGAGGCCGTGTACATAGACATATATAGAGTCTATGTCTATTTGATTAATCATCAAATTCTATGGAAACCCGAATTTCGAGAGACGTCACAAAAAACTGATAATCAACCAATAGCATAACATGAAATTTGGGAATTTTTTCATATATGTAAATAGTTAGTTTTACAACCCCATAGTAGCGATCCATTTGAAAATTTAATTTATGTATTCTATATAATAGATCTATGGTTTCGTCGGGAATATTCTATGCTTGCACGCTATGCTCAGCCACAGACCTTAAAAGAATCACACAGACCATCGAGTATTAATATCTACTCAATGCCCTGACACATGTCACTTCATACCTATCGGTTTTTTCGTTCAAGGCCACCGTTTCACGATTCCTTTATTCAAACATCAATCTCTGCTTCAATTAAAATCTAATTTGAAAATGATTCATTTTGGACGTTTCTTTTGTACGGACTCGTTATTACGTTTTCTCCAATGCGTCATGAGGGAAGAACAACTCAAATCACCTTTGTTTCACCGTTCAAGGACATTACTGGGGTCATATTTTTCAAGGGTAAACCTTGCTAACTATAAACGATATTTTCTGCCAAACCATCGGCGTTTACAATGAACGTCATTGGCAATGAAAGTTGGCAGAATGTTCATATTGATCTTATCCTGTTATTGGTCCTAAATCTCGAAATGCAATCGCCTACTTCGCTGTGGGACTCGCTGTGGGATCTTTATTATTACCGAGTTTCGAAGGATTTGAATTTTCTCTGAATCAATATTGAGAGAGAAAATGAAATACCCAGTGGGTCTCGAACTTTATACAGGGTGTTCAAACATTTTTATACCAAATGCCCACTTTAATTATCCTCCAAGAATCACCCCTGTCATTTTTTCGGTGTCATTCAGATACACCCTGTATATTCGTGTTCAACTCAAAGCTCATTATAGAAATAGCAACTCAAAAAAGACGTGAGCGCTTTTTTGATTACATATACACAATATAAATATAAAAAATTATTGTCGAATTATAATTTTTAATGAACCCGCTGTAAAGTTCAGTTTCGAATGAAAGAGAAGGTGATCAGGAGAGTGTAATAAGTTGCGAAACTCTGATTCCGACATCAAAACCTCAACCAGAGCTGAACGAATGTGAAATAATAACGTAATCATAAACCTCACGAGAAAGTTCCAACGAACAAGAAACTTTTAATATTTGAAACTGAATTGTATGTACCACAGCGATCGTTTGGTACCCTTATTGTAGAATCTAGCTTGGAATTAAGGAATGATCAATAAAGTACACATTCCTAAACGAAACGCTGTAGCAGTGTGAAAAGGTAACGACCTTAAAATTCAATTCAAAGAGCAACAAACCCTCCAATTACGCCATTAGTTCGAAAGAACCATTGTCGGTATCACTACCAAAATTGTCAATGCATTTGTGTTCTGTGGTGTACGTCTATGTACCTAATTAGTTTAATCAAAGAGTTCCTCTTTGGAATAAGTCGATGGATTTTTGAATACTTAAAAATTCATTTAAAAAAAGTTTGGATATAAGTGAACTACCCCATATTATTAATTGTAGTCAAAGATCTAGTTCTCTGCGCCCCATATGGCGTTTATATATGAAGCGAGAAAACTGTGATATTTATACCTACTATAACGCAAAATTCAAGTCAACAATGAGGTTCTCCCCCAACCATTTTTTATTCATATTTGAGATTAAAAAGGAAACATCACCCTCATAGTGAATATAATCTATAAAGCGATTCTCAACTATCAGGATCAACTCATAAGATAAGCATATTTAGTGAAAGTAAACTACCATTTCAACATACCGTATACGTATATCATATTTATATTGGATGTAACGATGATGAAATACAAGAGTGGTAAATCTAATTCTTTTGTCAATCTAGTTTTTTCTTCATTACCCTTCAAATATCCAAGACTTTGCAAAATTAATTCTTTCAATGTATGCGTATCGCGTATCCATATGCAGATATGACGAAAACATTGTATACACCTTATGTAAAATAAAAAACATTTAGAAGTGGGCATTACAATAATTAATTACGATGTGAACCAGAATTCACTTCGACAGGTTTACAAAAAATATGGAGGGCGAGTATTTCTAAATAATCTTTTATAAAATTATGTAAAAGTGGAAACCTGAAACCTTAATCCAATCACCTTTCGTCTTTACATATGCGATTTCCAATAGAACAAGAAGATTCTACTCTAGTCTCATTCCACAAACTCACCTTTAGAACTCTTCAAGATGAGTACGAGTTTTTCCTTCTACTATATGATCACACTTTCCGTCCAATATTTTAACATTTTTATGCACATGTCGAATGGAAAGTTTGCAGTTAAGACTGCTAAAGTCCAGTCAAATTGTCTAGTTCACTTTTAATCACAATGACTGAAGGCAAGTCTACTTTGACAAGTGTTATTTCTAGTCAGCTGTTTGTCATATCTCCACTCCAGAGCATGTATCTGCAACCCATCATACTTACAATCACAGAACACTAATATTCAGTCAGAGACACAGAGACACTCTTTCCCTTTCTCTATGTATTCAGTCAAAGAGGAATATGTCTAAAAATCACAGGCCACTAATTCTTGAAGTTCTGAAGCATTGGGCCTAGCACAGAACACAAATAATGTGCAGTCCCAGTGAGCTATAATCAAAGATATTACACAATAATAATGTAATTGTGTGTAATATCTTTGGCTATAATAAATTTTTTTAGAGTTCAAAGATAAATATATGTTGGAGAACTATTTACAGGCAACCTACAATTCTCCAATAAATATTAATTTTGGGTTGCGCACCCTCCCATGTCCGCGTGTGGGCAGGTAGGTTGCTTACAGTTCTCCAACAATGTTAAAATATAAATGTGTATAATAATCACAGAACAAATAAATAAATCTAATATATAATATTAATAACTATAATATTTATCATTTCGATCCTTGGCTAGCAGAGACTAATAATATGCTTAGCTTAGTCCATGCTTGTCATTGTTACTGTTGAAAAGGTGGAGCGAATGAGAAATATCATTAAACGATAGACTTTACCATAATAAATTTATATTCAGTGACAAAATTTGTTAATTCCATTTATTTACATTCAAAATTAAAAATAATCAATCTTTGATCACTTTTTTCCAGATTTCTTGATTCCTCCACTGACAAGAGGTCCTTTTTGAGAAGCTTTAGCTTTTGCTTCTTGTAGCGCTTTTTGTTGTTCCTTCATTTTTTGTTTGTGAGCTAGATCGTCGTCGTCCAATTCAGCCTGAGTTTTTTTAGGGGCCTTCAACGGCTTCTTCTTTCCTCCTTCCCTTCCAGACATCCTGAAATAAATCCTACTTTGAATACCCAGTTTATCACAACAATAATTAAGAATATCAGAGAAAAGATCTCTTTACTCATAGAGGGATGATTAAACTGCACTTCATGAAATCATATCCAAGATCATAATTATTCTTCAATATTATTTTTAAACAGAAGGCTTATGTTATACTTACTCTGTTCTTCAGGAAATAATTTACTAATTCCAGGTACTCTGGAGTTTTGCTACAACCGGTCTTTAGACAACGTGATCAACAATCAGTGACAGTTGTGAGTTAATCTATGACATATGATCAGTGATCACTGATCGGAAGTTGTTGTTTATGACTTCCACAATTCTGAACTACTCCAGACAGCACAAAAATATTCTTGAATCTGTAATCTGCAAACTACTCTCTAAACAAAAAAGTTACAACTCAAAAATTGCACAAATGTATAATATTAATCGGAAACACTATATAAGTAGTAGCAGTAGTAGAGGTGACTAAAAGGTGTAGATCAGAGTCAAGTAGTGCTTATAACTTACAATAATTAGTTTCAATTTCTTCGTGCTTTCTTGTTGTTTTGTTACCATTTTTCTTCAGAGGCTGATTGTTGATTTATCTATTGAGGTTATCGTAAGCTAATAACGCAACGATGAATAACGAAGTTAAAACTCTCCAAGAAGAAAACAGAGAAAGAGACTATTTTTTTTCTGTTTTGAAAACTTTCAGTAGTTACCGGTAAGTTGAAAGAATTATCTAGGATTCAGTTAGAATTTTATTAATTTTATTGTTCTTTGTGAATTGCCAGCTTATTGATTGTGTGAAATTAGATTTCTTAGAAGAGACCAAGAATGAAAATTATTATTTGTGTAAATTTCAGAGAACAATCTTTATTGAGAATTGAAAGTAAAGAAAATGCCGTTCAGACTTTACCTAAACATCACAGAAAATGGTTAACTAAGTATTTGGAAGATTTGAAATCCTTCAAATCGTGTATTGAAGTTAACTCCCAACTTATTCCTATCATATTGAAAGAAGCAAAAACAATATTTGGCAACATATATTGTACAGATGGAAATAGTCATTCTGAAACAGATGTAGGAACATTGGCAGAAGGTAATGATTTCTTTTTTATTTGGGGAGAAGGTTAATTATTTTTTTGTGAGTTTAGGATTAGACAAAGTCCAATCAGTATTTAAACAACTTATGAGGGATTGGAGCTCAATGGGTTCATTTGAGCGTGAACAATGCTATCAACCAATAATTGATGAGATAGAAGAGCAATTTCCCAAAGATAAGTTTGATCGTAAAATGATCAATGTACTGGTTCCTGGAGCTGGATTAGGAAGACTTGCCTTTGAAATTTCAGTAAGGGGATTTGCCTGTGAAGGAAATGAATTTAACATGTTTATGCTTGTTGTTTCCTACTTTGTATTGAATCTATGTAAAGAGGTGGATGAATTTGAGATTTATCCTTGGATTCACCAGTATTGTAACAATTTGAAGGCTGAAGATCAGATGATATCAGTGAGGTTTGTAATAAAGCAAATATTATACTGAAAAAATAACATGAAGTATATTTTATTGCTATCTATTTGTATGAAATTTAAAGTTTGTGATAAGTGTCAGTTTTCTAACTTTTTGAGAATGTATTGAAAATAAGTTGAATTGCAATTCTGAAAACCCTTTTAGTAATAAGACTTTAAAGTTCACCTTCAAAATATTTTCAGATTTCCAGATGTCCGTCCTATGCCAACACCTGGAGGTAGATTTTCCATGACAGCTGGGGACTTTTTAGAAGTCTACACAGATCACAATCAATGGCATTGTGTGGCAACATGTTTCTTTATTGATTGTGCACCAAACGTGGTGCAATTTGTTGAAACTATTTACAATATTCTCAAGCCGGGCGGTGTTTGGGTGAATTTAGGACCTCTCTTGTACCATTATTCAGGTCTGAAAAATGAAAAAAGTATTGAACCAAGTTTTGAAGTTCTTTGTGATATAATAAGTAGTGTGGGTTTTGAAATGGAAAAATGTAAAACTGGTATTAAGACAAAATATTGCCAGAATCCAAAATCAATGTTACTCTATGAATACGAGAGTATTTATTTTGTTTGTCGGAAATCCATAAAAATAAATGGAGAAGGTGATTATTGACAGAATATTTCATAATTTTTCTTCACTGCTTTTCTCATAATTTTTGAGTTTATCCACTCATTAGAATGAAAGTTGCTTTCAATGAAATGTGATATTACTTCCTGTATAAAGTACAAAGAAATTATAACAGAAACAAAGTATTGGGTTCTTTTTATGCACAATGAAATGACTAATGATACATTGTATCATTACACCTCAACCTTCCACAGTCTGAACACTCTGAACTTTAAGAAATTATCGTTCTTCCCACTTAAACATAATTTGAATTTGAAATATTTATACCACAGAACATTATATTATATTGCCTTCTGTGAATTTGTTATCTCTGTTCATAGTATTCATTCAGTTCAGAACTGATCCCGAACTGGGTAGAGCAAACCATAGATAAACGAACAGTTCTAGTCATAGAGAAAGCTCTTGTCTCTGGTTCTAGTGTCAATCATAGATAAATATGCATCCATCTATGCTCTAATAATCTATGGTTTCTGTTGACATTCAGTTCAGACATCTGTCAAAACCATAAACATTTTCGAATTTCTTAAGATATGTTTTAATAAAAATAGCAGTTACTAGTAAGGAAAATCCCAAAAATGGCTCATCACTATGTTGTCACCGCTCACAAACCTACTGCTGTTACGGCGTGTGTTACTGGTAAAATGACTGAACGCCTCTTATAAATAGCATTTCATTCCCTTAACCTTACTTGCAGGCAATTTCACTTCGGCGTCCGATCTGAACTTGATTGTAGCAAAAGACACTAGATTAGAAATATACTTGGTAACTCCTGAGGGGCTTCGCCCCATAAAAGAAGTAGGTTTATATGGGAAGGTAGCTGTGATGAAGCTGTTTCGACCACAGGTAGAAACTTGCAATTTGGGTGTATTATATCTACAATATGCGTTTTTCAGAATGAGACTAAAGATTCACTCTTCATTATAACTGTAAGATACAATGCAATGATATTAGAATGTGCAAATGATGGTGAAAACATAGATATAATCACTAAGGCACATGGAAATGTGGCAGATAAAATTGGCAAACCATCAGAGACTGGGATTCTAGCAATCATAGATCCTAAAGCTAGAGTTATTGGGTTGCGGTTATACGATGGATTATTTAAAGTTATTCCACTAGAAAAAGATAACTATGAATTGAAAGCATCTAATTTTAGGTATTCTTAATTTGATTTTTATATCCATTTCAATTTATGTTCAATTAATTTTTAGAATGGAAGATTTGAATGTATATGATGTTGAATTTTTACATGGTTGTGCTAATCCAACAATTATTCTCATTCATCAAGATGTGAATGGCCGCCATGTCAAAACCCATGAGATCTCTCTTAGGGAAAAACAATTTGTCAAAATTCCTTGGAGACAAGATAATGTTGAAACAGATGCATCAATCATTATCCCTGTTCCTTCACCTCTAGAAGGTGCTATTATCATCGGACAAGAAAGTATTATGTATCATGATGGAAATACAGGAATAGTTGTTGATCCTGCTGTTATAAAGGTAAGGGGATCATGTTGTCATATATTTATTACCAGCTGTGCCTGCCTGCATCAAAGACCAAATTTTCATTACTCATCTTTCTTAATTTCTCAGTAAATTTCATTTTACTTTTCTATTTACCCTACTTGCACTCTACTTCCTTTTGACCTAACCTACTCTACTGTCCTCTACCCTATTTCTATAATCAGCATTTTTGGGTGAAAAATGGGATTAGAACCCTCTAAAATGACATATTTGCTTGTCTGTCTAAAAATCAGGGTGTCCTATTACTGTCCTAGGATATAGAGTGCATAGAAACTGTTTTGTAGATTCTAAAAAACTAAACAGTTGATGATTCAATAGAGAATTGCACTCCAGAGAGCTCTTGGAAGTCAACTCGAAAATGAAAAGTGGAAAAACAAAAAAATTTATTTTCTCCCAAACAGTGCCAGATATTGGAAAGTTTGGTATGAAAATATAGGTTTTCGAACACGCTGAATCTATTGCAAGCAATTTCGAAAGCCTAACTCCGTTCGTTTACATTTTCATCTTGGAAATGGCATTTTTTCAAAAATTGCAATTTTCAATCTGCGATATCTCCTGTTATATTCGTCTGATTCAATTGGGATTTTCGGTTACTTAATCAGCGTTGCCTAGGCTTCCACCCTAGCACAAAAACTCGATTTTGAAAATCTCGATTTTTTGGGTCAAAAATGAGCAAGGGGTTAGACCCCCCTGAAATGACCTATTTGCTACTCTGTCTTAAAATCAAGTGGTTCTATTACTGCCCTAGGATATGGAGTGTATAGAATTTGTTTTGAAGATTCTAAAAAACCAAACAGTTGATGATTCAATAGAGAATTGCACTCCAGAGAGCTCTTCGAAGTCAACTCGAAAATGAAAAGTGGAAAAACAAAAAAATTTATTTTCTCCCAAACAGTGCCAGATATTGGAAAGTTTGGTATGAAAATATAGGTTTTCGAACACGCTGAATCTATTGCAAGCAATTTCGAAAGCCTAACTCCGTTCGTTTACATTTTCATCTTGGAAATGGCATTTTTTCAAAAATTGCAATTTTCAATCTGCGATATCTCCTGTTATATTCGTCTGATTCAATTGGGATTTTCGGTTACTTAATCAGCGTTGCCTAGGCTTCCACCCTAGCACAAAAACTCGATTTTGAAAATCTCGATTTTTTGGGTCAAAAATGAGGAAGGGGTTAGACCCCCCTAAAATGACCTATTTGCTACTCTGTCTTAAAATCAAGTGGTTCTATTACTGCCCTAGGATATGGAGTGTATAGAATTTGTTTTGAAGATTCTAAAAAACCAAACAGTTGATGATTCAATAGAGAATTGCACTCCAGAGAGCTCTTCGAAGTCAACTCGAAAATGAAAAGTGGAAAAACAAAAAAAATTATTTTCTCCCAAACAGTGCCAGATATTGGAAAGTTTGGTATGAAAATATAGGTTTTCGAACACGCTGAATCTATTGCAAGCAATTTCGAAAGCCTATCTCCGTTCGTTTAGATTTTCATCTTGGAAATGGCATTTTTTCAAAAATTGCATTTTTCAATCTGCGATATCTCCAGTTATATTCTTGTTCAATTGAATGAAATAATTAACGCCATATATTTCAGCAAAGTTCAATTATATGCTATGCCAAAGTAGATCCAGGTGGCTTGAGATATCTCTTGGGCGATATGGCTGGACATCTTTTTATGCTTTTCTTAGAAGTGGAGTCTAGAGGAGATGGATCTAATGTTGTCAAGGATCTGAAGGTGGAGTTATTAGGTATGTTTGTTCTACTGATTCATCTCTGCATCTGCTAGAAGTATCCTGAAACGCCCTACAATATCTCGCTCATGACATGAATGATTTTTTTTTCCAGGCGAGATTGCTATCCCTGAATGCATCACTTATCTGGACAATGGGGTCCTATTTATCGGCTCGCGTTTGGGCGACTCGCAATTGGTCAAATTGAATACCAAAGCGGATGAGAACGGTTCTTACGTAACTGTGATGGAGACCTTTACGAATTTAGCTCCCATAGTCGATATGTGTATGGTCGACCTCGAAAGACAAGGCCAGGGTCAGTTGGTCACATGTTCCGGAGCATTCAAGGAGGGTTCTTTGAGGATCATCCGGAATGGAATCGGGATTCAGGAACATGCTTCCATCGATCTACCCAGCATCAAGGGAATGTGGGCTCTGCAGGTTGCCTCAGGTTAGTACGATTTTGAAGACTTGTCTTTCATATTCATCCTTTCAAAATATTTTAGTGAAAGATATGTTGGAATGTCGAATATTCAGTTAGTAAGTCAACCAATTGAGCTTTTTCATCGATAGTTGAATGATATGCCACTTATTTATCTGCAATGGATAAGAGAAATAGCCTAAAATCAGTAAAAATTTTAAAAGTGTCTTTATATTAATTTGTTGTACGTAATTTTTGCCGGTACAAAGTAGAGTTTTCCTTTTCGACCAACGATGAACGGAATTATTTAAAAACAAATCACGAAAATCGGCGTTATTTGAAATGTCATGTCGTCATAAGAAACCATAGAATTCATGGGGTCGGCTAACTTCACGTTATACGACGAACGCCGATGATTACCGATTATGCTTTCGGAAAAGACGTGAAGGTCGAGAACGTCACAGACATGGGCGTAACATTCGTTTGGGCATACACGATTGAAAATACCAATGCGGAAACGCATCTTTCAAGGTTTTTTTTCGATTCTAACGGATTTTTTCATACTTTCTCAAAATGTGTATCTATATTCGTATAGCAACATTATCCACTTTCTTCCAGATGGCAAACTGGACAATACCCTTGTTTTATCGTTTGTGGGACAAACTAGAGTTTTGAGTCTCAACGGGGAGGAAGTGGAAGAAACGGAAATCGTCGGTTTCTCGGCAGACCAGCAAACCTTCTTCTGCGGCAACGTCGTGAACGAACAATTGGTTCAGGTCACTTCCGCTTCCGCTAGATTGGTGTGCGCGCTCACCAAAAGACTCCTGGCCGAATGGAAGCCGCCCATCGAGAAGAATATCAGTGTGGTCGCCTGCAACACCAGCCAGCTGGTGGTATCCACCGGATCTGCGA
Source organism: Coccinella septempunctata (assembly GCF_907165205.1). Taxonomy (NCBI): domain Eukaryota; kingdom Metazoa; phylum Arthropoda; class Insecta; order Coleoptera; family Coccinellidae; genus Coccinella; species Coccinella septempunctata. Next base: position 54,493,164 of record NC_058190.1, read on the forward strand.
TATACTACCTAGAGATCCATCCGAGAGAATTGATACTGAAAGGGTATGTGGTCTGGAGGTTTGAAATTCAAAGGGTTTCGTTTTTATTCACCATTTGGCAACATCGACTACAGATTGCGCAGTCAAAGGATAACCTCATTCTTTGACTGTTGTATGTGTCTAAAAGAGGCCTTTTAAAGATCAATGGCTGAAAGTCGTTCCATCTCATTCAGGAATTGATCCTCTCTATCTTAGGACCAGTTTATATCTACGAATAGAACGCAGTTCGAGGGGTGATGTTGCCACATTGTGCGCTGAAACGAAGCTATTTAAAAGTTGAGTACTTGAAATTCCATATTTGAAATATAAATTCATCAATGAAATTCGGGATTATAAAGTTTTAACTTTGTAATAACGGAAATTGAGTAGAATTTTCCATAGAAGACAAATTTATTTTTCTCCCTTATATGCACTTAATTTGAATACATGTAACATTTGTATAATTATCATAAAATTGCAATATTTCAACCCAGATCAACAAATTTGGAATTCGAAGCGTCTTGCTTGGACATAACACCTGTTAAGGAAGGCTCAACCTCCTCGGAATATGTTGCTGTAGGCTTATGGACAGACATATCCGTTAGAATATTGAGAATTCCAGATCTATCAGAAGTGACCAAAGAACACCTAGGAGGAGGTGAGAAATGGTATTAAATATTTGGAATTTCGAGTCATTTTCTTCGTTTCCAGAGATCATACCTCGGTCCGTGCTAATGGCGTCTTTCGAAGGCCACTCGTACCTCCTCTGCGCCCTCGGTGACGGATCCATGTACTATTTCATCATGGACAAGGAATCGGGCGTCCTCAACGAGAAGAAAAAGGTCACCCTGGGCACCCAACCGACGGTCCTGAAGACTTTCCGCTCCCTGAGCACCGTCAACGTGTTCGCCTGCTCGGACAGACCCACCGTCATCTATTCCTCGAACCACAAGTTGGTCTTTTCCAACGTCAACGTCAAGGAGGTTAATCACATGTGCTCCTTGAACTCGGAGGCTTATCCGGACAGTTTGGCGCTCGCGACCGATTCTTCCGTCACGATCGGAACGATCGACGAGATCCAGAAACTGCACATACGTACCGTGCCCCTCTACGAATCACCCAGGAGGATCGCTTACCAGGAACAGACGCAGGTGGGTTGAAAACTTCGCGTAATTCGTCGCTAAAATCATCGATCGTGATTTTTCCAGACTTTCGGCGTGATCACGACCCGGATAGACATCCAGGATTCGACCGGTCTGAATCCGGCCAGGCCGAGCGCCTCCACGATGGCCCAACAGTCGTTCGTACCGAGCAGCGTGGCCTCGCTGGCCGGCGTCAAATCTGGCACCAGCGGCTTGATGGGTACGGGCAATCCCGTACCGGAATACGGCCAGGAGGTCGAGGTTCACAATTTGCTCATCGTCGATCAGCACACTTTCGAGGTGCTTTACGCCTATCAGCTGATGCCACAAGAATACGGCATGTCCATAATGTCCTGCCAGTTGGGGAACGATCCGAACATTTATTATGTAGTGGGTGAGTCAATTTTTTTAATCAAATTACGCTGTCGAAATATCATTTTTCGAATCAATCGCACAACGCATTACTAAAGATTGGGAATATCTCATTCTTACATTCTTCAGTTCCATTTCAAATTTTTATGTTGTCAGTACCGATTATCTATGTATATCTGTCAATATTCGGTGGTTAAATCAAAGAGTATCAATAAGAGAATGATTCAATGACATTGAGTGTTTTATTCCAATGGTTTTGGTGTTTGAATTGTGATTTTTCGTTTGCTTGTAGTGAACTCTAACCGCAGTATTTCTGGCGCGTAGCGTCTCTTCACTTCAAGGTTAAAATTCCACGAGTCGGATCTTGCTTTGTCAATAATTGACAGTGAAATCTCTTGTTGTTGCTCTTTGGTTAGATATTCTGTGCAGCGAGAATATTCTATGCTATGCGCGTGACAACACTGACACATTGAACTAAAGAAAGAATTAGTTTCTTTAGTTCAATGCACTGACATAAGTGCGGGAGCCATTAAATATGAATTATTTGTGTTCAATTTAGTCGTAGAATGAATTTCACAAATAAAAAAAATTATTTCTCCATATTAATCATGCCTACATGATCCTGATTTTGCCCAATTTTCGTTATTAGCTGCAGCTACGGTCAATCCAGAGGAGAACCAACCCAAGCAGGGTAGGTTACTGATTTTCCAATGGCACGACAACAAGTTAACCCACGTTTCTGAGAAAGAAATTAAAGGTGCATGTTATTCACTGTGTGAATTTAACGGAAAGATTCTCGCTACAATCAACAGTACAGTTCGTTTGTTCGAATGGACGGCCGAGAAGGAGTTGAGATTAGAGTGTTCTCATTTCAACAACGTCCAAGCTTTACATCTGAAGACCAAGGGCGATTTCATTCTCGTCGGGGATATCATGAGGAGTATGACGCTGTTACAATATAAAACTATGGAAGGTGAGTTTATGGTTTGAACAAATAAGTCTCTCTCTTAACATGGGAATTTTCGAATTTCAGGCAGTTTTGATGAGATAGCTAGAGATTTTAATCCAAATTGGATGACGGCCATAGAGATACTAGATGACGACATATTTCTTGGTGCCGAGAACTCTTACAATCTGTTTGTGTGTCAAAAAGACAGTGCCGCTACAAATGACGAAGAAAGACAGCAGATGCAAGAAATTGGTCATTTCCACATTGGTGAGATGATTAACGTATTCAGGCATGGTTCCTTGGTGATGCAGAATTTGGGTGAAACATCTACGCCTACTAGTGGCTGTGTATTATTTGGTACCGTGGGTGGTTCTTTAGGTTAGTAGGAATATATGTTACAGATGAAGAGAAGACAATCATCTTAAATTTTTTAGGTTTGATTACATCAATTCCGATGCAGTTTTACGAGTTCTTGTTGGAGTTGCAGAACAAATTAGCAAATGTGATAAAATCCGTGGGTAAAATTGAACACTCTTACTGGCGTGCTTTTCACACAGACATGAAAATGGAGCAGAGTGAAGGATTTATCGATGGGGATTTGATTGAAAGTTTCTTGGATTTGTCACAGGATAAAATGAAGGAGGTTGCCGAAGGATTACAGGTAAGTGTTAATAAACTTTTTTCCTTTCATAGCTTAACAATGATTTGGATGTGATTTTCTTCCTCAGATGGTTCAGGAGGGTGGAATGAAACAGGAGTGCACAGTGGAGGATCTAGTGAAAATAGTTGAAGATTTAACCAGAATCCACTGAATTTTTTTTTAATAATTCTTTTTTGAGTTATGTTTACCTTAGTATGATGTTGCGAATTTTGTACAAAGTAAAGAAAAATAAGTTTTAACAACGTGTTTACAATTGAGTAAATCCTGGAGACTCATCTGGAAAGCGGGACCATCGGAAGCTTTCAAATTAGTTTCAATAAGTTTTGGAGAGAATCCCAACATGATAAAGAGTCGGCGTGGAATGTTGCAGATGTGCTTAGAAAGTCAAAAGTTGAGCTTACTATCTGGAGTGAAATTAAATTTCCAACGTCACTTTTTGATCTACAATAAATATGGGAAATAGTCCAAGTCAGTAAAAGTTGAAAGTGTCTTTATATTTGGAATTTTCGCCTATACAAAGTAGTTTCACTTAAATTCAGCGAAGGTGTTTATTTCTTCATTTTCTCTTAGAAAATTTAGCTAGTCTATTGGTGAAAAACAACTCGAAAACATCACAGTTTCTTTAATATCTAACCATACGTCTCATTTTTTCGGTTTCAAATATTTATAAGCATTTTTAGAAAATAGATAACTCAGTCCAGATGCTATGGTAGTAGTGGCAGTCAGGTACCTAATGAAAAAAAATTAAAATCAGATCATAGTATGATTTGAAAATGAAAAGATTTTTACCATAAACATTCTAAAAACGGGTGACCAACAAATTGAAATACTGGAGCTGTTAAGGTTGTTCCCACTAATGCCAGTTGTACACCTGTGTTTATTTTACTTATGAGAGTTGGTTCTACTTGGACAGTAGGGTAAGTAAAATCAAAATATTTACTCAACGTTTTCTGGAAATGAATAATTTTTAGAATAGGAATTTTGTTCAACCAATATTAATTTAACATTGTGGCCTAAACCCATTATTACTGCATTGCCCTTAACTTGAAAGAAATCTTTTCTTATTCCACCTGTTTACTTACTGGAGGAGGCAAGGATTTATATCTTATAACAAATGCGGACACCACAAGTATGGCATCTCTGGCAATGATAATACCAGTTAAAATGACTGGTATCAAATCAGCATAAGTCAAGGACAAAAATAAAGTTGCTACAAGAACTTTGTCAGCAAGTGGGTCCAAAACACTTCCAATTTTTGAACTTTGACTTTTCCAAGTTCTCGCTATCCAACCATCAAGCTGAAAGAATACATCTCATTCATTTTTGATTTGTTGCGGATGTAATTTGAAAGGTAACGATTTGATTTGAAAAACACACCTTACCAAATCAGTAACAGCAGCTACACCTAGTATTCCTAAGGCGTAACAAAAATTTGATTGGATTATCAGGATTCCTAAGTAAGGTGATATTATAATTCTCGATAAACAGAGGAAATTAGGAATTGTATAAATATTTTCTTTCTGAAAAAAACATATTGAAAATTTGAAATACTCATTATTATGAACTTACTTCTATTATATTTTCCACTTTCTCCCTCATCTTTTCTTTTGTTTCTCTAAAATCTTTTAAAAGAATACTTCCTTTTAGTTTGATCCTTTTCTCTGTACTTTTGAATCTAGTCTTGTTGTGTTGTATGTAAGCTTTGAGCTCTTTATTAACAAAGTCTCTCTGTGGAGTGATCTCCGTTTTTTTCCCATTATTATCGCCAAAATGTCTTTTGAGCAATGTAATATTAAAATTTCGATTGTCGTTTGAAATTTTAAGATTAGAATGAATGTAAAAGCTTTTGTAACAACAGCAAGCTGGGGAGAACTTATCGAAATTTGTAGGTGATGATAGATACTTCTCCAGTAGTTTCGGAAATTTTAACTGCCATATATTAGCTATCCTCGACATGATAAGATTTTCGTGGCAAATTTCAATAAACTAATGTAAATTGACAATGGTTGAAATGAAAGGCAACCAACCATAATATATGAAGATAAAAAGATGAAATTTATCAAGACAGGCTTTTACTTTTTGGTTCAATTTCCATCTTAATAAAATAAAACATCAAAAATCTGAAAATCAAAGATTGCAGAATTAACCTAACTTTTTTCCTTCTTGACCACAGATGAGAGCTGATTTATCTAACCATAGAATCTACATTGTCTATGGTCCCAGTCTGCCTGTATTCTGTGGTCCCCAAGAAGATGTGATCACAGAACATAAATTGTAGACCACAGAGAACAGCGTTTTCTTTTTTAATTCTAAAAGTACTCTGTAGTTTGTGTATGATACTTTGTTATTTGTGTTGATAACACTGTTATTGACTTGTCATTATGACATCACTAGTCGAAAAAGTTACAATAATTTGAAATATTTGAATTCAAATTTAGGATTTTATTTTTTTAGATTTTAATTTGGCATTGAGGAAATTGATAATAAATTCTGAAGTGAATTGGGTTTAAATGCGTATGAGTAAATATATTTGTTTGAGAGTGGATAAACCTCATTTAAATACTTATCAGGCCAACTGAAGGATCCCCTTGAGTGGGTTTTATTTTCATTGCGATAACATACAATTTCACCTTCTATTTCTATTATTAAAAATTTTTCAGTCAACTGAACCCCATAAAAATGGCAATAAAGTTTAAATTAATTGCCGCATGTTGTGATAATATGGGTATAGGTAAAAATGGAGATTTGCCTTGGAGACTAAAGTGAGTAAATTGTTACAAAAAACGGCAAGCAAGTGTATGGTAAATTACACATGTTTCAAATTTTTGTAGAAATGAAATGGCTCATTTCACGAGGATGACAACAGAAACTCTGGATGCAAATAAAAAAAATGTTGTGATATTAGGAAGAACTTCTTGGGATTGTATCCCTAACAAATACAAACCACTGGCAGGAAGAATAAATTTCATATTAACTTCTAGAAAACTTGATGTTTCACAATTTGAAGATACTTATGTTTTCTACTGCTGGAATGATATCGTTAATAGGTTAAACGATGCAAATTTCAAACAGAAATATGAAGACGTTTGGGTTGCTGGAGGGAGTAAAGTGTATGAAGTGAGTGATTAAATCATTTAAGAAAAATGATAAAATTGGATTGCCTTCTCGTTTTTAGGCTGCTATGAGTTCAGAATATTTCTACAGACTCTATTTAACAAGAATTAAAAAAGAATTTGAATGTGACACCTTCTTTCCTAATCTAGTTAGTCACGTTGAGAAAGTAAGGTGAGTATTTCATCACACAACACATAAAAAAAGAGTTCATATATGTACTTTACAGTGATACTAGGGTTCCTCAAGGTATTCAGGAAGAAAAAGGAATTCAATGGGAAATTGAGGTTTGGGAAAATAGAAAATTGAAGCTGGATAATTGATTCAGTGATAACCAACACAATCACTAGATAGTAGGAAAATATAAAAACATTTTTTGATCACATTTTTATCGTTGCAATATAATATTTTTACTGAAACGATTCTATTTTTTGGAAAGGTTGGATTTATTTTGAATAAAATCAAATGAAAGCGTATCAGGCTTGCGGAATGAATGTCTGAGATATTTTTCAAACAATAGATACTCCAGAAGAATCCAAGAATTCAAACTTTGGTAAAGTAGTTGTATAACAGAAAAGAGTGGATAATTGACTAGGATCGGCCTATAGATGAATAAATAACAAAAAATGTAGTTTGATATTGCTATATTCACTCCTTCATAGCTATACATAACATCAATATGAAATATTTACAACTCATAAATGTCTCAACAATTATTTATACGCAAAAATACTTCTTAACATTTGATATTTTTGGCTTAATCCATTCGTTCTAAACAAAGAACATTCGATCAGACAAAACTGAATAATACATGACTCGAGTCATAACCTTTAAAATGATATTTATTTCTCATCAACTATTCTATCAGTTCCATAACTATTTATTTACTTACTTACTTACATTGTACCTTATATCTTTGTTAATCAGTTCATCCAGTAAATTCGTTACTTTTCCAGTTCAATCTAAAAATAATAAAGCTTTGAAAAAAGAGTTGTTCCACTAAAAGCAACTCAGTTGAATTCAAAATTATCCTATTAGAATATGTAATTATTTTCATTAAATTTCAAGAGTCCAGTCAATGAAATAAACATAGGGTTAGTGAAAAATTTCTTTTATAAAAGGAACTGATAGGTTATTCTCCAATACTTCACTATGATAATAGTAATGAATTATGGCACTGCCTTTGTTCTACTTGACCTCGCAGATTGGGATCAAACTAGAATTGTCCCATTTCAAATGAAAAAAATTCGGAACAGTGCAGAAAAACATTTCCAAAATGAATTTCGAAAACCCTTTTTCCGAGTTCAATGAAAAAGCAATATATTCCAAGATAAACCAATTTCCACCGCGGCTCCTCAAAACTTCAACATAACAAATTAAAAAATTTCATCACAGTCACAAACATCACAAGAAGAATCTTCATAAAATCGGTAGGGCGACAACTAGCAGTTGACTGGACTAAGCAATACTTTAGAATTTGTTGCAAAATGTCATTCTAGCTTTTCCTTCCTAACAAAGACCAAAACTTTTTTCGGAACATTTTGAAATTCTTTGAGTTGTTCGAGAGGTATTCCTTCAACTAAATAACACCTGATCCGGTGATGCTCTCCTGACAACTTTGGGGCAGCTGGTGTTTCTTCTGGTGGACGCACATCTGGCGCTGTCCCGTCATGTGGATGACGGACTGATTCGACCAGTCTCCCGTGGGCGTCGTCGTTCGGTAGAATTTCGACGCCGATTTGTTGAAGATTGGTAACAGTTCGTTCGCTTCGTTGGATAAAGCCTACGAATACGATCGTTAAAATTCGTCATATGCCGACTACAATTAGTGGAACTAATGAAAATAATTATAATAACCTTCATATATATAACAGCATCAGTACCATCACCCTCACAGGTTAAAAGTACTATATCGCCATGGAAATATCTGGCATACAGTCGGGATATGGGAAGACCACATCCATAACCAGCTAATGGAACTGTATGAGCGTCAGCTTTACTCGGTTGTGGTGCTGTCGAGTACATATATTTGAATAAATGTTCCATGGAGGATCTGGGTAGCCCCCCGCCCTTATCTGACATCTGTGAAATGATCATTTGATAATTTTTTCATAGTAAATTGAATGAAGATTTGTCTCATTGAAAAAAACATTTGATGAAACATCAAGTAATTTTGAAACTATCAAGTTCAATTTCGGTAGAATTATGCGGATTCGCGCAATCTATCTAAAAAAAATGGTGGACACGCTATAGCACCTATCAATGTGAAAATTTGCTGCTTATATCAAAAACGATTCAGCCATTTTCCGTTTTTTGAAATTTACCAAAGTTTCAGGTCCTTTTTTAGAAATTTTGTTTCCTGTGATATGGGGGGAATTTTTCGAACGAATTTCATTTCAGGTTATGAAAGAGGAAGGTTCTCACCTTGAGGCAGATGTCTTCTTTTCCCTTCGAAACGGTCACACTTATGGGTGGATATTTATCGACGCAAGAGTGATATTCCATCACAGCTCTCATGGAATTCTTGAACAATTCGAACAGCATATAATATAAATGCGATGGAACATAAACCATCTTGATACCGTGCTCCGGCTCCAAATCTGAAGATATAAACGAGGAATCAAATCAGGTTAGGGCTACGGATCGCGAGATCTTTACCATGATGTGTCGATTCGGTTATGATCAAGTCCGGAGAGTCTAGATAGTACTGATCACAGAGAAATCTTGCGTTTTCGTAGGCGTCTTTGATCACGCTCACTATATCGCACTGCGGGTCTATGCATCCAATGTATTGATTGCCTTTGGGGCCTGGAGCGTTCTCCAACTGACCTCCGAATAGTAGGGCTGAAAATCGAGTCACCAAATATTTGGATATCGAGTCGAGGAATGAGTAAGTTCATGAATTGTATGGAAAGAATTCAGTGGTGGATGAGTAACAAATTTCACTCACTATGTTGATTGATCAACATCCTGATTGAAATCCGAGACATGTAGAATCTATCCAAGAAATACTGGATGCTGTTCTCCATGTGATGATCCACATCGTGAGATTCCTTCAGTTCCAGGACGCCCTGAGCCATTGTTTCTATCACGTCGGAATGCCTGTTTCTTATCTTTACCAGGTTACTGCAGAAATATTCTAGCGTTTTCGAACTCATATCCATCTTCTCGAATTCTATTATCTCCTGAAAACTTCTCATGTACCAATCGTTGACTGCTATAACAGAGGGCATTCTTAGCAGGTTTTCCGGCAGCAGGGCGATCTCTTTCATTATGTTTGCGAGGCGAACTGGTAGTTCTTTACGCAGGAATATGTAAGACTTTTCTTCAGAAGCATTGAGACCTGAAAAAAATTACCACGTGGAAGTAGATGAAGGCAAAACTAAAACGTCAAATTAAATTGCTGTTATACCTAAAATAATCTCGATGTTTTCAACTCAAATTTAGTTTTCCCACCAAGTATTTTTTTTTGGCAATAAAACTCAAGAATCTTCAGCTACATTCATAGCGCAATTTAGAAATCTAATCATTTTTTCTTATTTCTCATAAATCATTATTTAGCGCATCCACCAATTTTCAGTAGTCGTCAACTAAAGTGAATGCAAAATAGAGCTGTTTCCAGGAAACAGGGTAATTTAATCATGTTTCAAGGATGTAAAAACACATTGGATAAGAGGACATTCTACTCGGTTTCATATGAGCTAGATTTTATCAAGTATTTTCAATATACCATATTGTGAGTGTATCGGTAGTATCTCTCATGATTCATGAACAGTGAAATTTAGGTCGTCTGTCAATGAATGTTCTCGAATCATATAAGATGATAACCTCGACAGAAAACAAATATTGCGGAAACTGAAAAAAAAATCAAAATAACGTGAGCGTCTATGTACAAACCGCTATCGATTCATTGATCTTATTTTTGAATGTACAAATTTGATGAAATATATACACTTTGAATCATGGCTATAAATAGTTCTCATACGTGGAAGCCGATAACAAAACCACAATTTTTACGACTTCAAAGCGACCTTGCCTTCAATTTACGTTGAGCGCAAAGATTTTTCCTGATGTATTTGTTTACCAACTACGTACATGTAAATTTACCTACGTCCACCATATATTATTGTGCATCGCTTATCAATAATAATAGGAAACATCCTTCCGTCAAAATATCGTTGAGGAGATAGTCTATATAGGTTTAAATATACATCATCACAAGGTGAGAAAGTTCAAATGGAGTTTTATTTGCAAATACATTATGCCAGGGACGGCTCAACATAATATTGATGTTGAGGGGGACATCAAAAATCAGCTACCCACGTTTGTCTTATGAACAAATATTTATCTTGAAAATGTTCAAAAGCCATGTATGTAGTTGGTCAAAATTTTTTTTATTCCTTCGGGGATTTCATTAATTCAAAGTTTAGATGTGAAAGTGGCTATGCCGACCCTGACCTCGGTTATGAATACGTGACCCACGTAATCGCGTCGTCGGACTAGATTGGCAGGCTCGACTTGGACTTTGAAACGGGCCCCCCGTTTCATGGAATTTCTTCAGCTTAGTCGTCTTGTTTATGTGCATTTATTAAATTAACGGAACATGACGTAAACTCGATCGATTTAGGCGGAGACACAAACAAACTTTTGCATCTGGAAGCTACAAATAGAAATAATAATAAATAATAACTTATATCGGACGCGGTTCTAGAAATTATGGGGAAACTGAATATATTCATACATATTTTTCTGATATTGTGTTTATCGATATCCTCGGCGTTAATAATTTCAATTATCATCGATACGATGACTACAGAGGATATTTCTCGATTTCATCTAAATATTGGATCAACTGATAATGTGTCAATAGTTGATAAACGAATTGTAAAGAGAGACCGTAAACACTCCATGATCTAAATAAATATTTTTGTTTGCCTTTCGGTTGAACCGATAATAAACCTTGGTGGATTCTTCAGTGTGAAACAAAAAATTTCGATAAATATATCGAAATGAAAATGAAATTTTACTTCAACTTGACGCATTTTTTTTCAACAACTAATAGAGGTGGGTCTTGCTCAAAACGTGGAAGACGAAGCCATTACGAGCAATGCATTTTGAAATCTCATTGTCGACAAACTCGTGACCGAATTGAGATTACGAGAATCTTGTCGACTGAAGCCAACAAGTGGATAAAAGTAGGCTGGTCTTTAACGTCATATTATCAAAGTCCGTTTCCCCCAGCCAGACAATTTGGCATACCTATATTTAATATTATCCGGATAACAAAATTCGATTGCCAACATACCAGATTACTCGAAAAATTTTCCATAAGCTTCGCCCAAAGTCGCCGACCCCAATATTATTTGTAGATTTTCAAACCAAAAATACGAAGTCAGAAAATACAGAAATATACAGATATAAATGGACAGATAATATTTAACCCACAATTTTCTATTCTCAAACGAAAAATTATTTCCAATAAAATTATATGGTAGGTATACCAGCATTAATTTCAAATCAATCAGTCTTCAATTATCTTTTCCTTCAAGACGTACCTAAATCATAGAGTAATCTTTTCAAATCATTCTAACAGCATTTATGTGTTAATTCTGTAATCTATCGAAAAAAAAATCGTACCTGGTAATTTCCAGTAAACAGAATTCCGAATGATGAACAACAGATAAAGAATAATTGATTTTAATTAATCTCTACGTTTTTCTTCATTGCAGAATCCACAAATCGAGGTCAAATAAACAATTTTCTGAAACTTATAAGTATCGAGAAAAGGATTGATAATTATGATTTCATAAAATGTTAATTTCAATCGCATTATTTCATGCATGACCATTAAAAAATCATTCTATGCAGTATCTTATACCTACAGCGATAGAATTCTTTCTTGAACAATATCGGATTATCTCAATATACATACCTAGTTTCCTAGGTCCTAGGTAGAGTGGAATGTTACAAGATAGCTGATTGTTAGAAATAATGAACCAATACCAAGTAATATGCGCGAAACTTTTAACAAATTTTCAAATGAATGTGACGATAATTTTGATCAGCACAAATGGACATTGTGTGTTGCGTTCGTAGCCAACCCCTTCCTCAAAAGATGTGACCATTAATAGAAATATGTACTGAAAAATGATATAATCATTTCTAAATTAATAGTGCATATATAGTGATGTATTTTTATATTTGTATGATCTAAAAAGTGTGTTCCTACATTTATTATTACTATTTCAATGGAAATTAGCGTCATTTATGTAAAACCAAAGAGAATAAACAGCCTGCTCCAAACACAATATTTACATGTCACCAAGATCCTTATCGATTGATACTTCTAATCCTAATATAGGTGTTAAGTGGTATAATTACTATTATGAATTAGGAAGAAGGACGACCCTCGAGACAAATGTAATTAATATAATGATTAGGTCCTATTTCCAGTCGGCACCCATAATCTGAGGGGAGAATAATTACCCGAACATTTTTTCAGGTAATCGGAATAATTTTCTATATTCAATTAAATATAGGTACTATTTTTCCATACACCAATGTTGGGGATAAGACGACCGACTCTGTGAAGGGACAAAGGTAATAATTCACATAACCTTATTCCCTTTCCTGTTTGCATAATCATTATCGCAGTTTCGTCAGCATCGAATTTCCATATATTATGACCATATACGAGATGTACCCCCTTTACTTACCAAAGTCAATGAATTTTTTAATTGACAAGGGTGAAGGGTTGAACTGGGAATAGAAATCCAACATCTTGCTGATGTTCTGGAAATGCCTAACTGTTAACCGCATTTTCCACTGATTTTCCGTTCACCGTCACTGAAAATTTAGTTACGAAACTTGTAAAATTGTCCGGTTTATTCTTTACGCGCCCGACGTTTGATGATCATTTTGATTTGTCGACCTTGTTGGTTCATTTTATCTACATTACGGACTAGGCGATAGAGCGCAAAGTCGAAATGACGAGGAGATTCCGTTCCCGTTCGGGATTTCGAAGGCACGTTGCCGCTCTGCCTACACAACAACATAATTCCTGGGAAAGGAACGATAAATTCACCTTGAAATCAGCTTAAAAAATGTGAGATAAGTAACTCAACCTCATTCATTTTCGAAATTTCAATTTGTGAGAGACCATAGCAAAGATTAACTTCCTCTTTGACCATAGATCTTACAACAGAAGCTGCAATTTAATAAAATTATGTCAATTTGGCAACCCCGCTCAATTCAAATCAAAATATCGTAGATAAAAAAATATTCATTTGAACTGCTTACAATCAATTTATTCTCTTCTACCTCATCACTTTAATTGGCTTCTATTTTCTATAGAAAAATTGGTGTACAGAATATTCACAAATATGTCGAATACCCCCTTTATTCTTTGTTCACAAAATTTATTCTCAATGGCGCATCCACCATTATTGTCTGTAACATAAATATTTCCTATTATCTCCGTTATCTATGGATATTGCTATAATAAATGCATTTTTTATTCGTGTGATCAACTACAACCAAGTAAAGACTCGTCTATCAAGCAATAAAGCATTAAGCGAGTCATTATTAATATAAATGCGAATTTCTGTTACTGGTGTCACGACTTTCCAATTTCTCTGCATTTCAAGTAAAATTGGCAGTTTCTAAACTTTTTAAATCAACATTTCTAAGTTGAAGTAACCTCACCCCATCAAATTAAAGTGTCGAAACTTATTCGGCATAAAAGGAACTCATGGAGCTAGGAAAGACTTAGTACCACCTCCATGGTGGTAAATTGGATTTTTTGGGGATATTTGGGATATTTCAATGATACGAAAAGTTACCTATTCATAAAAATTCAATATAATATGCAAATAATAAAATAAATTAATAACAGAAGCTAGGACCACTTGCTGGTTCTGCCTCGATATTTCTCTTGTTCATTCGGCAAGTGTGTTCTTCGAGTCTCTTAGCCATATAATCCATTTGAGTACTGTCTACAACAGGCTCATCGATATCGGTGATAGATGACCATAACTTCTCAGCTGTCGCAGAAGCTCGTGGCCACACCCTAGATATCAAATTGTTCTTGTTGACCGCTTCACTCCACATGCATGCTTCGCCACCTAAAGCAGTTTATCAAGATAACAGAACACTCAGAAAAGATTCAGGTTCAATTATTACCTAAAACTAGTTTTTTCTGCGCACTAGTTCCAGGAAAGTCGTACGGATCGCATTTGTAGAAATTTTGCCAATCCTTCAAACCTCCCAAGTGATCCAGATACCAACATGACGAAAGAAGAACTGGTTTACCTGCTTTGGTTGCCTGTAAAAATTTTGGAGAGCTGCAGTTTTGTCCAAGGTTGAAACTTCTAATTGGCGGATGCGACAAATTCATTTTTACCAATTGCATTGAAAAATCTGACCTTATTCATTGTATTTGTGTAACCATCCTTCCAAACATGTACTATAGTCGAGTTGCTCAACTTTACTCCATTATCGAAAACTTCTTCCCACACAATAGGATTCAAACCTTTTATTGTGACTATATCGATAAGCTTTTTGATGAAATAGCTTTCCAAAGCGGCATAATCTCCAGTAATGTTTAAAGTCTGCATGAATTTCGTTATGTTCGGATTGCTCTGCCTAAAAAGTGATCAGAAAAGATCGAAGCATATGCTTACTCAAGGTTGACAAATTCTGAACAGACAAGATTTTGGGGCGGCATTTTGAGCTTGGTCAACCGAACTTACCAGCAATCAAAAGGTACTTCATCACCTCCCAGATGAATATACCTTTCTGGGAATACCTTGGAGATCTCCTCGAAGAAATTGGACAAAAACTGAAAAACTTTAGGTACGGAAGGATCCATTGGACCGTATTCATCGGAAATACCCACACATTTCGTAAGAATACCCGAGATACCACGTCCCCACGACAAAGTGTGCCCTAAAAACCAATTTTTACTCTAATAAGTGAGGAGTCGATTTAGAGCATTGCCCACCTGGTGTGTCAAACTCGACCATCACCCTGATACCGCGTTTTCTGGCATACTCTATAATTTGTTCAACATCGTCTGGTTGATAAACAGCTTCTACAGGGTGATATGCGCCTTTATCACTGAAATTAAAATCAATTAAATTGCGTGTAAGATCATTTCACAGGTGGATAATACCTTAATGCTGGATAGCTTTCGCTTTTGAATGGGAAACTTTGATCGTCGACAATATGCCAGTGGAACACATTGAGTTTATTGTAGGACATGGCATCCAGTGTTTTCAATATGTATTTTACCGGAATGAAATGCCGGGATGTATCTAGCAACAGTCCCCTGTGAGGAAACCTTGGATAATCATCGATATGAGTGCTGTTCAACCTCAACTTAAAAATGACCAAAACTTATTAGCACAAAAAAATCAAAAATTAGTATCATCTTACTGTAGCAGTCTGCTCATCCTCATAAATGAGCTGGGAAAAGGATTCTAGTGCTCTTAGCATCCCCCATACTGTGGTAGCTCTCAGAGTTTTATTGGTTGCGGATATTTCTATCCTATCTGAAAAATATGGTCAGATATTTTCCGGAGATAAAAGAAAAACGTCTCTGCGATAAAAATATATGCAAAAGGACATGAAAATGGACATTGAATGAAGCTTCATGCAGGTTTGCTAAATAGTAAACTAAAGACTCGGTTGTTAGAAAAATATACTCACAGCTCTCATTCATAAACAATTTAGGAATATCATCGTCTTTGCATTTTTCATCCAAGTGGACGTTTAAGACATCTAACCTTCCCAAATATAAAGAACGTTCAGTCCATAATGTCTCAAGTCTATGTGAGAACCTCCTTAAAATGTGGGAGGAATGGGAATTTGAAATCAATTTCCAATATCTGATCAACGCTTCATCGAGAATTGAACACGTAAATCCGGTAATCTGCGAAGAGGGCAAAAAAATATGTGCATTCGATAATTATATGCTCATTAGAGTAACTTTCCTAATGAAAGGAATTAATAGAAAATGAAATGATCTTGAAAAGGTAAAGAAGCGCTCTGAAGAACTCAAGAGCAAACGGTATTCTACAGTAAAAAGTGGAACATTTAAAAAAGCAACAGAGAAACTTTACGAATATGTTAATTTCCTACCTTGAACTGCAGTAATGAAGGATTGACTGTGAAGAATTCTTCAGTTTGACGAACATTTTGAGGAAGAGGAACTACGCCTCCCTTCGTAGGTTCAATAGGAAGTAGAGGACCACAGCTAATTCCCAAAACCAAGAATGCGAACAGAAAAAGCTTCGGTATATCCATGGTTCTTCTAATTAGGAAGAGAATATACATTCTGAATCTCGGTGATTTTGGAATGATGTTATTTATGCGATTACTTAAATCAACGATTCTTGATAGCGTTCTGTGAAGTGTTCTATGAATATCAATAATCGCGATAAACATTGTTTGCTTGTATTTTGGAATATATACTATTGTTATCTTTGTATCTCCGAATCTGGTGGACCTCTTGAATTTCCAATCTAGTTCGATCAAAACTCTCCATTCCGTTATTATTTATTATAGCAACAGGGGATATAATTGTAATAATTTGATTAAAAAACGATTAAAAGGAACTTTTGGGAAAACGCAACGGTCTCAACGTGTAGATTAGATATATTCTAAAAATTATATAGATTATCTCTTTAAACAAAAGTTGTGAATGCTTCTTAATAATTCAATACAAGAACCATCCCAAGGATCTAATTTATTGAAGATGATTTTTTTATTCCTAATTCTTTATTAATTCATGTTTTTTTTCTAGGAAAATGATTGAAATTTGCGTTCACTCCTTATAATGTTTTAAGTAATTTAAATGTAACTGTTCAATTTTTTTCTTTGTGTTACGAAACACTAATCGAGTGAAACGGTAGTTTATGATGATTTGACGAGAGTAATGAAGCGGAGAAAGTATTGGAAGAATTATCGGTCATGTTCACTATTATCTTTTATTAACTTGATTGTAAAAACATCGTACGCAATAAAGGAATATGTAATTCAATACATGCCTCAACATACTTTTGTTCTTCTACTGACAGAAAACTGATCAGTAAAGCAGTTACGTTTAAAAATAAGACAATCAATTTAAACAGGGAAAATAGTAATGAACTGTAAACGTTTACTAATTCGGAGATCTTTTCGTTGCTCGTGAGATAATAACAAGCAGAACAAGAGGATTAAGAGATCAACGCATTAATTAACTTTCCCAAAGAACGACAACGTGATGTTACATCCACGATTTGATTGTTCTTTGTTGAAAAATGTCAGAATCACAGTCGATTTGAAAGCATACTTCCTGCATGCAATAAAACAAGACAAGTGGGATAAACCATGCTGAATGTTACTGGTTTTATTATCACAGATCGGATTATTGGACTTAGGAGGGTATTTCAACGGGCTTTCTTGCGATTTTTTATGTAGTAATAGCGAGTTGCCGGATTCGAAGGATTCAATATGAGGTGTCTTCAGTTTCTTGGATTTGTTTTGTGTTCCATAACGCTGATTGGGGTGAGTACATTTATAAATTCGAGCTAAACGAAAAAGGTTAACTAAATGTATTCAGTAAAAGCTCGCGGATTAAAATTCGAAATATTGAATCAGAATTATTTTGGTAGCAACATTATTTCTTCGAGTTTCCCCGAATTTATACTTTTATGTCTGGATTATTGTCGGATGCTACTCAATTTTGGCAAAATGAAGTCCTAGCATCCGTGTCCATATAAAATGTCACATTTTCCAATGTTTAAAAATCGGTAATTTTATCCGCAGAAAGAAAAACCTCCAAGAATTATATCTGCTCTATCTATCTATCTATCTGGAGATGATAATTCGAAATCGTGTTTCACTTAATGCATATCAACCTTGGTCCAGTTTCTCTTGTCCAAGGATTTTAACACTAATTAAGTAATCAGCTCTTTGTTATGTTTCAAAGAAGATGGAAGATTCCTATTTGTGCAACAATGAAACGATTGATGAGATACTCATCCATTTAGAGCTTTATAAGGTTATTTAATTTATTCACAGGCACTACCTATGACAAGAAGGCAAGAACGAACAGTGATTATAAAACCACAAACAAGTATTAAAACATTTGATGTTCCTCTGGGAAATAGCAGTATCACAACATGGATGACAGTACAAAAAGGCATATTTCCAAACGTAAATAATAACATGTTCCATATCAGTTATCTCAAAAATAACCAATTTTTTTTCAAAATCATGTTCAGACAACCAACATCGAAGAACCTCTACCTATAGGAGAACCCGTTACGATATTTATATATCTTAAAGACGATAGCAATTTATACGATATACAAGTATCAGATTGCTGGGCTTATGACAATGAAAACATCAATCATTCCCAGAACAAAATCAGATTAACACCCTATGGATTCAACAGAAGGGCAGCACAGTAAGTACTTGTAGTTCCATGGGAGCAAAAAATAAAATTAGAGTATTTTCAGGAGGAAAACCATAAAAAAATGGAATAAAATGAAGTTTGCTTCAGATTTTGGTTTATCAACACTTTTACATGCAAGTCTGAATGCTTTCAAATTTCCAGAAAAGGACAGCTTGCATTTCGTCTGCGATGTAGAGGTAATATTAATTTTCTACATTTCTACTCACCTCTTGTGCTTTCGCTACATTGCTGTTTTCTTTATTCATATAATTTTTATATTTAAAAAAAGTCTCCGATCCTGAAAATAAGAGATAAACAAATATTTTGACATACTCGTTAGGTTATGTTGAATGGTCAGATTATCTACAGTGATTCTTATCTACCACAGATTACAGAGTAGTTATCTACGCAATTCCATCTCTTTGATTTCACCTACTCACATTTTGTGAAAGTTTTCCATCGATTTTTTTTTTCTGAAATATTAAACAATACTTATTTTCAGCTCTGCTTCAAATCATGTGAAACAATTTACAAAATGAGAAAAAGATATGGAGCTGATTTGGCAGAAACTGAACAACAAATCTGAAAAAAACTCAAATGGAAATTTTGAATTAGTGTATATTATCAAGGATTATCCTTTGTTATTAGGTATTATTGTGATTCAACTTATGATATTAATTTATTTAAGCGTCAACTCAGCAACTGCCACCATTTGATAAGTTTCTTTGAAACTATCAGAGCAAATTATTAAGGAAAGTTAAATTGTTGAATTTGAATAAAAATGAGTAAAATATTCGTTACAGTTTCATTTCTTGACCATGTTCCTTATCAACAGTGATACATAATATGTAATCATATTTCTCATTATTCAAAATACACATCATAGGCGTAAGACCAGACTGAACAAATTAATGCAAGAGATGGAAACCGCATCCACCATATTTTAATAAAATGGAAAATATTTTTCCTTTGAAATTCTTTAATTTGAATCCAGGAAGCAGTTTTTATATTGCACAGGAACAGAAGGACCTCATAGCCATATCCAAATTTGTAAATCACAGGATTGTTGTGCAAATAGTGTTTATTTTGGCCAAAATACTGGGTACACTTATGTCCATAGAACATAAGATTACAGATGGAGATGAATACTGTCATTTATGTTCCCGTAGACTTTTCAAAAAATTCTCGATAGCTCTGAATTCGTTCATGGAGAAAATATGAGGTGGCAGAAAATCCGTATCTTGAATTAACTTTTTAACTATTTCGGTGGATAGCTTCCAGCCGAAAGCAGCTATTTCATCATCCTTATCTTTATTTTCCTTCACGAATTCTATAGCCGGATCGTCTTGGGGCACTTTGCATAACTTTTTGAGCAAACAAAAATCCACCACCGACT
Organism: Coccinella septempunctata; assembly: GCF_907165205.1. Classification (NCBI taxonomy): domain Eukaryota; kingdom Metazoa; phylum Arthropoda; class Insecta; order Coleoptera; family Coccinellidae; genus Coccinella; species Coccinella septempunctata. The sequence goes on from NC_058190.1 coordinate 54,513,252, forward strand.
GTATCACATAAACCCCTGGTATCACTGGCAAGTTGATCTTGTTTTTTCTTATAGTGGTAAGGAACTGTTTGTAAATATCGTAGGAGAATCCCGCTTGGGTGATTATGTACTTTGCTCCTGCGTCACACTGCAAAAACAATTAAAAACATATATATTTTACTTGAGAAGAGACTTGAAAAGGTTCATTCTATAATGATCAAAATATTCTGAAAATTTTAGTTGGAAAACGAAAGAATTATGAATTAATCCTAATTTTTGTCGGATGCCGCGCAAATTTTCATTCGAAATTCAATTTGGTCATTCTTAATGGTATTATTTACTTTTTCTTTCAAAAACTTCATATCATCTTCAAGAGTTTTCGAATCGGGATGTTTGTAAGGGAATCCGGCAACGCAAATCTCGAAATGATCGCCATAGTTCGCTTTTATGTACTTCAACATGTCCGGAGTGTGGGGAAAATCGTATTTTGATTCTTGAAGCTTGCACTCCTGAGAACCTGGAAAGAACTATTTTGAATTCACTACTCAAAATTGACAAACTATCAATATTTATCCACCGAGCAAATACTTTTCAGCAAAGTGTACATTGTAATAATATGAAATAAATATTCAATGAGTCCTAATATATTTTTCAATATCCCTTTTCTGCTGCTGTTTGACCCCAGAAGATATTGCTGTGCCTACTTACAACATTTTTACTTCTTCAGATTTTGAAATAGATGAGGAGTATTATACTGAACCAGTATTGATGAATTAAGTGTTGCCTACTTGCGCAAATTAATTTAAATCTCAAGAGTGTCGCAATGAGATCCAAAGACCAACTAATTTTCGATAAATATCCTCTACGTAATGAGAGGTTTATACTCACCTCCTCGTAGACATAACAAATTCCTCACACCAATAAATTTGGCGTAGTCCAAAACTTTCGAAAGCGAATTTTTGGTGTTATTTCGCGCAGTCACGTGCAAAACTACCGTGTGTCCTCTGGATATCAGATCTTTAGCGAGTTTCATAGATGCAATCTCTTCGGGTTTTGTATCGTAACTTCCCAACCAAATTACGGAACAGAAATTGACTTTCAACCCTTCAAATACATCGAGAGGAACAGGCTTATTGGAGGACAGTTCCAAAGAACAGTGTCGCAACTTGTTTCGGTTGAAGACTTCGGTCAGAGTTGGATTTGTCGGCATGTCGCCTCGATATTTTGGATTATCCGAATCCATTTTGACAATCTTGGCAAATGGGAAAAATTGTGAGTTGTTGCTAGGGTTTCGCGATATATATTCCATAGAAATAAATCTAGATTTTAATGTAAAATCTTATCGAAAAATGTGATTTGAAATTAAATTTTTTCTAAAGTTTATTGAGATTCTTTCACTAGTGTTTCAATAAGTTCAATCTGCTACATACATTTCCATCGTCTCCATATTTAATATATGGTGGATACGCTACGCGTGTTTTTGCTTGTAACAAAACGGCTAAACGCCAAGTAAAGTTCACAGAAATTATATCAGATAAGGGGAAATATTAAACTTCCCTTCGAGTTACTCACATCCAGTTCTTCAACAAACTGTTCAGTTTCTGCATTCTTCATTTCAATAAAATGTAAACTCGTACTCATTCTGAGGCGAAGAAATCACTGATAGTTTTGTGAAAAAATAAGTTAGACTATTCTTTCAGCTCTATACTCTTTAATTATCATTCGAAAAAATGGAATGTCACACCAACAAGTCATGCAATACAAACAGACAAAAATATAATTATACAAAAATTATTTCTTTTTAATACTAACAACTGAGTATCATAAAATATAGAAACTTAAAACTTATTTGCCTAAGTATATGTTTCAATTCTATTAGACAATTTAGTAAATTATGTGAAGGTTCTTGAATATTACAAATAAAATAAATCATCGTATTAACAGGACAAGAAATAATCTGTATCTTCAGATTAAAATTAAGAAAATGAACTTATAACGCTAAAAAATACACATCCTAATCAAAGACTTTTTAGCTTTTCAAGATTTACATTGAATCTTATTTTATTTTTGCATGATTTTTTCCAGTGATATCACCGAAAAATTCTTGATTCAACAGGTGCATATTATATTACCTAATTCTGACGAAAGTATTTAATGTTTGATTCTAATACTTAATATTTACACGAATTAAAATCTAACCTTCAATTGGTCAAAAATACCGTTTCAACCTTCAGCAATGCATTTTTCTTTTATTTTCACAAAATCACGACTAGCAAATGAATATCAGGTCCAGAATCATCGATAACACATTCAAGCCTTCACAATGTTTACTAAAAAATTATTCTAACGCATTTAGCATGAGTAATTGTTTCAATACTTTGGTTTGGGATGTTTCTCTTATTTCTCCAGCAAGAAACATTTCATCAACTACAGTATAGACTTTGTAAAAGTTGAACACTAAATCCAACTCGCAGACATTGTGGAAATATTCATTCAGGACTTCAACAAAATTATGTATGGCTTCGAGATAACAGAGATTATTGTCGTTTACATCAACACATATACAAAAATAAAGTCCCGCATACCTCCTGTAGACTATTTTGAAGTTACGAAACTGAAACAGAATAATTCAACAACTGTTCCCATAGATTCTAATCAGTATTGTACCTCTACAAAATTTGTATGTTTTGCATCTCTGACAGTTACTACAGCGTGAACTTCTTCAATAAGTTTTTGCTTTTCGTCGTCGTCGAAATTCATATACCATTTAGCTAATCTGGTTTTACCAGCTCTATTTTGGATGAGTATGAAACGGATCTGAAAGTAAATGTAAAAGGAGGCGGTATCAGTTTGCATTTTGAACTGATGTCGTTTTTTCTAGTCATATGGGATATTTGTTTGATGTTAATTATATAACCTACCATATTGTGGTTGAATTCGAATACGAACAAGTATCAGTTATTAAACGAATAATAATTAAATATTCTAAATCACAAATAATATTGATATTGACATATAAATGTAATGCTGTGATAAAAAATTCGGTTTGACATTGACAATTTTTTGACATCGACATCCCAGAGTAGTTAAGTCAAAGAAAGAGTAACAGAGTAACTCTTACTCTTACTGTTACCAGTGAACTAATAACCAAAGATTATAGAGTTCTATAATCTTTGCTAATAACTTATTATTAGTTCACTGACTGTTACTCTTTGGTTAAGTTACTCGTTGTTGGCCTTGTCGCCAAGTAGCTGCAACCAGTAACAGTTCCCTTAAATTTTATTTAAACAGTGACAAAATTTCTTCATTGAGTCCTTGTTATATTGACAAGGCAGGGTATTTTCAGTTTTTCATTTTCAGTCATAGAGATGTCTATGGAAATCGATCACTGGCGTACCTATTCATTTTCGGGAAGATTTTTACCACAGAACACTAATACAATATACAGAGTGTATTATCATTTTAGGCATCGTATCATGTGCTTGAAATGATTAGGAAATTTTTAAATTATTTTCTAATATCTCGAAAAATAATGACTTTTTCGCTAGGAAAGAAAGACACAATATTTAAGAAGAATCGAAAAGTTTTGAAGAAATTGCAATTCCGCTATAAATATGCTCGAGTCGAATTCGAGAGATTAAACAGTTCCTTGTCCAGTCATACGCCACTGGTAGTACCCATAAACGTTTTTTGAGAGAAATTAGTACTGGATAACACTAAACTAGGTTCATTTTCATGTATTAGTAAGTAATGATACATCCTGTACCTACTAGTCCTACCACATATAAGAAGTATAAAGGTTATAATAACCAAAGATATTGCATTAAAGTTGGTTACTCTTTGTTTTAACTCACCGTCAAAGGTTAATATATAGTTCTATGGCATCCCCCTTCAACAAATACTGGAAATATAAAATATAATCGTGAATCGAATTGTGTGATAGATATACCTATAGGTATAGTATATCTACCTATATTTTTAGATTAATTTTTATCTACCTATTCTGAAAATTTCAAAACCTATATTCAGAATTGAAAAAATCATTTTTTATCATCAAGTTTAAGTTGAACATTTCATTCAAAAATTTCCCGACACAATGGTACCTATTATTTTCGAACGATGAATACATATTTCCTCAAATGAAACATTCACCGGATTCGGGATTGACCTTCTAAGCTCTAGACACTCTGTGTCGTGAAATAATCGAAAATGTTGCATTTCTCAGTATCGCATCAGAGAAAAAAGGCGACAAAAAAAAACGCTTAACATAAAAGATATCTATATCGAGAAATCCGAGTCGTCCGTCGTTGTTACTGATCTATTATTTCGGCTCAAAGGAGACCGCCGTCAGATGTGGGCATTTTTTAATTTCGTCACTGCTTCCAAACAGGAAGCTTCAGGGAGGCGCACTGGCATCACATCTCCTTTGCCTTCAAACAAATGACATATGGCCCGCCACGCCCACTCTCTGTTCGTTAGCCAAATAATTGCACAAATTATTCCGATGACATGATTGGGTGCTTCTTACGGTTTGTTTATTACGAAAGATGGCGTTTGCAGGTATACCTGCTTATACGGTGACTTTTGACTTTATACCCCCTATGGGGCTATAAAGTACTTACCTACCCACCTCTATACGGAAGTATATCTGAGTAGTACATCTACCTATAGGCTATCCCTAATCATGGCAGTAGGTAGATGGTAGGTAGGTACTTCAGCAGCTGAAGGAAAGTACATATCCATCTAACATCTAAGTAAATAGGAATATGTATATAGATTGTAGGTAGGGACTCCTAAAAATTTGATTAGATTTAATTTATTAGATTTCTAAATTTGTATGCATAGTAAATGTAATAGGAGTTATCTAAGAAGGTGCCTATCTATAACCTTCTCAACTTGAAAATATTTGATACCTAACATTATCGCATCTACTTATTTTTTCTATATGACATAGGTAGGTATACGTCCTCCAACAAATACATATCTAATTGAAATCCTAAATTTAACAAAATTTATTTAAAAAAACTAGCCATTATCGACCAATTAGGCGTGCGATAGGCGTGGCAGCAAAATCAATTGGTCTTTGTCACGCATGTCTTGACACAGACTGAACTATCCCCATCTATACGATCTGCCTGTCCAATTGCATTTCATTTTATACCTACACCTGTAATCTGTTGTCTAACGTAACGACCAACGAAAAGTAACACGACAAATTAGGTAGAGAAATAGAGAAAGAATACCTATACCTATATACTTTTAGGTATAGGTATATTCTTATTGAAGGGCGTAAAAGGTCAGGGCAGAACTCAGTTAATTTACTTAGATGGAAGCTGTTTCGAAATTCTCTCGAACCGAAATAATTATGATGCAATTTTATTAATTAGGCATAATCTGCAATCTTCGATTGTTGTTCGATACGATTCAAATCTTCTCTTTTATTGAACTTAGGTACCTATACAGGGTGTACCTATCTGAATAACACCGAAAATATGTACCTAAGGGCTGATTCATTGCATGAGGTGGGTATTTTGTATGAAATTTTCGAAAAAGTTAGAGTTATTTAGGTAGGTACAGGGTGTCCGAGTTAAAGTGTCTCTATACCTTACTGTGGAAACTAAAAGAGATAGAAGAAAAAATTGAATACAAAACTTGTCTGTAATCGATTGAACTTTTATTTTTTATAACAAACTTCAATACAGGGTGCTCTGTTTTCTCCTGGTGGTATCAACTTTCTTATTTTAAATGGAACACCCTGTACCTATATTATTGCATTTTTGAATTACTTGTCAAATTTTAAGGTAACTTCGGTATGACATTTGGTATGACTTCGGTATGACAAGATAGGAACACTTTAACATGGACTCCCTGTACCTATCTGAATAACTCTAACTTTATATTATTATTATTATTTTATACAAAATAGGTGTATTAGGAAGATTTCGATTCGTGAAAACCTTTTCGTGAAAAGTTTTTCAGTTTTCATCAGGCAATAGATCGAAAATCAATGTTTTATAATTAAGTAGGTACCTACAGCCTATACCTACCTATACATAGGTACTTATACCTAGATATAGGTATACCCACCAATAGGCAATAGGCTATATCTTACACCTATATTATCCTATATAAAGGTACCTACTATATCTATTAGGATTCAAAATAGGTATGTAGATTCTATATAGCTATACCTATGTAGGTACCTATAGGAAGGTATAGGCAAAGAGGTATAGGTATAGGTAAGGATACGAAAGCTTAGATATCCTTCTTCAATCCCCACCAGTAGAAAAAGTAGCTATGAACCTACCGATAGCCTTCCTTATCATAAATATTAGAAAAAAAATTTCTCCTACCTATATATAATTTTGTGTACCTAAATACTTATTAGTATCCATACGTACCTAATTGTTTCGAGGTAGTTTCTGAAATTAATACCTATGTAGGTATAAAATCCCTATCGAAGAAAGTATTTATAAGATATGTAGTTTGTAGTTATAAAATTTAGATATCTAGGTACCTATCCAATAAGCTAATCTAATCGAATAATATGTAATTATTCACAGTAGTCATAAAAAGTAGGCTGTAAGTAATAGGAGCGTTCTGAACAAGCCAATACCTATTAGTTGGCCAATTAACGACATAATTGATTGGCGAAGGTAACGCATATCGGTGTATATCAGCCATTTTATTGCTCAACCGTCAGTTGGGGGGCGTGGCTTAGCTTCCACCTCTCCATGCTCCCTCAACGCGATAGGGCGGTCCGTTCCACACGATTTTTCCGGATATTCATTAAGTAGGTTAACTCCTTGACACTTTCGACTTCGTTTGGCGACTTCACAGTCAAGTGGTTGTCTGATGCGGCCGGTTGACCATTTTTTTCGTGAACGCCTCGCTTGGTCCGCTAATTTCCCGCATCGTCTCGGCTCTATGCATTGTTGAGCGTCCACGGGCACTTTGTTGGATCGTTAAGGACTTTGGTTAATGACTTGTTGTTACGTGTTGTTAATTTACGATTATCAACGGTTCACTCTTTCCGTCAAACGACCCGTTCAACTGGCAGATTTTACTTCGATTTGGAATACCACCTCATCTGATCTCTATCAAGCATGGATACAGGTAAGGAGTTACCTATCTGACACCTGACATCTCTCTTATTTCTTTTCGAAATGTAAATAAAAACTAACTAACTAGTGTTTAGGAAATTCGCCGTGGGTAAAATAGCCTATATCGAACTCTGATGTTGAAGCTTTTCGTTTAATTTCATATCGCCAGTTCACTGCCAGTCCCCACCGACAAAATGAATAGATAATTAGTTTGATCTTACCTAAGTGTTGGCAGATATAGGTCTCACCTAAACCTAAGTAGGCATATGTACCTTTAGATACCTACCTATAGATATAAATGAGTAGGTTATATGATATTTTTGACAAATAGCTATAAGTAGATATTATACCTACAAGTAGGTGTATAGATACCTATACAATCCGAAAAACCTTCTTATACCTAATCATAAGAGGAACAAAAATATTTTTAAAAATTTTGAAATCCTTTTTGCAGGCGCTCGTGATTCCTAACACCTATTTATACTTCTTGCATAAACCAATTCAAACAGGAAATATGGGGACATTTAGATTGTTGCCCTTTTTATGTAGGTACCTAAGTATACCTACTTACATATCTACCTATGTACCTATACAGTAATATAGAAAATTAGCATATGCCGTAGGTGTAGATACCTACTCATAAATTTTTTTCGAAATCGACTCCTCTTTCAAGACACAGCCTATAAAGCTCTTTAACGAATTGAGGGTCTTTAATTGTTTCTATACGGGTATCTACCAAAAAACACTAAGTCATAAAATTCTACATATAAAATCAATCGCTGTGTAGTTATTGCTCACACAATTTTTTTCGATCCCATAACTTTATTAATGGGGGTTAAAATAGCAACTCCTTATTATACCTATATTAGGATAGAACTTATTTCATTCTATATGGAATAAAAACAGGTCGCAAAGAACTGTTTTTAAGTTTTGATTTTTTTCTAAGAAAAAGTAGACATTGAATAGGTATATCTATCGAAATTTTGCAGGAGACTTTTTTTCTCCAGATCAATGGGAAAATATAAGAGAATTTTATTTTTCGGAAATCTTTCCCACTAAAAAATGTTTGATGGAAAATCATGGTATTTTCAACCCCTAACAACAAAAATGTTAATATGGGTCGAAAAAAATTGAGCAACATCTATTTAATGCTTCATATTATGTGGAGTAAAAAAAGTAAAAACTGTTAACTCGTTAACAAGCAAAGGCTGTATCTATATCTTGAACCGGAGGTGGAATAAAAAAAAATTATATGAACTACCTTTGCTAATTTTCATCGAAGAATCATGTCCTTAAGTCCTCCGCATTCATTTACAGACACCCATATAGAAAATCGGAAATTTTTCAGTGAAAAATTAGAAGGTAGGAACCTACAATTTCTCGGCACATTTTGTCAGTATATACCTAATCTTATCTTCCTGTCATTATATACCTAATATATAACTACGCACCAGAAATAGAACGGGGTAGTTGGTACCCCCTGTATATATGTAGCGGCAGCTGAAAATCGACATTCCGGAAATTCCGATCTGTGACTTTTTCACCCCTGCGGAATCGCCTAATTGGCATTCTGACCATCCCTCTCTGGTCGTAGACGGATTGACACGTGACGCCACCAACAATTTATCAAATCTGATGCATGGTCTGGCATCGGAGCTTATTCTATATGTATAGATATGAAGAGATACCACGTGGTCAGAAATACATGGTCGTTATTCCGTGAAAGACGAAGAATATCTATGTAGGTAATGTGTGTGCAAAAAAAAAGAATTTTTTTCCGGAAAACTTCATCTGCTGATTCTCGATAATTTTTCGAAAGAATATAAACATGGTTGACTTCAATTTTGCTCGATGAATAAGACACAAAATCCAGGGATCCCCGACAATACCTACTCCTCTACTCGTACCAAATTCCTAATTACTTAATATATCTACCTAAATAGTTCAAGATGGATGAAGAATGAACATTACTCTAAAAAGAAAAGAAGATAGATCTATGATCTGATTCAAAGCAATTTGAAAAGATTAACTTTATCTTATTCTTTGCTCATCTATCTGTAATCAAAATATGCATATAGATATCTATATAGCTATTATCCAATTTTACAGAAAAATTTCCATTTTCGTCTACCTATCGGTAAAAGTTAACTATAGACACCTCATCCAGCGGCAATGTTATGAAATTTCGGCTGAAGTGAAACCCGGGAGTTCAAGTAGGTAGTCACGAATCGAAAAAAAATTAGGCGTATTGTTTGTAGAGCGAGTACCTATATACAGTGTGGTCTCTCGACGATGAGCTAATAGACAGACGCGACGACAGTCTGTAATTTTGCCGGTAGCTCGAGCAGACGGACACCTTTATACACACACTTGAATAGGTACAAATCCATTTAGTGAACAAATTTACTATCTGCCGAGCAAATATTTGACTTTTTAACAGATTATTTGATTTGGGACAACTTGAGCGAAACCCTCATGCCGCTGACGAACGGTAGTAGGTACCAAATAAAAGCACATTACTAAATGGAAATCATCAGAAAGACATGCTTTTGTTTGACTTTCGAACAGTTCTCCATATCATTTAAATTATCCGATTTTTTTGATATTCCTCTATATCTACTATTTAAAATATTTATTTCCTTATAGGTATATTTGAAAATTTTTGTGTTTTTTTATAAGTATTAGAGGTATACCTACCTATATACTTAATATAGATAATTCCTATATCTAAGAAAAACAATTTTTTTTTACTTTGTCAGCTTAGGTATTCATTCTGCGACATTGAAAAATGTAAAATTGACTGGAAGCAGTTTCTCGCATGCGGCGAATGAAATAACATAAACATAATAATTACGAAATATCGAGAGATATGAGATGGAATGAACATTAATGAATGGGTTGCAACTGATGATGGACCTAGTTGCATGGACGACTCGTTGAAACGAGAAAAAAAAGCGAAATACGATAATATCATTATCGTCGACCCGCGATAACATTTGACAGCAAGGTTCACTGATAATGACGTTTAAACCTTTTGATTTATTCGATCAGAATATTTCCCTGAGATATACTCAAAGTCTGAATGATACAAAGTATGGATTTCTATCCGCTAAATATTTACAGGTATTCATTTCGGAATCGAATCAGGAAAATTTTGACTTTTTGATTTGATGAATTGTCAATACAAAACGTAAGTATATAATGGCATAGAAAATGGAAATGACGCTGCATCAAGAAAAGTCCTACTTAGGAGAATCAAACTTTCAAAATTTGGCCAAAATAAGCTGTGATGTTCGTAGTTGGCAGATGTTACTCGCGATTTCCTTCAATTTATTCTCTTTTAATTTATTTTTTATATCCATCAATTGGCCTTTTCTGAGAAAGATTCTGCACTAAACTAAAATATAAGTACATATGCATAGATATGGGTATAAAAAATGCCTATATTTGTCCAACTTATCGTACAGAATATATATTTGTATAATAGTAACGTAGGTGTACCTATACATGTATAATATTATCGAATTGCCTAGATATACATATACCTATGTAGGTTTATTTATGTATATGATTGGAGAAAACAATTTTGGCAAAGTTCTGGATAGTTAAGAAAACGACGTATTCCCCCGATAAATATTGCATTAAATTTGAAAATATATCTACGAACATTCCATCCGAAGTGCCCCATAAAGATTCCATATTAATATTCTATAAATCATGCATGTAAATGATAACAGAGTCAGATTGAAAATTCGACAGATACGGGTTATGTGAAGGTCACCTCGAATGAGTAAACACGAAATAAATATACACAAAAGATGAGATGGTTGTTTCGTAAATATCTTTCCACTCTATGTAGATTGAAGTATTTCTGACGTATCCCCGCATAATTTGTTTATGTTTTTATTTTTTCTTGTATTCACTGACTAAACATTTCACTGAAAACACACTGTTTGTTAGGTAGGTAGGTACCGTGCATTGAATTGGGAAAAATGCTTTCCTCAACTTTCAGACAAGGAAATAAGTTGATTATTCCCATATAGCAGATTTTGGGAAAAGCCAAATCGGGAAGAACCAACTTTATATATATTTTTTTAAATCTTCTTCGAAAACCTGCCTGAGAGGCTTGAGCAGAAATTGTTGTTGCGATGTCGTTGATCCCAAAAGTAAAGTATGTAGTTGGCGATGGCACATGCATGATCTTTTTCGTGTTGAACGTTGCACGCATTAATAACTCAACCACTAGACCGTTTCCCATAAAACTTCATACGTCAAAATTCTCGTTACATTTCGTGGTGTTTATTTTCCCTCTTATTGTCTCGTAATTTCCCTCTGATATAGAATTATGGGTATTTCAGAGGTTTAACCAAATCGATAACAATATTTAGAAAAATATCTACGATTTACGAATGATACCTACTCATCTATTAGAAGGTAGGTAATTGAAAATTTAAGGATGATCGAAAAATTCATTCCATACAATAAAACTTAAGAATACTTATACCTACAATGCTACATTTCTCTTCAATTCAAGTCAAGGCTATAAAATATAGATACAGTGTTTAAATAAGTTGCCAAAAAAATTTAAGAGTTTAAACTACATACTTTAAAAAATGTTTTAGGTGTTTCATATAATTTTTTTGAGCAGCCCCTACTTTGATACATCAGAATCAAAATTGAGTAGAAATTCTTTAGGAACTAGAAAGTAATAAAAATGTTGGTAATTTCCCCAATAATGGAAAATAAATAGTAAAATAGTAGTAAAGGGTGTAAAAATTGAATCAACAGTCCATTTTGCTTTGATTATTCTGTTAAACTTTGTATGGGAAATACAATGAATCGCAATGCCTAAAGCGAGAAATTAAATTTAGCGAAGGCATATCTGGTACATGCATGATCGGCGTCAAATATTCGCACCAACAACCGACGCTAAAAATAAATTTTAAATTAACAATTTATCATGCACCGCTGCAGTTGTTATTTAGACGTGGACAATTTTGAGCGCGCCATCCGAAATTTCCCATGAATTTGTTTTACTAGATTGCTCCTGCAACCGACCGTTAAATAGAGTGAAAAATAATCATCATCCATCTTCATCAACGTTTCTATTATGTTCGCACCAGATCGGTTATTACCCATATTATACTTTTATTGTACCTACTTTATATTTCTATTTTGAAACTTATAGTCGATTCTTTCATATTTTCGGTTCTCTCATTAGGAATGGTATCTAGCTGAAATATAATATCTAATCAAGGAACCTTGAAGTCATTCTAAGGTTCTTTTTCCAAATTTTGCTTGACGATTTTATAACTGATCTCATCTTTTTGGGAATTTTTCGATGGTCAACTGTCGTTTTTCTTCCAGAAAAATTATCTTAGATCTAAATGTGATACATATTCTGTAAGGGCAACTCTTCTAGTTATAAATCTGAGAATTTAATCCATCTCGGCACAACCGTTCGGTCTTGAGGAAGTTTTAACTGACCCCATCTTTTTGAGAATTTTTCGATGGTAAACTTGCGAGTAGTTTTTCTTCCAGGAAAATTATCGTAGATCTAAACGTGATACATATTCTAAAAAAGCAACTTTTCTTGTTAAAAATCTGATAATTTCATCCATTTCGGCACAACCGTTCGGTCTTGAGGAAGTTTCAACTGACCCCATCTTTTTGGGAATATTTCATAGGTCAACTTTCGAGTAGTTTTTCTTCCAGGAAAATTATCGTAGATCTAAATGTGATACATATTCTGAAAGAGCAACTCTTCTTGTAATAAATCTGAGAATTTCAGCCATCTCGACACGACCGTTCGATCTTGAGGAAGTTTCAACTGACCCCATCTTTTTGGGAATTTTTCGATGGTTAACTCTCGAGTAGTTTTTCTTCCAGGAAAATTATCGCAGATCTAAATGTGATACATATTCTTAAAGACTAACTCTTATAGTAATAAATCTGAGAATTTCATACATCTCGGCTAAACCGTTGGGTCTTGAGGAAGTTTCAACTGACCCCATCTTTTTGGGACATTAGGTTACCGTGGTTTGCCATTACCTATATCAATTGAAGGTATAACTTCCGATCAAGTAGGTTGTGATTTCGCGAGTATAAAAGTGAACAGTGAAATGAAAAAAATTCATTTCCTAAACTAGGAGTTCCTTTTTTTTCTTTTAAATTGTTTCTATACCTATGCAATTGAAAAAAAATGCCAAATATTGCTAGATATCAATCTCCGTCGGCGAGTTGAAGTTGAAAATTTAATTTTTCGTTTATACAAGTCGCGAGCGCTGCGACAAATAACGGTAGTACGTATGGAGTGACAGACGTCATGTCGACGCTGTCCGACCCTACATCACCTCCATTGTAGCGCGTCGAAATCTGTTTTGAATTAGTGAAAAGTTGACTAATGAACCGGGCACTTTAGACGATATTAAAAGGTTTACAGGCCACTAAATTCACTCCAACAAATCTATGAGACGCTCCGCTGTCGTTTTGTTGTACCGCCACCGTGATGCATGATCTAACACGTGTTGACACTGTCAAATGTCTTCTTCTTTTCCTTCTTCTTCGTTATGTTAGTTAGTTACCAGCCGAACTTGACTACCGACATCGGGGCAAACAAATGAACAAAAACGCAAACTTGGCCAAGGCGGCTTTGATCTGACCTGGGTAATTTATGTCGTCGCATTTGCTGCTCTTGTAATAGATTCACGAAACCAGGGACGAATCTTCAAAAATTTTCGGGACTATATCATTTTTTCAGGAATATGTTGGCTCCCATATCACTCTGTTATGAAATATACACGTTTCAATAACAATAACAATAACAATAACAATAAATTTATTCTCAGAATCCAGAATACAAAGAAATGAGAAACCGTCAAACAAAGAGAAAACTAGAATTACATTTCAAAATTCCTATAATCATATTTCAAAAACTCTAATACTGAATAAGGTTCAATATTGACGATCAAGTTGGTGAGTTTTTTCTTGAATCTTCTGAAATCCATTATATCTAATATGGCTTTGGGGACACTATTATACAATCTGATACATACATATTTGGTGTTTCTTTCTGTTAGAGTCAGATTATGTTGTGGAAAGTGATAAGGAACTGTTCGCCTGGTATTATTATTATTTTTGGAATCTTCAAAGTAATGGGGATTTTTTCTGGTAAAAAGAATACTCTCCATAATGAAGAGTCCGTAGAAAGTAAGAATTCCATTCCTTCTGAAATGGCCCCTACACGTTTCTCTATATTTTAATCCTATCATGGCTCTCAAAGCCGATTTCTGAAGTACAAATAATTTACTGGCATCAGAACTGCCACCCCAAATCACGATTCCATACCGAAGCAAAGAATCGAAACTTGCAAAGTATATGGACCTCAAAAGATTCACATCCACCCGTCGAGATAATACTCTTATCATGTAAAGAGCACTATTCAGTTTTTTACCAAGTTGTAGAACATGTTCACACCAATTCAATTGATCGTCCACATGAACTCCCAAGAACTTTGTGGACTGTGCTATCTTAACTGATGTATTGTTGAAGTCTATTTTTTCCGGAAAATTCAATTTGGATCTATTAGTTTTAAACATGACGCACTCTGTTTTTTCAATATTTAAATTTAGGTCATTCCCAATACACCAATTTTTAATCAATTCGAAGACAACCTGCGTTCGCTCGATACCTGACTGGAGATCCCTATCTTTCACAAGAGCATTTGCGTCGTCCACGAACAGCAAAATAGTGACAACATTCAGGACAAAAGATGATATAGCCGAAGGTAAATCATTTATAAATACTATAAAGAGAAGGGGCCCAAGAATACTACCCTGAGGTACACCCACATTCAGAATTTTGTCATTAGACGTGTGAACTCCAGCGCCAATGGTAACGGACACCCTTTGAGTTCTATTGCTCAAGTAACTACGTATCAACTTAAGCTGGCTGTCTCGAATACCATAGAGTTCCAATTTATTCAACAGTTTTATGTGATTTACGGAATCGAAGGCCTTAGACAGGTCGAGATAAAGTCCGATAGGCACCTCACTCTGTTCAAGTGCTTGAATAATTGCAGATGTTAATTCATAGAGAGCTGTGGTGGTGCTTCTACCGCTCAAGAAGCCATGTTGATTTGGCGAAAATATCCTGAACTTATGAAAAAAATTTAATAAGCGGTTGACCAATACTTTTTCGAAAACTTTACTAAATGTTGTCAGCAAACTGATAGGACGGTAATTATGAACATCATTAACATCTCCTTTTTTATGAAGAGGTTTTATAACAGCCAGCTTAAGTGCCGATGGAAATAAACCTTCTGTAAAAGCTCTGTTGATAATGTTAGACAGAGGTTTAGCGATTATATGGATCGATTTCTTGATGACTGTGATAGGAATTTCATCATAACCACAGGAGTTTTTACTTTTCATTTTGGCTACAATATCCATCAATTCCGCCTCGGTGACAGGAAAGTAATAAAAAGATTTGTCATTTCGACTGATACCAAATATAATGTCCGATATATTCGAATTATTGGAATGCTCTGAACGTGGGCCTGCGAAATACTGACTAAATTCATTGACAAGTTTTTGTGGGTCTCCAACATGACCAAAGACATCTTCTTTGGACGTATTTTTACCGGTTAGTCTACTCAGTATGCTCCAAGATGTTTTGCACTTATTTTTACTTGTTGAAATTAATTTTCTGAAGTAGTCTTGATTCATTCTCTTCAATTCCCTATCATAACGACGTTTTACTTCTCTGTATTGACCTTTAAAATTTGAATTAGTTTCTGACATTACAAATAAAGTATTCAATAATTCACGGAGTTTTTGAACCGGGGGTGTAATTGGAATATTAAATTTGTTGTAGTTTTTAACAGAAATAAATGGAAATGAGCCATCAAATATTCGTTTATATGTCTCATGGAATCTATCCCACAGAAGATCCACACAAGTGACAGAATCAGTTGAAAAAATGTTCCAGTCCACTTGAGACAAGGACATCAGAAACACCTCAGTAGTAGACTCATTCATTAGGCGAATATCTTTCTTGTTAATAACATCATCGAAAGATACAAAACTGAACAATTGCACTCTGTGATCAGAAATATGTTGTTCGAAAACACTTGCCGAAGTATCATTTTCGATATTGGTTATAATATTATCGATACATGTCGAAGATGTTGGTGTTACCCTAGTAGGTTCGGTAATCATACATTTTGCATTGAAACCTTCAACAAGTGATATGAACCTCTCTGCTAACAAATTTTTTGAAAGAATATCGATGTTGAAGTCTCCAGTTATCACAAAAGAACATCGTTCCCTTGTTAATTTCATAAAAATGTTATGCATCTTCTCAAAAAACGTATCTAAATCCAGTTTGTTAAAACAGCTGGGGCGATATATGCAAATGATAATTATTTTTTTACTATCGATAAGACATTCAACAGCTGAACATTCGATTACAAATGGAACTGAAGACTTAAGATCAGATCGTTCTTTACAAGTGATCCCACTCCTACAATATATGGCGCAGCCGCCGTGTTTACCTGTTTCTCGCGTGAAAAAGGAAATCAAATTATAGTTCACAAATTTGTAGTTCAGAAGTTCACATTCACTTTTCCAATGTTCTGTGATCGTGACAAATGACACATCAAGTTCATTTATAAACAGTTCCAACTGATTGAAACAATTTCCTATCGACTGAACATTTTGATGAACGATGCTATAACGCTTCTTTACTCGTTGATTTTGCTCTTCATCAGACGAAATAAAAAAGGATTAAGTCTTACTCCTTCCGGCCAAATTTCAGGGTTCCTCAGGGCTTCAAAAAGATGATCAGGTACCATTATCTTGAATGAGGAATATTCCTCTGGTCTATTCGATTTCATTCTGGAACATTTTACATCCTTAATTCCATTTTTCTCGAGGTGACCAACAATGACACTCTCCTCCATATTCGGGTGCAAATTACATACATGTAAATATTTAAATTTAGGTGCTGATTTTATTGCTATGTTGTCATTTTTGCAAGTACCCAAAATGGGATTGCTACGATGACGTCTTTTTCGTTTTTCAACTACAGTAAAACCTTCGTTATCAGTTGTTTTTGCTATCTTGTTGGCTGACTGAACATTGGAATGCAAAATTTGAGCTTCTGCACCTTTCGTAGTCGATGTATTTTGTGCTATAGCTCCTTCCTTATTCACATCTTGTCTCTCCACATTGGACTTGGACTCAATGGAACCGGACACGCTATGTGACAATAATTTGTTACCTGAAATAATTTTAGTAGTTGCCGTTGTAGAATTGTCAACAACTACATCGGAAATTTTCTGTTTTCCTGCCAGGCCAGCATAAGACATCTCAGTATCGCTACCAATTTTATTTAATAATTTTATATTTTCATCTTTCAGTGATATGACCTCCATTTTGAGGTTAAGTATTTCTGATCTCATTGAATCCAATATCGGCGAAATAGTTTCTTCAAGTATTTTCGTGATTAGACATCCCAATCCATCCATACTTTTCTCACCGTTGCCGACAGACTTCATAACGTGAGTAATGGCTTCGTCAGACCCACATATACCACACAGCCATTTTTGGGAACCAGTAGATTTTTTCAGTTGTTCGAAAAGTTCTCCAGTAATATTCACACATCCCATGTGATATATATGTGCTTTATTATTTGAGCACGATATTGAGTCGTCATTTCGACTTATTGATTTTGCACACTTCAAACACGTAACCGCCATCTTTGAATATTTTCAATAAGACAGCATGATTTTTCTCCTGAACAAAGTTGCAGTGCTTTACCAATATCTACTGATGGTATCTGGAATTATCTTCGAACTTAAATTTACCTAGCTGACAGATATCACTTCCATAGAATGTCTGTTCAATTTCATTCCAGACAGTTTTCTGATTTCCAAGGAAAAAATGAAAAATTGATTTCCCTAAACTCCGCATAGATCTACGATACTCCCCGTGTTTAGGTCTAACTTGAAGGGAATACCTCGTGCTTCAACATCCACGCAGTCAATAAATCGAATGTCTATACCCATCATTGAAAAAATTAACTCAGACTCACTTTGGTTATTGGTTATTTTTCGTACGAGAATTCTCCGCTAAATGGCAAATGGCTTAATACGTGCCTGTCTCGATTTTTAGTGGTTCTATGTCAGGAACCGTACACCAGCGGCGGCGGGCGGCATATTCGAAAGGAACAGATTGTGTTTTCGGGCATTTCGGGTGTCACGTTTCATAACATAATTGTATTTCCTCGGCCAACTAATAAATTTTCTGGCTGGGAGTTAACGAATGTTTCCGTTGATTCGGCATGATCTAAACATAAGGCGTCTCTGTCTTCATTCGCTCCTCTCTACTGTCATTAAAACTGCGCTGAAAGGAGACTTCATTAATTGTTTAATCGAAAAATGTGTATAAGAGCAAAATGAATAAAGTGAATAAGTCGAGAGATGTTGCACACTTGTTCAAATTTTTATCCTTCAAGGTACTGAACTCACCCATCGAAAGAGGAACAATTTTTTTATTTTCTCAATATGGATCGCTAAAAATGCAGATCCGATCCATTTGACAATTAGGTACTTGGTTGTGAGATAAAGCGCGTCTTGATCATTCGTACCTATATAAAAATTCAGCGTTTTACTTCTCAGGATAGTTTCTATAATAGGTACATACATTATTAAATATTTTTATCGTAAGTTACATTGATTACATACATCGAATACTACTTAACAATCATTCTAGACGATTTCCGGGTTAAGGATCCGAAAACTATCGACATTTTATCAGAAAGATAATGTTCTTGTCCTAGAAACAAGAGCACTTACAAAAAAAAGGAAGACGATCCCCGCCATCATCTATTTATGCCCGTACAATTACTAAAATGGTGTGGCTGACGTTTAGTGAATAATGTGTATTAAAATTCCTGCCGGTAATTTGCTGTTGGTCGTTGCCAAGCCAAACGGAGCCGTTTAATCACCCACAAATGTGTTTCACTTCCACATTGCCATTAAATTAAGACATTCGCCCATTTAGTTTGGGTAAAAATGAGGCGAGGAACCGCGGAATAGCTCAGATAGAGATTATGGGAGATACGAAAATGTGAGAATACTGACAAGCAAAGGTCTTTTATTATGTACCTGAATCCAATCCAATACGCCGCACTGAAGAGAGTCAACACTCTCGAAACCATTGTGAACAGTTTGTGAAAAACTTTTTTATATATTTTTTATTTTTTTTATAAGTCACTAGCCAATGATTTTTCGGAATATATAATGAAACAAATATTGATTACGTGTCCAATTCTTTCTGCATATCTGTCTGAAAATTTAGATGGTCATACGTTATTATCATATTTTGAGTGATACAAAAAACGATGCATGTCTATACCTATATGTATAGGTAAATTTTTCATCAGGCAGGTACCTATATCTATGCATTTTCGATTTCAAGGCAATTGCTTCGAGAAAACGGCGGGTAAATCGGAAAAGTACACGAGCTAATAACTCCCAAGTAATTACCTTTACAAGTATTGTGCACATTTCGAATGGATTTCGCTTTAATACATTGTAGTTAAAACGTTATCGTACAGGATTTATGGTATTCCTCGATTATTACTGCCATTGTTTTAGTGGATTGTTTTCCGAATAAACACCGGTATGCCGTTGAAAACTCATGTCTTTCTCATTAAGATTTCGTTTTATGCACTTTTGCGCTAATGAAAGTTTTCAAGTGCTCGTTAAATTCGAACTAAATCATGCGTTTTAATGCCGACCAACTCGATCGGAAGTAATTGGAGGAAATGCACTTATTTTTTTTCCAACAGTCATATTTTCTCTACTTGCTTGTGTGAATCTCTATGCCATTATATCTTATTTTATTCATTCACTGTTTATGAACAAACCAATTGATCTCAACAAGAAGAGATGAGATAAAGGAACTAGGACAATTTTTATACCAAATTTTCATAGCATACTTCCATGAAATTCGAAATACCCCAATTGTTATAATAATAATAACGTCTTTTTGACGTGGGGTACGTTTTTCGACAAATTTCATGATTTTCATTAGAGACGATATCTTCTTACCATTTGAGATAAAAGTATGTATGACCTACCTTTCATACCAACATTTTTACATTGGGGGTATTGACCAGAATAAAATTTCAGATCTTGCTGAAATCTGAAATACGACACACTTGTGGTCATTTTCTCAGCGTCTGTCGATAAACCACGTGTGTGGTTCTGCGGTACGTAATTTTTATTACATTTTATACGGTTGTATTTCATCGTGAATTGAAATGAGTAATGGAGAGAAGGTGGGTACATAAGGTTGCAATAAATATGGGTTTGTAACCTGAACAATACGTACCTACATGAGAGCCAGCGTATTCCTGTGAGAACCTTATACTTATAATCTGAATTTCTTCATATACCTATAGTTGGGTACAAATACAACACAGGCAGCTGCATGAAAGAGCTCTAGAATGATTAAATCTCGTTTTTAGCACTTGCCTTACCGTGACTTTGTCGGGACGTCCGTTTGAAGCCCCCCTCGTAACAAATTGCCGAAAAAACTGAACGGGCTCCAACAAATTTATTTTAATGAGTGAACAAATTTAGAATGTACGCTGCGAAGATGTATCTCTTTGGTCTCGTCGACAAGAGCACGAATTAAAAAATTACTTCTTCCTTCTGTTGTTCATTAATAATCATTTTTCGGTCTCATCTGATTTGGCCCCGTTTCATACTCTTTAACTTTTTTTACGATTTTATCTATAACGTCGGCCGAGATACATCTCTCTCTCTCTCTCTTATATAGAAACAAGGGTTTTTTATTCAACCACGCCTCAAAATATTAGTGTTCTATCCTATCTGACTATACCTAATCTTTTGGTGAATGGCAAGTGTAATTAATTGTAATAAGAATGTTAAACAAATTGCAATAGGTGTTCTTTTGATGGTTTTGGCAGGGTGATGTGGCTGATGGTAGGTATATGAGTTTAAATCACATAATGATCTTCTGATACATATTATAAGTATTCATTTTCGAGTCCCTATAGAAAAAGAAGGTTATCTTCACACAAAAAATTTTCAGAAACCATGTAAAGGAATACCTCCCTGTACCATGTAGTTCGTTGTTTGAGCATCATCCACGTCGTCAATTGTAACTGGAGATTTCCGACCTCCAGAGCTGTTCTTGTCTCGAAACCTTTGAAACCGACAACTCCAATTTTCTCCACGCATACTTTTTTTTTTGCCCCAGCCTTAGTCGGTTTCCCTACAAATTGGCTAGATGTATTCCAGTTAAACGCTAATTAGTGTCAGGCCTGATTATGAACTGCTCCCGTCGAAAATTCCCTCGCGAACTTTTTGAAAAACGATATGTATATAGTGCGCAGTGTCGTACGCTCCACTGGTATTTCTCTTTTGGTTTTAACGCTAATTGGAACATCTTTAGATAGAAGATGCGTAACATCATCCACAGGTGAAGTTCTTCGATTTTCAGCTTTTGGAACTGAAGAAATTTTTAGAATTTTGATTGCAGCACATTTTTTAAAGTGTGATTTTGCCTCTGGCGCTTATTTTCTTATTATTCAAGTGTGACATTTTGAAAAAAGGTGTGACCTTCCTACCTCATGTCACGCATAAACATTTTTTCTTCTTTGAATGAACGAAAGAAGGAACAACCAATAAACATAGAAATAATTCTTGTTTCTATACAGTCGTTCCGTATTAAATCTGCATGGGTATAAAATAAGATACCTACGTACAAGCGAAAAAAAACAAGGCTCGTTATTTTTCGAACAGGAATCATGTCTCCTTTTCAGCAGCTATTCAATTTCAGACATTAATAGCTTGTAGTCATTTTTGCGTAGGTGATCCGAGCCAATTTTTATGGCACTTAAACATTTCGCCTTCTCGTCTTGCTCTTTTACATGAAAGACATTGGATATGACCACTTACCTTTTTATAGGCTACCATGTAGTCCTTTATGCAGGGATATTGCAAACGTGCCCGGTGCATTTCACGGGTATCAAACCTTTAATAACTACAACAAGGCATTCGAATTGCCTCCTGCTGGAATGGATCCCATTTTCATCGCTGCATGGTATCAGATGCTATATGCTCTCGTGGGACAAGTGACTGCCTTTATGTTAAACAGCAAATTTTATTACCTACCTATCCTTTTGTTCAATAAATATACCTAGTATATGAAGATATCTCTTATAATATACCAATAACACGTGAAATATTCGTTTTTCCACAACAAATGTCTAATTTTCATCAGAAAATAAGTAGAGCCAAACTTCATATATGCGAATTTAGTGAAACGTGTCATATTATAGTTTTCAGAAGCCATTAACCTGTATTGAAAATCATTCATTGATTTAGTTGAATGAGTTTATGCTCTTAGCATTTCGATTATAAAGAAAGAAGAAAGATATGCCTAACCTAACTAACTGCTGCATTTCATGAAATACAAAATATTTTCGGAGGACAAGTTTCATTCGAGATAATTCAAATGAATACTTTCGGGTCCAAGCATCAGGATTATTACGTTGAAACAAAGTCGAGTTAATGGGGCCAAGGCGTGAGCGACTAACTAATAAATCAAAAAGTGTCCCCACAAAGAAACCGACCTCTTCAAATATTCTCTGAACCCCAAATTGTAGACAGGAAATTATCCACGGTCCCGAAGGATAACGTGCTCTTTGTGTACGAAATGATACACATATGTCCATTCATTTTCGTTGCTGAGCATTTTTGTTTCTTTATTAATCTTTACTCGATACTAAGATAAGATACCTACTATTGTTATCTGTTGTTAGATAACTAATCCTTCAGTCACGCTGTTTTTCTTGAAAAAACGCTTGGCTTTTTAGACCACCATAAAATATACGGGTATCCTATACACCTTTTCTTACAAAAAAATCCAAGGTTTCAGAGAAAGAGGTAAAGTTTGACAATTTCTCCTCTCAAATCTTGAAAACTATCATAAAAATCGGAAATCTTTCCTTTGGTGTACCTACTTATATTGAATTCTGATTAAGATGAAATGTTTTCAGTAGAACGTTTATCATTCTTCGAAATTTGGTCATATAGATAACTCTCTCACCCTTTATAATAACCCCTAGAATCCCTAGAAGTACCTACATATGTAATAAAACATAATTTTTTCGTGATTTACCATGAAAATATCGAATGGTCGAATAAAAACGAATATTTTTTTTCCAGATGGCCAGATCCAGCAATACGGAGAAGTGAACCAGCTCGGTGGTGTCTTCGTGAACGGTCGTCCTCTGCCCAACGCCATCAGACTCAGGATAGTCGAGCTCTCCCAGGTGGGCATCAGACCCTGCGACATCTCCCGTCAACTGAGAGTATCTCACGGTTGCGTCTCCAAGATACTGGCCAGATACCACGAGACCGGCTCCATATTACCGGGCGCCATTGGAGGCTCCAAACCGAGGGTGACGACGCCCAAGGTGGTTGCCTACATAAAACAGCTGAAGCAGAAGGACGCCGGCATCTTCGCGTGGGAGATACGCGACAGATTGCTGTCCGACGGCATCTGCGACAAGTACAACGTTCCCTCCGTCAGTTCGATAAGTAGAATTCTAAGAAATAAGATCGGATCTCTCGTGCATCATCCGGCGCCTCACCATCCGTCCCTCTACAACTCCATATATCCCTCGTACCCTTACAACGCTGCCCAGCAGAAGATCCATCAGCACCCTCAGAACACGCACCATCATCAGCGGTCGAATGGTCCGCATTGTTGGCCCAGTTCTCACTCCGTCAGCGACATTCTGGCCGGGGTGCACGCGGCTGCCGCTTTCAGGACGCCCCCGACGCCCAGCGCCCTGCCGTCCGGACCTTCGCCGCCGGCGGTTTCCGACTCGCAGAATTACAACTATTACATGTACTTGCAGTCCGGTAACACGGCGGCGGCGGCAATGCACATGGTCAATTCCAGTATGAACCCCCATCATCATCATGGTTTGGCTGTGCCGCCCGGTGCGCACCTCTAGTTGTGCGCCCTCCCCTTATATTTATTCCTTTCTTGTAGATATTTTTTAAAGAGGTTATTATTCGAGATATTGGAATTTCGAACATTCTCAATCATGAATTTTCTCCGCGTACTTATTTCAACGTCCTTAAAAATAGTTCAGGTATAGTTATTCAAACCTAGATATGCCTATATGCTCCGCATATGACCAAAATCAAGAAATATTTGCTTCGTTTATAGTTAACGAGCCTTTAATCAAAAAAATTCGTCGACAAGTAAGCTGTGGGATTCTGAAGGTTGACTTCTGTGACGTTAAACTTGTACCACCATATTTTTCGCAAAGGTAAAGGTGAAAATATATAAAAATCCAGGACCGTTCCAAGGAGGGGTGCTCCGCATGCGGGCGACCGTCAGAAGGGGCAGCACCCGCGCAGTAGCGGGGAACCGTTTCGTTAAATAGTTCAAAATATATCGGCCCCGGTCATTTAATTGAATAATTCGAGATCGTTGATTACGAATATGCAATTAGATTTTTTGTAGGATCAGTATTTCAGGAAATAAATCACTTTTATTGGAAAATTTGGAAAAAATTTGTCAATTTTGAGGAGCTGAAGCAGCTATAACAAGAGAATTAGAGATATGCTGATTTTTTTAATGATAGATTGATCCTTTGCCAATAGAAAATTCCAATTTTCATTCATCAACCGTGAACAGCCTACATTTTATGATTTTTTCCGCGAAGGTCCGAAATTTCCAATTTTTCATCGACCATAACTTGAGAAATAAATTTTTAAAAAAAATATCTGTTTGCATATTCGTTATCTACGTCCTCGAATTAGTCGACAGTATAAATTTGGTTTCGATCGGAGACCAAAAATTTTTTTCAAAAAATCGCGATTTTTCCATGCATATGTAGGTATGGAAAATTCGAAAAATTTTCGATCCCCCCGATTTCCACCAAAATTGAAATATTTACTAAATCGAGGGCGCTGATTACGAATATGTAAACAGAATTTCGCTGAAGGGATTAGTTTGCAAGTTATGGTCGATGGAAAATTCGAAATTTTGGACCTTCGCGGAAAAAATCATAAAATCTAAACTGTTCAAAGTAGGTGAATGAAAATTGGATTTTTCTATTAGGTAAGGATCAATCTATCACCAAAAAAATCAGCATATGTCCAGTGACTTTTTTCTGGCTGCTATAGCTCTTCAAAGTTGACCAATTTTTTCGGAATTTCCCTCTAAAAGCTGTTTTTTTCTCAAAGTACTGATCCTAGGAAAATTCTAATTACCTCTCCGTAATCTACGACCTTGAATTAGTCAAAAAAAATGACGCAGGTCGATGTAGTTCGAAAAATAAAAAATTGTTTTGATTAAGAATAACTTCGTCTGGTACCTGCTTGTTTACCCGCGCTTTACCATCTAAATTAGCCCGAACAAAAAATTATTCATTTAGTTATATCGATACGGGTCATTTCACTGACTAATTCGAGGTCGTAGATCTCGAATATGTAATTAGATTTTTTTGTAGGATCAGTATTTGGGAAATATTCCACCAAACAGTTTTTAAAATTCATTGTCATAAGGGCGGCAACTGACTCGAGCTGTCTATACTCTAGGAACGGTCCTGTAAACATCTTATCCTAACCTCTAGCAGGTTTCATTCGATATGATTACATACTTTTCAAGAAAAAGTTCTCGTTAAATCCAAAACCGTCACAAAAGTTATTTTAAATTATCTCTTTTCAACTTTACCCATTGTCTATTCTATGCCACTGCTTACTATATAGAATCTACCAGAAAACTGCGATGTCATACGAACTTGTGAACAAATTTTCTACTCCTTGCAACGAAAAGCTCATAAAAAATGTAATCTGATAATCGTGTTCAATTCGATTTTGTTGATCTAGGCATAGGAAACTTCCCCGTTTTCGAAATTCATAATGTTTTTTTTTTAAATGAGAATGTTCGATATCTCCCTATATCTTGAATAAAATATTAAGATTTTTCTGGAGACATTAATTAGCCAACGAACTTGTATTCATATCGTAAGAACCATCTCTTCATTAGGATGTACAAAATGAGAAAAAATGTTTTGATGGTATTTATATTCGGAATATCAGTATTGGCCAAAATATTCTAGTCTTGTAAATCAAAAATTCAATTTCCTTCATTTCGATTATTTGTCTCCTTCTTCAATGATGTATTATGTATTTATTGAATAGCTTCTTAAGCTTATGCAAAGCTTTATTGTAAATATAATATGGTGCTTTTTTATTTCCACAAATGTATTTATTCTTTTTCTATGAAAATAACGTATAGATGCGAAAAATATTTTCAAATTAGAATTCCACAGGATATTCATATAATAATCTAAATTCGGATTCAATGAATGTAAGCATTCTTTCATGAGTTCACTTTACCCCATGATTTGATTCTGTCCAAATATTTGCTTTCACCTTATACTTAGTTTGTAAGAATAGGTAGATATATGTACTTATATTATCATGGTTATACAATTGACTGACATAATGTTGTAGGTACTTTATTTTGAAATATATTATTTCATTACTCATTTTCCGTTTTCTTCCTAATGATCAAATAATACCAAAAATTACAATTGAGATTACTACTAAAAAAGACGTAAAGGTGGGTATATACAGATTCATGAGTCATGAATAGATCGGAACAAAGTAAACCTATATCCAGATTTAAAATACCAACTTTTACTTCCCTCATAGAGAAAGGAACATCAAGAGAGGCCGAAGAGGTTATAAATCATATTTTACTTTCCTCATAGGTAGGTACATGTGCAGGATCTCTCAAACGCCCACTAGATCCTTTGCAGGCAAATTCTGTATTTGTTTCCAGCATCAATAATATTTTCAGTTTCTGTCTACTTATATACCTAGATGTAGGTCTCCTAAAAAAATATACTATACCTAACTGTGTTTTCTGTACTTATATATGATTATTTCGGTGCTTTCATATTATCATCAGATCAAAATAATCGTTTGATTCACATACATCGCCAAATCATAATGACCAGGAAGAAGATTTGAGATTCAAAACATTCTGGTCTTCACTGTCATTTTTATTTGTTATACTTAGGTAAGATATTTAGAATTGGTTATCTGGTTTGGTTTAATCTTATATCGAATCAGATGATGTGGAAAATGCACATAAAATACGAGAAAACCAAAATCCTCTATAAAAAAACAGTAGGTACATGGGATAAGGTATACCTACCAACATCAGTTTGCTATTAGTTCAATCTATAAGAAAAAATTGATGAAAGCTATAGCATTCGATAGATGATCAAATATTCTTATATTTTCGATCTCGTGACGAAAATAGATCGTCGAGATTATTTTCGTCCCATTGGCGAAGAAGCAAATAATAAAAGGAGCAACTTATTAAGAAGGTTCACGAACAAACGTTCTATAATCGTAAATATGTGAGAGCTCGATAAGGTACATTGGAAGACCAAATGAGTGTATCCGAGAACGGAGGCGGCGTTGGAGCAATTCAAATTTCCGACCTCGCAACTTTAACGATTTCCACTCGATAGCGATTTTCGATATATCCTCGTTATATTTCTAAATTTATCCCTCGATGCATTCTAAACTGCCTAAAATTTGAAATATCTACCTACCTATTTAAATGAACCTTCATTCATTAAAGAAAATCTATAGGTAAGTACCTATAAATATATGTACAAAAACGGATGAACTTTTATGGTTTAGAGATTTTTTTTTGGTAATACTTAGATACTTACTGATAAATCCATTGAAATTATTATAAAAGTTGCATGCAAGGTCTTTGGAAATGTTATAACATCGTATTGTTGGCTTTGAATTATCCACCTATAGGTACCTACTCTTTGCTGCTCCTTCAGTATCCTCAATGATACATCATACATATCAAAAGAAGAACTGAAATATGGATACAACAAATGAGCAGATTGGTGAATGCGACGGTTCTCTTTTATGTCTATTATTATTATTGTTCTTATTTAACTCGTTTTTTTTAATGTAGGTATACTATTTATACGTCAATTTTCAAGAAAATTGATATGTAGGCATCAAGTAGAAAAATGATAATAGAGAAATAAGTAAGTAGACCCGTTTAGCTTTATTTTTGATACATGGTAGGTATATGCACGTATAGACATGATTAGGTAGGTACTTGCCTATCAGCAAAAGTTTGCAAGTAACCAGTTCAAGTTTTACTTGAAAATAAAAAAAAAAACAAAAAATGATTTTCCACTCGAAAAAAATTCACCTAAGTAGGTAGTTACAGTATAGGACTAAATGCACAAATAGATTAAGAATATCTAGGTATTAAAAATGTTGACGATCTTTCTATGGCATGAAAAGGCAGAAAGCCGATGATGGTCCATCATAAAGTCGAGACAGAAATGAGTCCTTTGAAGTTGTAAATCGTAATAAATGTCTGTCTGTTGTAAGGCTGGCACGTGCGTTTGCACCGAAGCGTCCATTTGCGGCCAACCGTGAGGCGGTCACGCTTTTTGGCAACCGTGATATGGCCGAGGAGGAGCTTCAAATCTATTCGTTTATACCCTATAATTTTTTTCTTTTTTTTTTCGTTCGTTTCTGCTTTCGGCGTCGCTTCCACTCAATCGTTAGGTATGGTTTCTTAACAAATATTTCGATCATTTTTTCACTCACTACACATAATTTGAAAATGATACTTAGTATGACACTTAACTGAGGTATTTAAATTCCTAGAAAATTGTAAAATAGCTAAAATTAAAGCTCATTCATTCAATTGGAAAACTTTCTCGTCTCCTTTGAGATTTTTCTTGAAAATCTTGAGTTTCATGAATAAATTGCAAGAGAAAAAAAAGTTTTCCAATTAAATGGGCTTTCGAACGGATAATAATAATTTTTAGGCTGTTTAGTGGCTTCAGTTCCAAAGACATTGTTGCCCATTGAGAAGTGTATAGATCCTTAGTAAGCTTCGAGATTTTGCATCATGAAACTCTTGTGTACCAAACTCGACAGTAATTTTCGTATGACCGGATTCTGAGAAAGACCGTATAGGGGCGAAATTTAGGGGGCTATGAATCAGAAAAAAGGGGGCTGTGTATCGAGAATCTGTGACCAAATTTTGTT
Organism: Coccinella septempunctata; assembly: GCF_907165205.1. Taxonomy (NCBI): domain Eukaryota; kingdom Metazoa; phylum Arthropoda; class Insecta; order Coleoptera; family Coccinellidae; genus Coccinella; species Coccinella septempunctata. The sequence goes on from NC_058190.1 coordinate 54,542,514, forward strand.
TCATTAATTTCTGGATACCCTGTATCAAAGAATATAAAATGCTATACTCAAAGCCCAAAGATACCTACCTATACACATCTACCGCGACTCATTCATTGTTGTCATATTATTTTGTAGGTAGGTATATAGGCTGAGTTGTTCCAAAAGCAAGCGCGACATCAAGTCTAGATCATTAGTGAATGAAATGGAGCGTGAGTGTAACTACGAAGGTTTCTTTGATGCCGACATCCTCTGGTTGTGCTTTCTTCGCATTTATCTCTTTTCTAGACACTGTTTGCATACTTATAAGCATTTCGTCCATCAATATTCGAGATGTATTCTTGGGGGGAGAATGAATTAGGTACATTTTGTAATTTCATCTAAGCCTATAGGACATAAACCGATCAGTAAAGGTTTCATTGAATTAAAGAACGTTTTAAGAATTCGGTATACTTAATACAACACACATTATACTTAGGTATCTAATGAACAACACGAATTTTTTCATTCAGGATTATCGCTTACAAGATTTTGATACTTAATTTTTGAGGTAGACAAAAATGGCTTTTTCTTATTCTTCCAGATCAAAAATGAATAGCGAAGTCAACGTTTTTCGAGAATTGAGCTGATGTTTAAGCAGTGAACTCTAAAAGAAGTTCTTTTAGAGTTCAATGTGTTCAATGTTTCATTGTTGTGGTGGAGACTGATTCGTCTTCAGCGATTACCTAATGCCAGTCGGAAAAATGAATCTATTTGATGAGTTCGACCCTGGAGGCCTGGAAATCACTGGAAATTATGTGATAAAGTACCATTGAACATGTACAGAGCACAAATTTTGGATGATTCCGAGTGGTTTTTATAAATCCTTCGTTCGGATAATATTATTTATCCTTAAGTGGAGTTAGTGGTGGTGGTTGGTTTTGATATGAAAATACAGTAGGATAAAAAACTGGCTATTATCAGATCAATCATCATCATAAATCTCATACAAGGTTTGTGTGCCCCAGTGAACTCTAAAAGAACTTCCGAAATGCCCTATTAGTCTATGACTCTGTTATCTACTGTGTTCTGTGCTGTTATCTTTGTCGATGACCTAAGCCATAGACAAAATGACAAAATAACTTAACCCCACTTAATTTCACAACAACCTCTGTTTGAAAATCTCCACTTAAATTAAAATGTTGTCTATATCATTTTGAAATAAATACAATATGTTCGATAAAAATCTTTCAAAATTCATCAGTTCCACCTTGAGACTGTTCCCGAAGAGACTCGCATCGTCATCTGCAATCGAACAGAATAGTAATCATCCAAAGGAATATGTTCCGAATACTCATGAGATTTCAAAAATTACTCCCCAGCAGTACCTTAATTCAGACCGGATTCTGTCTAGCTTGAAACAACTAATACCTGCTGAATATGTTACGAGAAAGAAATCATTAGATTATTTGTATTTAATTGATTCTTCCATTGCGAGACAGATAGCTGAACAGATTCTGCCATATCTAGTGAAAAATAAAAACAAAGTTATTGCCGAATGCTTGCCAGGATTAGGACTTCTAACCAGACAGCTTTTGGAATATAAAATGGGACCCTTGAAGTTATTTGAACCCTCAAAATTCTTCAGGGAACAATTAAAGGTTATAATAATGATCTTCATACAGAAAGAACATTTAGATATGATTGCTTATATCATTGAAATCACAAGGTTTTTGGGTATGGATAATTGATTTCAGAGCAAACTTGATTATTGTTAGATGAAAATCTATGGGAAATATTTGAGTTGTAACACTCGATTGTTTTAGAAATTGGCTACACAAGAATCGAAAATGATACAATTGTACTCCAAAACTTTCTTCAAAATATCCCAGTATGATTACTCAGACAGGCTGGATAATGGTAATAGAGTGCAAAAACTCCTCAAAAATGTTCCAAAAAAAGGCTGGACTGATGGTAAGTTCTTTCATTTTTTTATTCATGCCTTCCAAAAAAACTTACCCATTTCAGATCCTGCCATATCAGTGATAGGCCCCATTCTCGATAATAAATTTCTCCAACATGTGATTTATGCTATATCTACTCAAAAATCATTAGTTTCATATGGTAGAGTTGAGATATTTGCAATAATGAGACCAAGTCATTATCTAGTAAGTACTGGTACATTGAAAATTCTTGTATTTATATATGCATATATAATATTCAGGTTTTATCTACAGAGAAAGATTTTTATAAGTCGAAATATGGTTACATGACAGTTCTCTTCAATCTTTTTTTTGATTATAAACTATTATGTAAATTACCAAGACACTCTTTTCTACCATGGGAAAGATCTACTGTTAAAAAATCCTCCTCAAAGGTTTGTAAAATATTTTGTGTGAAATACCGTTTTGACATATTCTTTGTAGCTTCTCAGTACAGATATCAACATGTTATATCTTGTTCATATAGTAGCAAAAAAACAATTTCCCCTGCCTTCAGACCAATTAGTAGCCTTCAATATTTTCATGAGGAAATTTTTTAAAAGGAAAGCTAGAATCATACCAATTCTTGAGTGAGTTTAATTAAACGTAATTTTTTTTTTTACTTGTAAATATATCTGCATTTAGGTATTGTGTGCCGGACTGTGGCGTTCACATTATGATGCCCCAATTAGAGCATGATCATTATTTTGAACATATCGGCATTTTCACCAACTTTGAAGAATTAACACCAATTCAAATTGTAGGAGTTTTCAGGTGAGAAGTATTTACTTTGATTTCCTTTCAAATATGTATTCATATTGAAGGAGAAAGTGTTAATTACGAATTTAAATCACAGTAGTTTAAAGTTCTTTCTGATAGAAATTGAATATTTGCAGTTATTTATAAACTAATGATTTTTTTTCTCAAATGATCTGTGGAGTATATAAAAGGTCATTATTTTACTGAAGAGTACATAATCACAATAATTTTCAGAGAAATGTACCACCACCCCAATTACAAAGGAAGTCCCTTTTCTGCAATAGTAGAGGCCAGCATAATTAAATCAGAAGCTGTACAAACTGATTATGTTCCCGGGCCAGAAAATTCCTTCATAGATGAAATAGAACAACTCTATGAAGGGTGCAATCTTTCAGAACAGAATAACTGTCAATAATTTATCTATAATCTATTACAAAATATATACATTTAAGTTTTTATTGTTGTTTCATCAAAATATTTATTGAATTTCTTCCATTCAAAACGCTGTTGTGGGTCTTTTTTGCTTTTGTCCGGATTTAGATTTGGCATCAAACCTTAAATAAAAAAAAACTATTTATTCCTAAAATTATTATCATCTTGGAAACTTATCATTACCCGCTTTATGAGCCATGGTAACCAAAGATGAAACTCTTCTCTGCTGCTTTGTACATAGACCAGTTACTCTACGTGGCAACATACAACCATCCGATCTTACAAACTGACTCAATATTAACACATCTGTATGTTTGACATTCAATCCAGTTGCACATAATGGGCAGACACCGTTTTCGCATTTAAGATGAAACGGCTTTCTTTCGGAATCAATGATTTTTCCACTAATTACTATAGAATTTCCTTTTTCCTCGGTAATAACTAAAATAACAAATGTCAGTTCCAATACCTTCAACGCTCTAGTTGAATACTTTTACTTTGTTTCAAGTGTGAGGTGCATGTTGTAGATATTTTCTGGGAATTTAATGACATTATATCTAATTTTGGTAGAAAACTAATTACTCTGTGAGAGTACAATGTACAAAGTGTATTCATTGTTATAATTTCTATTCGAATAAGCTAAAAATAATTATAAATTTTTACTGATATCAGAAAAAACCACAGTACATCAAAACAGAAGAGCACAGATCATGGAAATTATATGTCAAGTATAGACCAAAGATTAATTCCTCTTTTCATAGACCTAATAATCAAAGATCATCTTTGATTAATCAAAGAGCATCTTTGCTAATAATAGTTGAAGTCTCACTTTTCAATGTTTGTGGGGTAGAGCACTTTGAATATTCAAAGGTAGAGCTATGGAGGGTAAACTCCATAGGTAGAGCTCTACCCTCGATACGCAGAACACTGTAATTTGTTAAATAAAATGCATAGACATAGATTAAATGTCAAATAGACAGATAAAATGTCAAATTGTTAAAATGATTTCAAGGATATAATTTTGATAGGTGTATTACAATTTTTTCGATTGTGATAAGAAATCAACATTTGTAGAAAAACATGGTAATGAAAGGTTTTATTTATTTTTATGTAGTTGATAAGTGGCGATGGCGATATATACTGGAATATTTCATACTAAAATTTATGAGGGATGTGAATATCTATGTAGAGATAGAGATGATGTGTGTTTGGGTTTTATCGATAATTTCAGCAATTTTTATTCGAAACTTTAATTTTCAGCCTACACCCCCTCAAATATCACCACTTGAGGATCAGGAGCGTCATCTTCAAGAGGCCCTGGGAGTCGTAAAAGCTCAAGCTTTTCATATGAAAAGAGCTCTCGATAAGAATAAATTAATGGATGCTCTGAAAAACGCAAGTGCTATGTTAGCAGAGCTGAGAACATCTTTGTTATCTCCCAAAGCATATTATGAGTTATGTATGTTTTGGTCAAGTTGATGAATCTTAAATATTAAAACAAAGTTACATTTAAGATATGGCAGTTACTGATGAGTTGAGACATTTGGAGGTGTACCTATTAGAGGAATTCCATAAAGGGAGAAAAGTAACAGATCTCTATGAATTAGTGCAGTATGCAGGAAATATTGTTCCTAGATTATACTTGTTGATAACAGTTGGTCTTGTTTATATTAAAACAAACACTTCTCTTCGAAGGGATCTTCTAAAAGATTTAGTGGAAATGTGTAGAGGTACAGAATGATACATTTTCTTGTTTTTATCCTATATACTACATCGGATATTGAATAAATGTGAAAATATTTGTGGGAAAGATATGTTAGATATTCTGAAAATCCCAATGTGAAGAAGAGTTGATATGAAATGTTGTGGATATAATTTGAAAGTCAAAGAAGTGAGTTTTTGATAGAGGAATTATATTTCTAAAAAGTGCATTATTTGTTCAATGCCGTTTTGGCCGGAACCGGCCAGAACATTTAAGCATATGTTATGTGTCTTTGCCAACTATTATAGTTTTCCTTCTTGACTAAACGTGAATGGTATTCTAAAAGAAAAACTTTGATAGGAATATTTCAAAATGGATTTCATGGCATTCTTCTTTTCGATTGGCTATACTAGGTTGTATTCTAAATTTGATGTTTTGCATTTGTCAAAAAAACTGTGTCTACCAAACAGATGTATTTAAAGTTGAAAAAATACCTGACAATATGGTCAGCCCAACTGGATTTTTTAAAAGTTACAATTTTTTAAATAGGTGTACAACATCCTTTACGTGGGTTATTTCTTCGCAATTATCTACTTCAATGCACTAGAAATGTCTTACCTGACTGTGCGGAAGAGGAAGGAGATGTACTTGAGGGTACAATCAAAGATTCAATCGATTTTGTTTTGATGAATTTTGCTGAAATGAATAAACTGTGGGTACGAATGCAACACCAGGGTCATTCAAGAGAACGTCAGCATCGTGAAAAAGAGAGAGAAGAACTGAGGATATTAGTTGGAACAAATCTTGTTAGGCTAAGTCAGTTGGAATTTGTTACCCTTGAGAAGTATCAGAAACTGGTGCTACCTGGAATTTTGGAACAGGTAGAAAGACATGAATTCATTCAGGGATAAATTTGATATTTCGAAATTTTCAGGTAGTCAGTTGTCGCGATGCAATAGCACAGGAATATCTCATGGAATGCATCATTCAAGTTTTTCCAGATGAGTTTCATATTCAGACGTTAACTCCATTCTTGAAATCTTGCGCAGAGTTAGAAGCCGGAGTTAATGTTAAGAATATTGTTATAAGTCTGATGGAACGCTTAGCTTCTTTCAGTCAAAGAGCAGAAGCTATTGGAACAGAGGGTGAGCAAGATATTTTCTTTCAATTGAATTATAATTGATAAAATAATGAATTCTGAGTAACTTGCATCATATGAATTCAACCTCATCAGATCAATAAGAGCTTTTCTTGGTTTACCCAACAAAAATTAACAAAGCCCCAATTTATCTCATTGCCAAAATTCCAGCATCAACCATATAATTTGATTACTAGTTTGCAGTATTCACTTGATGGGACTATGTGAGTCATCCGCTAATCAAACCTTTCCATTCATATTTTTTTCTCCATTTAAACATTAGCGATTGATGCTAATTCCTTGTTTCCTTGTTGTTTTCTAGGTCTACCCAAGAAGCCATTTTACGACCCAAATACCATTTTTAATCCAGTTCTTTCCGCAGGTACGGCTTCAATCTTGAAAGAAGTTAAATTGTTCGAAGTTTTCTCAGATCAGGTAGCGTCCATCATCGCAAACAGGCAGTATCTGCCCCCTGAGGACATGGTGTCCTTGCAGGTGGCACTCATCAATCTGGCCCTCAAATGTTATCCTGACAGGGTGGATTATATCGATAAAGTTATGTTGAATAGCGTAGAGGTAGGATTTTTCATTTTATCAATTTAAAAAAAATTATCAAATTGGAGTTGTTGCCTTCCGTTTCAGATATTCCAAAGATTAGGAGTTGAAAATATAGAATCTCACAGTCAGGTAGCTAGGGAATTGCAAAAATTGCTAAAAATACCATTGGACCACTACAAGAATCTTCTGGTAATTTTAAAATTGAAACATTACGCAGCCCTGATTCAACACTTGGATTTCACTGGTCGTAAATCCCTCAATATTTATATTTTGAATAATGCATTGGATCATGAGACGTTCGTTCCATCTGCCGAAGAGGTAGAACAGGCTCTGACTCTCTTGAATACTTTGATATCTGACAAAAACGACACAAGCGCCTCAACTAATTACGATATTGAAGAACTGGCCGAGGAACAATGTCTCTTGGCTAGGTTTATCCACCACTTCAAGGCTGATTCTCCAGACGATCAATATTTGATTTTGACAACTTCAAGAAAGGTAAGTACAGGTTGTTTATTAGATTTGGAATATGAAGGATCTTCTAAATTATAATATTCAGAAAAATAATCATTTTCCTAGATGAAAATGTTTCTCTTTTTGATCAGTTACTCATGTTTTACATTGACGTTTCCTTGCAGATCCTGGCTACAGGAGGAGCACAAAAAATAAAATATACTCTTCCCCCCTTGGTGTTTCAAGCTTACCAACTAGCGTTTCGTTACAAGAATTCTGATGATGATAAATGGGACAAGAAATGTCAGAAAATCTTCCAGTATTGCCATCAGACGATAATGGCCCTGGTTAAGGCGGAGTTGGCAGAACTTCCTTTAAGATTGTTCCTTCAGGGAGCCCTGGCAATCGATCAAATAAAGTTTGACAATCATGAAACTGTCGCTTACGAATTTATGTCTCAGGCGTTTTCTCTGTACGAAGACGAGATATCAGACTCTAAAGCTCAACTTGCTGCAATCACTTTGATAGTTGGCACCCTCGAACAAATTAGTTGCTTCTCTGAGGAGAATTCGGAACCGTTGAGGACTCAATGTGCATTGGCAGCTAGTAAACTTTTGAAGAAACCTGATCAGTGCAGAGGCGTGGCAACGTGTTCTCACTTGTTTTGGAGTGGCAAAAATCAAATGAATAATGGACAAGAAACCCATGATGGTAAGAGAGTCGTTGAATGCTTGAAGAAAGGATTGAGGATTGCCAAACAGTGCATGGATGTCAGTGTACAGGTAAAGATTTAATTTACACCTCATTTTTTTTTTTCAACTTTTAAATTTCAGGTTCAGCTATTTGTGGAGTTGCTGAATCACTATATATATTTCTTTGAGAAAGGAAATGACCAGGTGACCATTTTGATTGTGAACCAAGTCATTTCAAAGATAAAGGAAGAATTGCCGAATTTGGAAACTTCAGATGAAACTGATCAAATAACCAAACATTTCAATAACACTTTGGATCATTTGAGAATTAGGTTAGAGACAGCAGAAACTGATGGAGTTTCCTACGAGGGATTGGAAATTTGAATATGCAATTATAACAAATGGAACATTTTATCAACACGCATTTTAAAAATTTAAAATATATATTTACAATTGTTATTTATCAATAAGAATGAATGTATATACACATTTATATATAGAGAGTTGTAATGAGTTTATCTCAAAGTACATATATAATATTCCAATTTCTAAATATCATTTAATTTCATCGTTGTTATATCGAAAACTCTGTGTAGCTGATCCCGAGCGTGTACAATGGGATTGAAGTCTGGTGACTGAGAAGGCATGCGGAATAGCATGAATTTCCAGAGCTTCATTGACAATTCTTGGACAATGGCCTGGTAGTAAAACGAGAGATTTTACCCAATAGCAGCATGAAAAAAATCATATGGTCATCGAATTCCTCTATGTAAATCTGCGTATTCACAGTAGTATCAAGCACCAACAATTCTCTGCTTCCGAAGAACTAAATGCATCCCCAAACAATGACTGTACCACTTCTGAACTGATCTGGATTTCTGGTTCCGACTCATCTTGGCATTATTGCAAAACAAATTTTCAGATTTTGGATAAAAGTTGATAATGAGAACAATAACTGATCCATTATTCTCAGAAACGCAAACGGTTTCTTAACTTTCATAGAGAAATATATATCTCGAAAATTGGTATGAGGAAGATTTTGGTTCAGCAGGATAAGCTAAATAATGATGATCTTGAAAAAGTCATTTGTGAGGATTATTTTTGAGAAAATTTATTCACCTAATCTTTTCTGAAACACCTAGCAAGTATGGAAGGATAAATGTTACTATTCATTATGTTGTTTTGAAAAAGTATTGTGTTATGTACAACTCTCCTAAAGGAACAGGATCATTTAACTTTTTATTCACTCAACGTCCTTCGATTTTGCAGCATACAGTAATTCATGCAACTGTAATATTTGATCATCATTGAACTTATTCAACTCATCTTCTGTCAACGATTTGCCTAGACCTTTCAAGCCTTCCTTGATACCTTTAACTCCCAGCTGGTTGGACAAGTCAACGGCATAGCACTAAAAATAGTTTTAATCCAGACTAGTAAATTTCACAATAATGATTGATGCCATACCGTCCATTCTGTCATGAAAATTTTAGCTTGATCAGCGTCACAGTTTTTGTGTTTCTTAAATTCTTCCTTGACGTAGGTATTGCCCAATTCGCTTAAAGCAGGTGGTAAACCTCTATTTAATTTTAAAATGACTTTATACAGGAGACGGACTTGTCGCCCATGATTAGACATGATATTATTTTGCTCATTCGATAGCAAAGATCACAGATAACAGTGACGAAGAAGATTATGCCAAGAATAATAGACAGAAAAGAAGTGCAATTCAGTTCAGAGCCGATTGATTTATTGACGTAGAAGGTGGCAAGGTATGATAAAAGAGAGTTGAAGTGCGCACAGAACGTTAGCCTGAACGTAAACGTTAACGTGACAAATAACGTCAGATATAACGTTTACGTGTTGTGATGAAATTCGAGTTGAAGTGCTGCCATCATGAAACGTCAGACGTTAAGCATAACCTATCAATTTGATTTTGCTTTCGTTTCGCGTGAACTCTCTTTTATCTAATATTGAGCTTCGACAGCTGGAATAACATTTGGAATATTGATGTTCTAATGATTTAAATGCCTAATAAAGATAATTTTCAGCTTGGAAGTATTTTATTATCAATGAAATGTTCAAGTGTTAGAGAAATGAGAATTGAAGTGTAGTTTCAGCCATTTCTTTATGTACTGAATGTAATCTGATAACAAAGTAATTCAACTTAATCCTTTTGATAACTTTCAAATCACTGCTGATTTCCTATAATTTTCGTTCATTATGAGAAAATACACAGGAAATGTAAACAATGACAGTTTGAGGTTATCGAGAATTGCATTTAACAATCAAAATTTGGCCATTCGCAAGTCATCGGTGCTACTCGTTTAACGTTCGGTTAACGTACGTCGATGTTTAAGGTATACGTGGGAGACCGCTAGTTTACGTAGGCCGTAAAGCTGACGCTAACGTTAACGTTAAAAACGGACGAATGAGCATGCGTAGATGTCAATTATAACGTTAACGTTTACGTTCATGGCTGCACTTCAACTCTCTATTGTCTATGGATCAAGCTCCCTGACAGAAATCGGTTCGTTAGCAGTGGCGTATCATAGACAGTGGTTAAATACCTTGAACTTTTGTACGAAAACGTTGTTTATCTAATGATATTAGTGTTCCGTGATGACTACGTTGTAAGAAGTGATGAAGATACTATGAGTTATTGGTGGAGGTAGTATTTATTACCTCACATTTGAGAAGTAAACGTCAGCCTCTAATTTTATGATAGCTACGCCAATGGGTGCTAGGGTTCTGTCATAGACATAGAGTCTCTATGTCTATGGGTTCTGTGGTGTGAAGTGTAAAAGAGCAAAGAGTTGCTCTCTGATTTTTGCATTGAACTATTTTCCCATAGAGTTCAATGGATTTTTGTTATCTGTTGTTCTGTGCTGTTCATAAAGTAAGTCAAGGGTCTGTTCTGTGGTTCCTCTTTGGTTGTTCTTGTTGCTTGTCGTTTGTCTACTCTGTAATCTGTGTCGTTTGTCGTTCTGTGTTCATTAATTAAATGTGTGTGGCAGTAATTTTGTGAAATCGTATAAAATTTTTTGGTGAAGTTATGAATTCAACGGAAGAAGAAAGAACAGTCTGGTGTGGAAACTTAGCGGATAAAGTCACAGAGGAGCTCTTATATGAGTTATTCCTACAAGCTGCCCCCTTACAGCGTGTTCAAATACCCCAAGATAAAGAAGGTCGAAAATCCAATTTCGCCTTCATAGTTTTCAAACATGAGGTGTCAGTAAATTATACATCGCAATTGTTGAATGGAACCAACTTATTCAATAAACCTTTGAATATCAAACCAAGATCAAGAAATCAAGGAAATGATGTGCAAACCTTTACAAACTTCAGAGATAGATCTGATGATTCCCACAGAAGGAATAAGTCACAGTATCATGAACCAATGGTACAAGATTCTGAACCATTCTTTGAAAATCTCATGCAAATGGGTCAAGCAATGAATGTTTCAATGATGCAACCTACATACTCATCTTCTGTAGATAGAAGACCTAATAATTTTACTGACTCAAGGAATAATAGAAATTATCGAAGAGATGAGCGAAAACCTTATTCAAGAAATAGTACAAGACATAATAGAAATCATAATCATAGCTTTGAGAGGCAACGATACTATTGAGTGCTCAGTTTTGGAATTTTATACTGTAAATTTTGTTCTAAGAAATAAACTACTTTCAAATTCTTTTTCAGTCAGCAGTATGGAAGCTGCAAATGAAAACTATAATAGGATATTTTATTCTTGAAGAGTAAGGGGTGTAGAAATTTGAGTAAAGATCTTTCAATGACTGTTCTTTATTATTTAATTTGTCACTGTTTTCATCTTATTTGGGATCTTCAGGACTAAAAATTGTTTTTGAAAAATTCAACAGATCAAACAATGAGGAGTGTGCATGAAAGGATTTTTGCTAAAATTCTTACACTATCTACTTCTCAAGAGTAAGCATTCTACTATTGAGATATTCTAATAGTTGAATGATAAAACTACATTAGGTATATTATATTTGAGATAGTCTTAGTGCCAAAATTTGTTCTCATTGGTATTGTCTTATATATTTGGTAAAACATTTTTCTATTACAATATTTCAGATCATATTGTATATAATTTGAGGGTGAAAAAAAAATTGCTGAAAAACTGAAAAAGATATGTTATTATTCATTTTAAAAATTCGAATATAGGTATATTTTATTACATTTTTTGTATAGATGTATATCGATATCCCCTCCTTCGAATACCAATCAACAAAATGCTGTCAATTTCTAAACAGCGCTACCTACAGTAGGAAAAACGAAACTGGTTCCATATCCACAAAAAAGGTAAAATAAAATAGAATAATTGTGTATTAGTGTTCTGTGATTCACAGTTTTCTGCTAAAGCCGTAGTAGATAGAGATATCTACGGCTAAAGCAAAGATCATAGAGAAAGGCATGCCGTATGCCATGATTTGTTCTTATATCATGCCGTATGCACCGTTTCCATTGAACTTTCTTTTTGGTTCTTCATTCTACGGGCTTCGCGCCCCTAAGCTGTTACGCTCTGTAATCTGTGGCTGTTACGTTAAGGAACACATTGAAATTTTGAAATGCTCAGTCCATTCTCTATAGTTATTAGTTATGTTGTAGATTCCTCTATGGTATCCTTCCTATTCCTCTATGTCTCTCTTCTGCTGATTTCAATTAATGATAACGTAGATAAGAACTTTAATAAATAAAGTAAAGTTATGATCATGAACGTATCAGATAAACCTTTTGCATGTAACGAAAAAAATTGTTTTATGACATTTGCTAATGAAGATCATTTGAACTCTCATAAAAAAAAGCACAGCATGGGTTTCAATTTAGAATTTACTGGGAAAAGTAGCGAAACAGGTATACTATCGGATTTTATGTATTGGATATATTGGCGATTTAAGATATTTAAATCAGTTTTAGGTGATCAAACACCTACACCTACCAGCTTTTTCCGCAATTGTGAAGAAGTAGGACTTTTTCAAGACTTGCAGAATGTGAATCCATTCGAAGAAACATTCAAAAAGGCACTAGAAAATTCAGAAAACAGATCATTGAAGTCTGGAATTCTATCTGATGTATCGAATGAAGATACCTTACATACTCCTCATATATTTCCATCAGTAGAGGAATCTTTGCATGAGAATATGTTGGATATTAATAACAGTGAACTATCAATTATTAATATGATTGAGATTCCCCAAATAAATGATAAAGTCCAACTACTCAATGAAATTTCTATTCAAGATTCGGCAGAAAAACAAGTAGACTTAAAAAGTAAATTAAAACAAGCTCTGATGAAGAAAGATAAGCTTGAGTTAAATAGGAATTTAGAAAAAAAAATTGAAACGAATAAAATTTCGAATAATGAGATAACAAAATGTACTAAATCAAAGGATGCGTCAAGCATTGAAAGAATCAGACAAATAAATAGAGCAGCTCAAATGAAATGTAGAGTTAAAAAAAAACGACAGATGGATAAAATGATCTTAGAACTAATCAATTTGAGGAAAGAGAATGTGGAACTGAAAAAAGAAAATGCCTGCTTGAAGCAAAACAATAAAAATCTTTGGAACGTCTTGGAAGATTTAGGAGAAACTAAAGAAAGTATTATCGATAAACTCACTTCGCTGGATAAAAAGAACATAGGTATGGATTTCACTGTTTATTTGACAATCCAAAAAGAAGCCTTTTTTAATTATTGTTAATAAATCTTAGGTGAGGTACTCATTAAGTATTGTGAATATGATTTTTCCAATTTGGTATTCATTATACTTGAATCGAGAAATGGAGCATATAAATAATTTATTTTTTTACAGCTACTCCTAAGATACCAACTTCAGAAACAAATACAAAGCAGCTCCCACTATTAGCACCTGCTGGGTCAGCTATAATACCCAGGAGTACTCCATCAGCACCAATACTTTTTAATTTATTTCCAGTACAATTACTTAAAACTGATACATTGAATGGTATATCTATTCCACTTACATCTATTTCATCTGAATTGAAAAGACCCAAAATTTCGCCTCGAATCATTAGAAAAACCTGAATCACTATGCAGGGTGGCTGAAGTCCAAGTGTCTATTAAATACTTCTATAGAACTGTTGCTATCTGAATATTAAGTTTATGACATTGTTCCATACATAATAATATGATCTATTAAGATAAAAAATATTTTTGAAAGCTGAGCTCTTCTGGTTATTACAGTAAATAAAAATTTATTTTTTTGATAGTTTGAAAATTATTTGGACTAAAGCAACAGTTCCAATAGAAGGTGGTTCAGAATTGAATGATATCAAAGAAGAAAAAAGACTTTTTGGAAGAGTATTGAAATGGGCTCATTTCTCCAGAAAAGTATAATAGGCACTTTCCAACTCGGGACGCTTTGTATAGTAAAACAAGTTTTCTTAGATTATCAATGTTGAATTTTATTTGTTTTTTTTTGGTGTTTAGTTTATTCAAACAAAATAGTAGTGCAATAAATGTATTTATTTTCTGTACAAGCGATATATGGTGCAAAAGTATAACTTCCCGACTATAACTCACAGAAATTAAACATATATGTATAAGTAGGCCCCTGACTATTTTAACGGCCACCTCAGATCATTGATTTTTTCATCAACTTCAATCAAACGTATCTTGCATAAAAAAAGTTACTACATTGTTAAGGAGTTCCTGGATGACAGAATGTCATTTCGAATAACTTCCAGGAAATTAATTTTTTTTTTTACTTGTTGGGAATGTTTGAGGGAAGTAGGTAGGAGAAAAAAAAATATTTTCATTTATATTTGTAGTGATATTTATTAATATTTATATACCAATTGAAACGCTACTTTATCATATATATTTTATGAAAATAAATTATCCTCATAAAAAGTTTTTAATTATCATGAAATTAAAGATCGAACGATTTCGTCATCTATGACCGCATGTCTATGACAAATCATAAAATTCTATGTAACACCCTTCGGAGATTAACAAAAAAAATGTTTTTTTTTATTAAGCTCAACACACGAAACTTGGTAAATATCATTTGTCAATGAAATTGCACATGTTGGAATTTTTTCAACCCTGAAATATGCCCAGAAAAGGTTTAAGTAGTAAAACTTCGGAAGGGTGTAAATTTTCCGGGGGGAGGTTTTTCAAAAAATTTTACACCAAATGTCCACTTGAATTTTCCTCAAAGAATCACCCCTTTCATTTTTCGGTGTAATTCAGATACACCTGTAGATGTACTTAAGGTATCTTTAATTGTAGATCCTCTGATGTTCCGCTCTTAAGGAAAATAGCATAAGTATTAGGTACCTATGTGTCATTTTCTATCAATAATGACTTTCATAAGAAAAAAAATCCAATACATCCTACGCATTCTAAAACTCTAAATAAGACGATGACGTAACATTTATCCATATTTGCCACGTTGAGGTCGAAATCTCATGATATGGGTACCAGTTTTCGTTCTTAACCTGACGTTGAAGTCTCCGAAGTTTTGGGATATATCTTTTATTTCAAAATCTGTTCCATGATTAACATAGCATTTTAATGAAATTATACATTAATTAGCTATAATAAATGCTCAACTTTGTGACAAAATATGAGATTTCAAATCTTCTCGCGGATCAGAATGATCGACTCTTAGTATGTGTAGGTGAAACGAGTGGTTGCAAGCGACAACGTTGAGTGGAAATGCAGGTATTCTTGTCAGTTGTTCTTCGTAACGGGTTGGATGATGTGTTGATAGGTATTTGCGGAAAACGAAATGTCCTCTGGTATTTCGTGAAACTAAATTTCTTGCTGGATAATTCTTGAAAACGGTAAGAAGCTTACCGAAATATGGTGTAAAATTGTGCCACTCCGACCATAAGAACCGTCAATTTCTGGATTATTTCTCTTAGCACTCACCAGTAGGATTTCTCGTCATCGTCTCCTTGTCTTCGAAGGTGAGCCTTGATTGTCTTATATGTCTATTAATATTTTATTTATTTATTGTGTGAAAAACTGAGTATGCATAGATACATGATTAATTAGGTACATTTCGATTAATTGAAATTGGTGTGTAGCTATGTAACTTGGTAATTTAAGGTGGGTAACACACTCAATTGTAGTGGGTTCAATAGTATACCTTGAATGGGCATATCGTTTTCATATGAAATTTTATTGAAAATATTTCAAATAAAAAATTTTCTACCATAGTGTGGATGCAAAGAATATTTTGAGTGTTCTGTGATTTTTAATTTTGCCTAATATCAAAGAATTGATGATACTCTTTGGTAATATTCCCATAGATTTATTATAGGTCCATGAATATTCCAGGTATCATAGAGTTTGTCCCTACCAAACATAGAATTTTCATTCATGCTGCATTCTACTTAACTCATGAAATCTTTTCCGTGATGAATAAATAAATTATAAGAGTGAATTAGTAAGAAAAATTCGTCTAGTTATTAATGTACAACAGTTGTCTCTGCTTATATCACAGATACTTATATAGGCACAACGAATTTTTATTGAAATGATTTCCTGAATTTCAATATTTCCCAATTTCTGAATTACCCACAAAGTAGTCATTATAAATGTATAATAATAAGTACCTATATAGATAAGGATTCAAACATGTTTTTAATAAATGAACATGGGATATCGTATGCGAATTCTAATTTTAATTTTCATTAGGATATTTTACGTAGAATTTGATGTTTATCATATTTTGGGAGGTCGTTAACAATCGAAATTTTCATAGGTCTAACTATGAGGAATGTATAATAATTATTGACATTTTCCTTTTTTTTACTGCTAAATAGAAAATTATTAATTTGTCTTCTATAATTTATCTAGATAATAATGCGAATATTCGTGACTCAATCCAAGTCTTGTATACCTATACATGTACGACATACTAGGTATACCACAAAAGAGAGGAAAGCACGTAATACTACAAAATGTTGATATAATCGCGTGTTGTGTTTCATTACAAAGACAATCGCAATTCATTTTGATTTACTCGCAAATGTCCCACCTGACAATCTATATCTGTTTGACCGCTTTCTATTTCTTTCAGGACTGACACAATGGAATTATTCGCTTCTACCATTTTCCTTGCCATTTTTACCTTATTGGTAAGTATACAAATGAACGAAGCGAAGTTATTCACGGCTGATTATGTGAAAAAAAAGTTCCATCCATGTATGATAATTTAGATAGATGACATTCAGGCACAAGTTTCTATCAGCATATGGAAAATTGCATAATCCTGCATGAGTTATAATTTCAGTTCCAATAAATATATTAAGAAAATCGTTAAGGTATCATCATTAGGTATACTTTTATTTTTTTTACTATATTCCCAACTCCTTAGGGTAGCAGATATCTTTAATTGGAATCGACATATTTTTTCGGAAAATTTGATTCGACCTGTAATCTCAAGCATTTCGTGGAAAGAGAGACCAAAAAAAAAGTAGAAAATAATCGCGGGCGTTTGGCAAGGCTGTTCGATTGAGTTACATCAATTTTAATGGGTTCTTACTCCTTTTTTTCAAGGTGGACTAGCTCATTAATGTCGTCTTTGCCTAGTGTTGGTATAAAGTAGGTGGCGATTCCTGATGTGTAAAAATAATACCTATAATGATCAAAACCTCAACTCTTTTATGATTCATACTTTTCCACTTCTCAATTTTATTACTGTCTGTTTCTGGTAAATGAAAGACGGACGCTATTTTTCGACAAGGAATCACTTCATTTGAGCAGTAAAAAATACACTAAATATGAACTTTTGATAATGATGATTGAAACAAGATTTGTTTAACGTACCTATTACGATTTTTTTGATTTGATCCAGGAGAATGACAATCTGTAGATATTACCGTACTGTGTCAGCTACAATGCCGTCTCAGCATTGTGAAGTTATTGATTCGTTTTTCAAAACTTTCAGGAAATTAATTCACACCTATCAATCGATGCTGCCAATCTTCCAACAGCACCAAGTAAGTACACTCAAAGAATTATTATCGATCATCAAAAATTGACGATGTGTGTATGTGTGCTGTAGTTATTAATCCAATAAGGAGTGTAGAGGTATAATAATTAACAATATTTTTTAGCAGTTTTTGTATCTCGAATGAAAATGTTTGTCCAAAGAATATCCTTTCCTTTTTTTTCGGATATGTGTCGCGTAGCTACTTATATCTGATGAACATCTACGAAGAAAAAATCTCTATATGACCTAGCGGAGTAATATACCGTTAACTCTTAACGAAACTTGAACTGCATGATTTTCAGTTGACCTTACCCCAAGGGGATCTACATAACGATACAGGTTTAGTTATGGACATTTGCAGATGATGGCATACGATGACCAAAATCGGAAATAACAAAGTTCCATCGGGGGAACGCTCAATGGCGATTCGCATTTCTTAGATTTTTGAAATTTCATTCATTTCTTCAATTTTTTGAGTTTCCATGAGAATCCTTCATCGATACCATTTCAGGTTCGCCCGAAATACCAACAGATGTGAGCGTGACATGCAACAGTGATCAGATCGAAGTGAAAATTAACACTAGATCTGGAAGATTCAATGGGATGATTTATCCCAGAGGACTTTCGAAGAACAGCACTTGCATGGGAGAATGGGTGCAGAGACCTGCCCCAATTCGATATAATCTGCCTCTCAGAGGATGCAACACCATGAGCACGGAACTGGTGAGAAATGTTCCTTATTTCACCTATTTACTACGTTTAAAACGACTCTTCTTCTTTATCATATTGAGAAGTTGAATTTTAAAGAATTTTTACAACTTTCTCTCAAAAGATTCAAATGAAAAGTTTCCGACTTTCGAAAAAGGATGGCATTACCAGAAAGTTTAAGTTGAAATCGTAAGTTTGGTTATTATCTGATTACAAAACTTCGAAGTATGTATATTCACATACTATCTATATTAGTGAAGCATATATACATGTAAATATAAGGTGATGAAAATCAAAAGTTACAGTCATAATGGATTTATTTATTACTTGTATATACGAAACTCATAACATTTTCAAAAATGTTAATATGTGCGGAGTTTCAAACAAAGTAATATGCCTACATAAATTCTTTACAGTAGGCGATATACCTAACATTCATAAACGACGCGAATTTTTTCCAAGTGTCAGCCCAAGGTTTTATATTGCCTTGCGAATTAGAAAGTGTCTAGGTATCGAATACATTAATATCCAGTCACCATCAGAGGTATGGAACAAGGGGGCGATATTTTCGAATTGTGTTTCATAATTTTATTATTCATTGGTTGTGTAATATGTTCAATCACAATCAAAATTCATTCTTCTCATTTTGTGACCGATTTTCTCAGAACACTGCATTGAAAAGATGCAGATAATATAATATGGTTACATATTACAAGGTTTTTCAATTTTTTTTCTATTTCCTCCATACATTGGACATTTCTGCAGAAGTATCCTTCGTTAAATATGAATTTTGTTACTTTTTTTGTGGATAAGTTTATTCTGCTCTCAATTTTGTATAAACTATAAAGTTTGGCGATTTATTCGACCTACCAGGTATACGTTCTTTGACCCCTTACCTCTTCAGCAGGCAGGAGGTACTGGGTAGTCGCATCGCCTGAACGAGCAACGAAGGCCCAGAATGCTATCGCTGTTTTTCAAGCGATTCGAGAATCGTCTGAAGTTCAGACCGGTTTTGCAACTTGCAAGACGAAATTGGTCTTCCTCACGGCATCGGTTATGATTCAGAAAAAGGAATCATTGTCTACGAGACATCTCCCCGTTAAGGAATAAAATTTATAAATGAGGTCGTTTTCAATGAACCTATTTATCCATTGTTTCACTCACTGAAGATGGAGTGTTTTTGGCCTCGGGATCTCAAGCCACGTGAGCTCATCCTTATTTCTAAGTGATGTATATCATCCGTAAAAGAGCACTGATACCATCAGTGTGGCCCAATGGAGTGTTGGTCTGGTGACCCATTCAAATACTTCAGACCAAACTTTTTTGACGTGATCTTGTCCAAAACTATTATTTTTGGATTTCGACGGCAGAATGATTTGCATCCGATCGCAGTCATAATTATTGAACGATAGGTAGCTCCCAATTTTGTTTGAGATCGTTTCAGAAGGTGAAATCGTCATTTATAGCAACCGTTGTGTAAAACGATCATTACGCGACGAAGAAACGTTACGAAACAAGGCGTGAGCAGACAAGTCGCCAATACTTGACCTTCTTGCCCAAGGCGGAGCAGTTTAGAGCTCAATACATGTCTGTTTCATACATTTCAGTAATATTTCGAGCAATCTGATCTACATAGGCACAAACAGTTCAACTAAAAAAAATATACCTTGAAGGGAATAGGTGAAAGGTGGAAAGTTTGATCAGATTGGAAAATGAATTTTCTGGTTTGAAGATGTCGTTCAGTCGTTGACTCTTCGATAAGATACGCCTACAGTGGCTCGAAGACGCTGTATAATCAAGCTCAAAACGAAAGTTGCAAAAAGACAACTTTCAGGTGTTTTTGTATGTATTAGAATTGTTTATAAATTCAAAGGGGAACATTCATGTACTATAGTAAATCGCAAGACAATGATCTCATGTTGATAAGTTTCCTTGTGTGGAACGTTTCGACCTCATCTTCAAGGTTGTGAATGAATTTAATATGAGACAATGATGCGATTTGTCCTATTTATATTAGATGGTTTATTACCGATTACTCACTTTAATTTTCTTCCGTATTATGCAGAATTACATCGTGAGAACCTCAATATGAACAAGTATAAAAAAAACCTTAAGGTTATCCTTCAACTAAAAAAATTATCGGTCTTCTTCCTTAATTATAACTGTAAATAATTGATAAATCCGTTATTCTCAGATAAAATTTTAATGATTAGCTTCCATTGAACAAGTTTACTATATTATCTATCAATAGTGAAGGTAGTTTGTTTAATTTGTACATATTCTATCAATTGCACGCGATGCCCGACCTTTTTTTGTCAATTTTTCTGGCTAATTAATAGTGATCTCTGGGGACTTTTTGCAGAATTCAAGAACCCTCATAATTTATAGGATTGATGTGGCTGATACTTGACGAATATCCATAGTTGAACTTAAAACAGATTATATACGATTTTCACAAAAATGAGTTTTCAAACCACGACATGATCTGTTTTAAATTCTTCAACTTTCATTCGAAGAGTGAAGCTTTGAAAAAATTAAATCAAATGTTATTATTTGAGTAATATTCTGGGGACATTAATAAATAATGTATTTTCCTTTATAATTTCAGGATGATGGTGGAATTGAATACTTCAATACCATAGTCGTCCAACCACATCTGAAACTTGTTACGAACCAAGGTCGAGGCTTTCACATACGATGCAGATACAACACCCGAAATAATACTGTGATGAATGATTCACTGAAAGTCGAGTAAGTGAAAAAAATACGCATTTTAATACCGTTTTCAAGTATGTTCAGCAGAAAATAAACTCTGCTTTTTTGCCTGCTCGTCAAAATTCTAAGGACTGTTCGATTTTCAGTTTGATGGCGGCAGATACATTGGTAGCGAACGCGCCCATGCCAGGATGCAGCATGCGAATATATTCGGATTCGAAAAGGAAAGAAGTGGCGGAAAATGTAAAGATCGGCGATCCGTTAACACTCGATATCACGCTGGATCAACAGGATGTGTATGGACTGTGGGTGACCGACTGTCTCGTCAGGGACGGATTGGGTTGGGGCGAACAGAAGCTGATAAATCGAGATGGATGTCCTTTAGATCCGGAAATTATGGGACTGTTCGAATATAGCGAGAACAAGACGAGAGCCACCGTCAAGTTTCAGGCGCACAAGTTTCCCTATACTCCTTCCGTCTATTATCAGTGCAATGTCAAACTATGCCTGAAGGCAGATGGCGGATGCAATATTGCCGTGAGTTGAACTTTTTTTCTCGTCATTCAAATAGCAGGTGATAAGGATGAAAAGCAGAAAGAAGATTTTTTTTTTCATTTCCAGCCTCCGAATTGCGGACCCAAGATTGGTGAAAATCGTGTCCGCAGACAAGCTCCCGATCCCAGCGAAGGCATTCCGGCGACCATCGAAGTGTACAGCGGGCTTTACGTAAACGAAGCTAACGACCTTGCCAAGCCAGAAGAAGACGGCGTCTATAGCGAGAAGGTAACTTGAGAATTATAAATATATACCTTTGATTTTGATCGTCACACATTCATTAACAATTCTTAAGCAGTAAACGTAGGCTGCTTCCTATCCAAGGCGGATGTGTGTGTCGATTTGAATTTTCTTTTTTTTTCGTCCGAATCTAAGACTATTGATTCCTTCATCATGGTTCAATTTTATTTTTAGACTTCCGACGATACCATATGCATCTCACAGAGAACATTTGCGATAGGAATATGCGTTGCAGGACTAATACTGATGGTTTGTGTTGTATTCGCGACCATGTGTTTGATGGCGAGAAGGAGACCGAAGACAACCTCGCATCTAGGAAGTTCCATCTACAGCGGACCATACACAAATACCGCTTACAGTCATACTTCTTAACATCTCAAAGTATAATACTTTAATGAACAATAGAAAATGGTGTCGCAATCTTAAATTTGCCATTTTCTCAAGTAAGAATAAGTCAGTATAGATACTTATACACATATAACCCAAACAATTGCCATCTTTTTCCTAAGAAGCAGAATTTATTTAGAAAAATTGTGATTTTCACATGATTATCTTAAGGGGTAGGTGGAGGAATTTATTATCTCTTTCTCTATAAGGTAATGTTCATTGATATTAAATATTATATGTTCCATGAATATTACTTTATGTCTCAACACATGAAATGCATGTGTTTTTGGTCTTGAATCACAGTAGCATTTTTTTTTTGCGTGTAAATAGTGGAAATGTTATTCTGGCTCTTGACCTAGAGGAACCTTGAATTATAAATGAGAGCATTTATGTGATCAGGATGAATAAATGATTTGTTCACATTTGCTTTTTTATTGACTACAAGTTTTTATCCAAGTTAACATTATTATTCCCTCTGTTTTGAGGAAGCAACGTATTTCAGTTTATTATGATAAAGAATCATATTTTCTAAATATATACTCATTAGGTATTTCGAGTATAATTTATCTCCAAGCAGTCTTGAAATTCACAATTTCCTCAATTCCCTAATAACACTACACTGAATATTGTAAACGCATCATATTTTTGGAAAGCAGCAAGAAAATGTACTTCCTACTCCTAATGCTTAGTTTCTTTTTTAAAATACTCCTTTTCAATTCTTTGAATCAAATTTATGAGAGTTGGGTACTTTCTTGCGATATTGGCGAAACTATTGTTTGGCAAAGGCGTAGTGAGTATGGTGAAAAAATGGCCAAACACCAAGGCATCTAACTCAGTTGGACTGTAACAAAAATCGAGTATTTTGATGATTTCAATAAAAGATCAATACAGACATTTTATCAAGAAATGCAAATGGAAATTACAAAACCCACTTATCTGCAATTATAACAAATTTGTTAATTTCAAATATGACTAAATGCAAAAGTCCTGAGTTTCTGACGCGTTGTGAAGGTGTGATAATGTTAGTAATAAAGAATCTGTTGTTGTTTGTTACTTAGAAGCGATGAGGCATCAGAATAAACATCCCATGCATGCAACAAACATCTCTGGCAAACAACCAAAACTTGGTCTTTTTTTTTTTCAACAGGCTGTCTAAATTTCTGATGATTGGTGTGCCAAACTCATATTCTTGCTAATCTGTTGTAATTTTGTTCGAACACTTCGATTACAATGAAAAATATATACACTTGCAGAATTTTTGATGGACATTCTCTCTATGAGGTAAGATTTAAATGAAAGTTTTACTTATGTACAGTTCCATAATCAAATGTAAGTTGCTTGAAACTTCCATTAGTGTAATTTTTAGAAGTGTTAAAAGAAGCTTTAAAATTAAAGGGACTTTAACTTTGATTATGAACCTGTCTGTAAGAGAGATCCTGTCATATCTCCTCACTGCATAAAAAAAATGCAATCTTGCACCTGCTGAAATTGCCATACTCGAAATTTCCATAATTTTGAATAGCCAAATTGAATATTAAGATACTTCATATTTTTGTTTAAAATGTGGTGAACTCATTGATCATATTAAATGAAAAATTATTAAATACTTATTTAAAAATTAAGAACAAGTATTTCTTTAATAATTTTAATATAATTCATGAAATCGAAACGAATTTCAGTCTACTTTAATGATCACATAATTCAAATGGCAGTAGATCCAGCAAATTGCATATCCTCTTACAATGTCTCAAGAGAGGTTGAAATTTCTTGAGAATATTCTGAAATTCTTTTGAGTGAAAACTGGAGGTATACATACTGTATACATGTCCAAAGACAAGTGCATCTAATTCAGTTCTAGAATGACATAAAAAAATAATTTACTCATAATAAACTGGGCTGTGAACAAACAAAACTTGAACCTTTCTCAGAAAATATGATTTAAAATTTTCAATCTTTGGAAAGATGAATTTGAATTCCTAGAAAAGCATAATTTGAACAGACAAAACATTCATCCTCAATTTTCCAAGGCCAATTTTCAACTATAATAAAATAAGTAAAACACTTTTCAGGAACTCACCGATTTCCAAAAAAATATTCCTTGTTGTCCAAACGATCTGACAATGCCTGACAAGCATTTTCAACTTCTTGAAAAACTTCTTCGAGTTTCTTATCATACCAATTCCAGACTTTCAGATTTTTTATAACAGCTCTTCGTTTTGTCCAGTTCTGGATATGATTGAGAGGCCAGGGATAAACTGATCCATGCCTAATACTAGTAACATCATTATATGTTTCGTTATCCATCCAACAGATATATAGCTAAATATAATTAAATAATTAAACTATAATGAGACTTAGGTAAAACTTGGATTTAAAATGGTGAGAAAGAAAAATCACCTCAGCTTTTTCTAAAACATTATGGATAAGGCACATGTAGGCTCTCATATCAGATTTCTCCTCATTATCTAACTTTTCAGTTAGAGTTATGCCTCTATTATTGACAAACTGTACTATTCCTTCAAGTTCAGATACCACAAATGCTCCACATTTAATAAAGGGAACTTTTCCTGTTGGAGACATTGCTTCAGCATTTGCTCTTGAATCAACGGTATAATTCAGTTGACACATTCTTAAAAATGCTTGAACTGCAAGGCAGTTTGCATTATCTGGTAATAATATTTGTTCCACTTCATAAGGTTGATAAAGTTTCACATCATTGGGCCATGGCTCCTGAGCTAAAAATGGAAATCTTCTAAATATTTACATTGGATGCTGAAATCAGTGATTATATACCCCCAAGTTCAATAGTAAATTTTTCAGCAATGAACTTAGGAGTTACTGCAGGAAGTTTGGGTGTAGTTTCAGGCTTCGACATTGCTTCTAATTTTTGATAAAAAATTAACTTAACTCAGAGTCTCTCATAGACCTAATAATACATGGACAGGCCTTCACGTGGTTTTCCCGTTCACCGCATCGAGGAATACCCACGAGAGAGAGGGGGGGTGGTAGAAAAGAGAGATAACAGTAGCAAAGAGTAACTGGTTACTCTTTGACAGTAGTCCCTGGTAGTAAACGTCAAGCTGGTAGCTGGTAGAGAATAAATCAACGTTGCCGCTTCCAGCAAGTTATCGAGTAAACTCGGGAATTCTACCAGTCCGCTGATCCTCCATGTTGCATTTTTGGGTGGTTGTCGGTAGATTTATAGATTTTCTATTAATTTGTAGCAATTTTTGTACTGAAATCAACTATATTTTTCTCGTATTGAAACTTTCAAGTGCTGATAAAATAATAGTTTCAGAGATTGGGAGTGAAAACCCTAAAAAGTTTATAAAAAAAAAATACTACCTGAAAATTTTTTTTTCTGATTTTTATTAATGTAGGAAAACTTGAGAGTTGTACAAAACAACAATATTATCTTATTCGTCAGGGTCTGATTTTATATACACTGAAATTAATCGTGATTTGGGAAGATGAAAGGACCCCTGCTTTGGGTTCTGGCTACACAGAGAAAAATTAATCGTTGAAGTGAATTTTTTTAAGCATTTTACCTTCCTTGAGCAAAAACATGGGTGGTATAGAGAAAAGGGCAATAATTTTAAGTATGTTTATTGATACTTTCACAAATAATATAAAATTTCCTGCTGGGGAAATATTTATATGATGATTAATCATTCACAATTTTTTTTTCAATTATTTTGATAGGTTCTCCATCAAGTGGTAAAGTTGCTCTTCTCTGGCACTCCTGGCATTAATATTTTACTGCTACTGTTTCTTTATCGTGTGGCTTTACAGTGTTAGATTTCTGTGACACTGATCAACAGAAAATATTGTGTTTTGAGTTTGCCGATGTCACAAGGCATACTGAATATCAACATAATTCACATCTCTTCTCTTTCTAATATTAAATCCAGATTGGAGTTTAGTATTTTCTTCGGACATGCCTTGAAATAGAATGTTATGGTAGATATGTAACTACTTCGTTTAGAACAACATTCTTTATAACATTCAATAATATATACTATCTCGAAATTCAAGTCACCTCTACATATTCTTGCTGTGGCCTTATGAAATATAGGAAGTAGATTAGGTATATTCCTTGTGATTGTTTGTAAATTATGTCTCATATGTACATAAAATAACAAAGAAACTCCTATATTGGTCTATTATTTCCAAAAATAAATCTCTTTCGCTTTATTAGCATGTAGCAGTCGATTCTAAAAACCTAGTTTTCTGCTAAATTGCTTGTGAGGAGAATGAAATATCGATTGAAAACACAGTAGCTGAACAGTAAACAATAAACATATGATTTTGACGTTTTCTACCATATGTCCATCTCTTTCTAACGTACTATTCGTGACCTCTCTCTCTCAGGGCCTGTCCATATTTTATTAGGTCTATGGAGTCTCTGACTTAACCTAAGTCCACTTTATTTTCGAAATTTTCTTGTTATCTGTGCCTACTAGAACAAAACACGAATAAACTACGCCTACTAGTAATTCAACTAATTCCTTACAAAACTAGCGTAGCCCATTCTGGATAGATGAAATCATTCTTTATAAGTTCTATGGAAGAATTCTGAATGTTCTATGCACTCTTAGGACTCTTTTCTATGACCGAAGCATAGACTTCTTTCTTTGTTCAATGGTAGAGATTATTCTGATTGACAATCAAATATTTATTCAACTTTCTTATTCAGGAAAATATTTCAGACGAGGGAGCAAGGTGCTCACCGATTTCTCCGACAAGTGGGCATCTGTTTTTTTTTGTGAAAAAATAAATATACGGTCTATTTATCCGTTGGTTCGAATAATTGACTCCAAAATGTCAAGGTGAAAAAATCACTAATTTCATAGTGAATAGAATAAGAATACTGTTTTAGACGAGTGAAAGTGCAGTTGAAATGAAACATATAGTTTTTCGTGAAACCCATTTTGTTCTTTTAGATTCACATATTGATTAATATAAAACCATATGCGAGATTTTTATAAAGGTGATTCTGAGTACGAAGTATCTGAAAGTATTTTTAATATTATGGACCATCCGATGTATTTGCGTTATTCTCCTTCTAATGGAGTGCCACAGGAGTCAAAACTGGCTAATTATATGACACCTCATGCTGATGATTTATCATTACGGCAAAGCTTTTCTTCTAAGCTTAATTTAGGACCATCAGGGACTCCCAAAAAAAGTTTAGTTCACAATCCTGAATTTATTCCAAAAACTTCCAGTACATCACCTTCATCCAGCTTATACATGTCATATGGTTCAACTGATAATTCTCATCTTAGTTTTGTAAGTGCAGCAGAAGACATTGATCATATTTCTTCCCATGTCACTCCTGAATCGTCTTCACCTCCGCATCCAGGTAACAATAGTTGAATAATTCACCTTATGAGTTTTTTCATTAATCTTTATGTGCAGTTAATTCAACAATGGAACTCTTGGAAAAAAGTGGCAGTAGCATACCCTACCAGGAAAATGTAGGAGGAACCACCTATTTTTACCATTCTACGGATCCACCTCCATTAGCAAATGATAATATTGCTAATAATGTTATAACCTCTGAGTACAAAGTGTATCCTGGTACACCAAGCCATGTAGATAGTCTTAAAAGGAAAGAAGATCATTCTTTTTTTGTATCTGAGAATATCAGGGCAGAAATTCTTAGTCAAAACATGCTCACACTTATGTTACCAGATCCACAAGTTACTGACCTCCCTCAAGAAATAGATGGCTACCATGAGCTTTGTCCATTAGAACCAATTTCTAATACTTCAGTTCATAAAGGTGAGTCATGCTTTCTTTAAATATTTTGAATTGCTTCATCCAAGATGAAACGATTTTTGGCTTCATAATATATTGCAGAAAGAAGTTTTTCTTTTCTATTTATTTTAATTATTGTATGTTTTGTAATAGACGGATTTCTGTTAGGTTACCAAACATCAATGTACAAGGCGACCCATGTTAAAACAGGAATGCACTATTGTCTCCGTAGGATCCATGGATTTCGATTACAGCATACAAAATCCATGATGTATGTAGATATTTGGAAGAAACTGATGCATTCTAACATTGTCCAGCTCAAAGAAGTGTTTACAACAAAAGCTTTTGGGGACAATTCCCTCGTTTTTATATACGACTTCCATCCGGGCTCTGAGACGTTACTCAACAAGCATTTCTCAACAGATCAGAATGAATATTGTGATCCTTTCCTCAATGACAATTCCACTCCGAGACCTTACAGTCACCAAAAGAACGAATTGCTAAGATATCAGGCTAACAACAAGCTTCCCGAGCCCCTCATCTGGAATTATATAATTCAGCTCACTTCAGCTTTGAGAGTTATCCATTCCAATAATTTAGCATGTAGAAGCTTAGATCCTACCAAGATTATCTTAACCTCTAAGAACCGATTGAGACTGAGTTGTCTGGGTGTGATGGATGTGATCTGCTTTGATCCGAATAGCATTAACCAGTTGGTACTGATGCAGCATTACCAACAAGAAGATTTGATGGCTCTTGGTAAGTTGGTCTTAGCGTTAGCTTGCAAATCCACCACTGCCGTTCAAAGAGAGAACATATCAATTGCTCTGGAATTAGTGGGCAGATCTTACACTCCAGATCTTCGAAACTTGATTATGTTTCTGTTATCCTCCCAACCGCCTAGAAGAAGCGTGACTGACCTCATGCCCATGATAGGAGCAAGATTTTATACCCAAATGGACAACCTTCAGAACAACATGGAAGTTTTGGAAAATGAACTGTCCAAAGAAATAGAAAATGGTCGTTTATTCAGACTTCTGAGTAAACTGTCTACCATAAATGAAAGACCCGAATTGAATATGGATGCCGCCTGGTCAGAAACGGGAGACAGGTACATGTTGAAACTTTTCAGAGACTATGTGTTCCATCAAGTAACAGAAGATGGTCGACCTTGGATAGACATGGCCCACATCGTTCAGTGCCTAAACAAACTGGACGCTGGTGTGCCAGAAAAAGTATGTCTCATGTCCAGAGACGAACAGAGCATACTAGTTGTTAGTTACTCTGAACTAAAACGATGTTTAGATCTATCCTTTGACGAAATCGCGAATGCAGCATTGATAGATGATGGATCTCATACTGAAAATAAGATTTAGGTTCAAATTTATGCTGTCGTCATTTCCAATGAATGACTGAATTGAGTTTAAGCGTGATACTTAAAATAAATTATTGTTATAATAATTTCTTGTTTCTTTATTCTTCAGGTGATGAAGACAAAATTCAAACAATGTAAAATATACATTTCCTAGAATCCAAGATACTCATAAGGACAGCTCAATTTTTTCATTCAAATCTGGAGATGCTCAGTATGTTGTCAATAATAGAATTTTTAAGTACATTGCGCAAAAGAAGAGGTTGTATTTTTTCGTATGGTTAGTGCTCTCATTTGATTCTTTTCAATATCAATTATTTTTAGGTCGGTGCATATTCAATTGAATAAGTCCAGTGATTGATTTATTTTGATCTTGAAATTTTATTTTATCATTTACTGTGAATTGGAGTCTTTCAAATAAATATATGTATATTTTACAAATACCTATATATTTCATTCCATTGCCACATTATATTATATTTGTTGGAAACAACTAGAGGCTTGTTTGTTCTATTTAGATGGAACAAACCACTTTAATCCACTCACTTACTGATCTCAAAAAAATTAATAGCATCCAAATTATTGAACTCAGAAAAATTATCTACCCCTCTAGGCAGGACTCAATAATCAAGGGTTTGCAGGTTCAAATCCTATCAGTACTTTTTTTAAATTCAGCAATATGTCTGCATGTGGTTAATCTAACTTCGATGTATTATTCACATACATTAAACGATCTTCTTGATGGCTTGAAATTCTGCCTAAAAGTTTTCTTTAAAACAGAGATCTGAATTGTTGCAAAACTCAATTTTTTTTTTGCCATCCATTTCTACGAGTTGAATAGGACAAATTCCATATTTCACAAAGTTATTGCCCCATTTCTAAAGATCGTTTTGTTGTAGCTTCCACAGCATCCATTATGGTACCTCTAATTCCTCCCTTTTCCAATGCATGAACTCCCGCAATTGTTGTACCTCCTGCAGAACAAACCTCATCTTTCAATTGTGCACTATGTTTTCCAGACTGTAGAACCATCTTTGCTGCTCCTAAAATTTGTGTAACCACATTCCTGCTCCTAAATTAGAGATACCAATACCTACCTAACATAGTTTGAGCTGCTAATTTTATAGCCTGCGATCTAGGAACCCCCATTTTAACCCCACCATCAGCCATTGCCTCAATAATAGTGTACATAAAAGCAGGACCACTACTAGAAATAGATGCCATTGCATTAATTTGGCTTTCTGGCACTTCTAAACACAATCCAGAAGATTCTAACAGAGTTCTAGTTAAATTGATATCTCCCACATCAACTAGTTCATTTGGAGAGAAAACACAACACCCTTCTCCAACATCTAATGGAGTATTGGGCATCACTCTCAACAATTTCATTGGCCTTCTGAAATGTTCTTCAATTTTGTTGATAGTTGTAGCAGCCAAAACTGAAATGAAGATTTTGTTTTCCCACAGTTCTATCTCTCCATGATTTATTTGACTAGCCACTAGACCAATTGCATGTGGTTTTACACATATAAATATGACATCACATAATCTGACAAGGGCATTATTACTCTCAGCTATATTGGCACCTCTTTCTTTAAAATATATCAAACGATCCACATGAGGTCCAGCCACAAAAACCTTATTGGCATTCACAAGTTTTTTGTTGATTATTCCATTGAAAATTGCTCTTGCCATGTTACCTCCTCCAATAAAACCAATATTTTGAGTAATTGGATGATTCGTTTTTTCTTCCATATTAGCGAAGGGGATCCTTGATATTATTTTATATTTGCTATATCAATTATTCTGAATAAATCTGATTTACGAATTTTTGATCGTAAAAAAGGGTCAAAGCGTCAAAGAAGTTAATCATAGATTCATCTGATTACTAATGAAGTTGTATACACAGATTACAGAGAATCTCTCTGTAATCTGTGGTGTCCCACTAATCCAGGTTAATCCGACCAATCCAGAGATATATCTCTGGACCAATCCGACAGAACAGAGTCTCTGCCACAGAACATATTATCACAGATTACAGAGTAGAACATATGACATATTCTTACCTGATTTTATGAAGGAATCAGGTCCAAGGAGGAATATATATTCTTTCGGTCGTTCGGGAACAGTCTATGGAAAATATAATTATGAAAAAAATATTTTCTATTCAATATTAACACAGTACCATTCGATTAATGTCTTCAATTTTTGCTACATTCGTTTTATTTTGATTTGACTGATTGAGTTTTATTATATTTTTGCTCTCCGATAATACTATGCTTTCATCCAATATTGAATTTTCTTCGTCCCCATGGTCAGCATCATATTCGATTTCTTCATTGCTCTCCTCTTCACTTTCACATTCTTCACTTGTACTGTCCTGTTGAGATATCGTGTTCTCTTCAGATTCCCCTTCCTCATCAATCTGAAAATAATTAAAATTTTATACAAGACTACGATTAAGTTTTCATCTGTCCCACATCATCCAGAACAATATCGTTCAAGTTGTCCGATGGAATCAACACATCTGTTTCATCTACGGTACTTGGTTCTGCATTTATTTCATTATCACCAGCTCCTAATTTCACATGATCATCACAAGTACAAGAGGGATTTCCTAAAATTCAACGACACATAAATGAAGATCGATTCATTCGTTCCCACGTATGTATATTTTTCACCTTCTTCCATAATTTAGCTATAACTGTTAATTTTAAAATAGAAACGTAATGATTATATAAACGTCATTGAAAAATTGATATTTCTCAATGAAAAATTCACTGAGGTATGATTATAAAAAAAGGAACTAATGAACAACTTCGTTATTAGCACTGAACAGCGAATTACAGATCAGTTCACTGGGAAAACTGATAGATATAAATGAGAAGTAAAAAAAAATGTCTACTATTTCTCGCATGGAGGTACCCAAATGATTTCGCGTGAATTTTTGTTTCGATGTAGACATGCAAAAAAATTGTGTTAGATTTTTGCTTGAATTATTTCAAGAATTTTAGAAAATCGAGTATTTTTGAAGAATGAAATTAATCTAACAACCGCGAGTTTCCGGCTTCCGCTCAAGATGACACAGGCGCTCTCCAGAGACCTCCAGGTTTCTCTTAAGTGTCTTAACGACTGACGTAATGACTTAGTCGCTCGAATACAAAGATATTAACAAAGATTCCTTCTTTCCTCTTTGATATTAGAGAGTTGAAGTGTGCACAATACGTTAGCCTGAACGTAAACGTTAACGTGAGAAATAACGTCAGATATAACGTTTACTTGTTGTGATGAAATTTGAGTTGAAGTGCTGCCATCATGAAACGTCAGACGTTAAACATAACCTATCAATTTGATTTTGCTTTCGTTTCGCGTGAACTCTCTTTTATCTAATATTGAGCTCCGACAGCTGGAATAACATTTGGAATATTGATGTTCTAATGATTTATATGCCTAATAAAGAGAATTTTCAGCTTGGAAGTATTTTATTATCAATGAAATGCTCAAGTGTTAGAGACATCAGAATTGCAGTGTAGTTTCAGCCATTTCCTTATGTACTGAATGTAATCTGATAACACAGTAATTTAACTTAATCCTTTTGATAACTTTCAAATCACTGCTGATTTCCTATAATTTTCGTTCATTATGAGAAAATACACAGGAAATGTAAACAATGACAGTTTGAGGTTATCGAGAATTGCATTTAACAATCAAAATTCGGCCATTCGCAAGTCATCGGTGCTACTCGTTTAACGTTCGGTTAACGTACGTCGATGTTTAAGGTATACGTGGGAGACCGCTAGTTTACGTAGGCCGTAAAGCTGACGCTAACGTTAACGTTAAAAACGGACGAATGAGCATGCGTAGATGTCAATTATAACGTTAACGTTTACGTTCATGGCTGCACTTCAACTCTCTATTAATATCTTTGCTCAAATAGCGCCGCTTAAAGACTCTTCGTCGCTTCACTCAGAAGTATGGGGGGTACCCTCCATACTCAGAAGTAGAGACAACTCTCTGGTTTCATCGCGAAAATATGGCTTTTGTGGACCACACATTAGTGTTCTGTGCCACACATCACCCGTCCGTTCCGATATTCCTGAACAGTACTGTCCAGAGACAGTTATCTCTGGTAGTGTCCATTGATTCGTTATTCAGTGGTACTGTCAGTATTTCAGAGTGCGTTGATTCAGAACGGTTGTAAACTGTACAGAGCAAGCGCAAATGGATTTTCGCTACCCTTAAATGGAATTGCGCTTGCTCTGTACAGTTCACAACCGTTGCAAACCACTACGATACAAACCATGGAGGTAGGAAAACATTGAACTCTCAAGAACTGGAATGGCCTCTTAGGTACCGAAATACGACGAAAAGTGTGTATAACTGAGACGGAAGATGTAGACTGTCATTGAACTCTATGGGAACTGGAATGGCATCGCGATACAGGCAAAATGAGGAAGAGTGAAAGGGAAGAAGTAGAGCAACCTTTCTCTCTCGCACGCCGTTGCTATTAGCAACGTAAACATTTCAATGTGCGGGAATGAAAGAATGAACTATTCGAACTGAAAATATTTGAAGGTTTGATACTGATTGGAAAAATCCACTTCTTTCTCTATTTCCCAAATTGTTCAAATCTTTCAACGAGTCGGTTCGTACTAAAAATAATTAATCATTAGTTTGTCATTCTAATCGAAATTTCTAAAAATTTTGCACTTTTTTTAGTGATTTATGATGTTAATAATAATTTCCTGAATTTCGGGAACGAAATTTTTAATAATCACCCTTGCAGCCTTGATGAATTAATAAAATAGAAGCTTTAGAGTAATTTGAATATAAATATTAAGTTTAATCTTGAGGCAAGAATATAGGAAATGATCTTCTGAAAAGCCTCGGATAAAGCTTTGGAATCATATGAAAAGAAGTGTCAGCAAAGACAGAGTTGTCTCTGGAGCAGAGACAGTCGTCTCTGGTGTCAGTGCGAGAGATTTTAAATATTCCAAATAGTTCAATATATAAAAGGAATCATATCAAAAAGTAAAGAACAAAATTGCTGAAATATTTTTATTTAACATAATTGGGACAAAAATGTTACATTTGCTTAACAATTATTAAATAAAATTAATTTAGTCATTTTCTGACGAATAGTAGAGGATCCCCATGAAGTTCATCATTCATTAACTTTGATTGATGGAACATTCTACACTAGCCCTAGTGCACTCTTCATGGTCGAAATAAATCCTAAAGCGAATGTCTTTCGATAGTGAAAAAGAATGTTGGTATCATCAATTTCCAATGATTCTAAATATTCTATAGTTTCACTGAAAATTTCCTCAACATACCTCAGGGAAAAAGATCTAATTGGAGCTTTAAACCCTCTCCGGAACAGATTTCTAGAATTAAGAATGTCAAACACTCTATCAATTTTTCTAATGAATTCAACGGTAGCGGCACTATCTTCGAATTGTAAGTTCTTACATTTGTTATTAAGAAATTCCATAGCATCTGCTACCCCGTTACTCATTGTTTGAGTAGCTAATCTGACATTCATAATTCTATTTTTATAATTGATATGCTGAGATGAGAGGGAATTAGCCAACCTTAGACCTTCCTCCATTTGAACTTTTTCTAATTCCTTGACAAACTGCCAAGAAATGTTTCCTGTGGGGGACTGCAAATTTTTTTCTGCAAATGTATTTCTACGGATACCAATTTTTCCTTCCTGTAGCTTTGGTCCAAAGTTGTAAAGTAAAAG
The DNA here is from genome assembly GCF_907165205.1 of Coccinella septempunctata. Lineage (NCBI taxonomy): Eukaryota > Metazoa > Arthropoda > Insecta > Coleoptera > Coccinellidae > Coccinella > Coccinella septempunctata. The sequence continues at coordinate 54,577,675 of NC_058190.1, forward strand.
GTTTTCGGAGAGGGAACCTAAAAAAATGAAAAACATAAGGCATAATTCCTAATTATTTACTGCTTCTCTCTTTTTGTGGATTCTCACTTCTGTAAAACTGTTCAGGATGGATTGGTTTATGTGATACCAACACTTCACAGAAAAAATATTATATTATATTTATGTCCCCTGCATTATGGCATCCGTTTCCAACACAATACTGGACCATTGTTGTTATGAAATTCTTCTTATTCAAAATGTTTTTTGTTACTGCAAAAACCACTTTGGTCACTCTGGGAAACACATAGACTTAAAAAACACTCACCAAAAAACTATATTTAAGCTTTGAAAAAGCACAAGAGATTCTGTTCAACAGCTAACTTGACTTGATATATAGACATTTTTCGAGTTTCTTAGGAATGTAAATCGGAAGTATATGGCTTCTAAACAATTTTTCACCATGATTTTTACTAAAATACTGACAAAAAGACATTAAACAATGTAATTTAAAATTTATCTACGAAAATGACATTTAAATTTAGGTTATAAGAGTGTAAACAAAAACACGCTAGAGAGAGAAAGGTTGCTCTACTTCTTCCCTCTCTCTCGGTCACAATTTCCGACGAATTTTGCTACCTACGAAGCCATTCCAGTTCCCATAGAGTTCAATGTAGACTGTAGAGCAACCCATCTCTTTCTAATGGTTCGGCAACCAATCGAATAACCGCATCAGACATCGGCATTGAACTCTATGGGAGTTCAATGGACATCGGACGCAGCAGTCGTCTCACTTGAACGCCCCGGGTTGTTTTTGTTTACATCGTTATAAACCAATTGACAGAGCGCAGAGAAAGATAGATTGCTCTACATCTTCCCTTTCAGTCTTCCTCAGTTTGCCTGCTTTGCCTGCATCGAGATGCCATTCCAGTTCTTTTAGAGTTCAATGTAGGAAAAGCTACGAACAAACCTAAGCTGTATTCGGGTCATTCGGGTCTTCTTTAGTTCAATGATTCGGGTTCGAATTTCGGACACTCCGAGAATAGTTCTAGAACTGCGCAACAGTTCTGCGCAGTTCCAGAACAATTCTCGGACTGTCCGAAATTTGAACCCGAATACAGCCTTATAGTTCGATTGCGAGCCAGTAAAACCACAGAACACTAATATAGAACATATTAGTGAGGTTAGGCGGGAAATTTGAATCGCGATCCATCCGTGGATCTGGTCCCTGAATTCCCTATGCATTTCTTATGGGACTAAAAATGCCGCGTACTTCTCGCCTGTTTTTGGATAATTTAGCGAATTCCTTAAGATTTATTTCTTTTGGAATGTGTTCTATGATCCTTTCTTAACAAGTTGAAAACAAAATTTCGTAATAAAATGGTATATTTTTTTGATAATGGATCAATATAAAATTGGTCAGCAAGATCCATGGAAGTTTGTCGTAGCTTCATTTCGTTTCTAACCTCTGAAGCTGACATCATTCTAACGCGCAAGCGTAGCATGTCATTTTCTTTGTTACGGTTCATGATTGACGTATAGCAGAAATGATCTACGACATACGGATATATGCCGTATAATTATGTGTTCAAATTTGATTTTAGGACATATAAAAGTATATTGTGATGTAAAATGTACTTGGAAACAACCTCTAATAATTGCGGCACCCAATTTTGCATGTCTATATATTAACATTTACTTCTAGCTAGCGATATTCCATCTTAAAGTCGATTCCTATGTAAAAAAATTTGAATATGGATCTCCCGCCAACTGAGTGATTCTAACCTCACTAATGTGGTCTATAAAACAAAGATCCTCTTTTTCCAGCAAATGTTAGTGTTTTGTGACGTTTAATCTACGCTTTATTAAGTCTATGGTGTCATATTAGTGTCAAAGAGTCCTCTTTGTTTGTGTTCTGTGGTGTCAACTGTATATTCTGTGGTGTCAACCACAGAACACTAATATATATGTGGTTCTGTGGTAAGGTAAAACCACCGGTAAAAAAGCTTGTGTTGTGATCATGTCGAAGAGAGGTAATTTTCCATCCTCATTAATCCTGGAAAGCCTATGTTGATGAGCTGATATCATTGCGCAATTATTTGCATTCCTCTTATTATTTCATGTTGTTACCTACAGTTTTGAGGTATTTAAAGTAAAAATGTTTTTCAGGACGTGGAGGTTCAGGGGGAGCCAAGTTCAGGATTTCCTTGGCTCTGCCTGTTGGTGCAGTTATAAATTGTGCAGATAACACAGGTATGTTACATTTTAGTAACATTATACAGTAGTGTCGGAGGTTGGTTTTACATGAAAATTTTTATTCTAGGAGCTAAAAACTTGTATGTAATTGCTGTACAAGGTATTGGTGGAAGACTTAATCGTCTTCCAGCCGCTGGAGCAGGCGATATGCTTGTTGCAACAGTAAAAAAGGGTAAACCTGAACTGAGGAAAAAAGTAATGCCTGCTGTAGTCATAAGACAGCGAAAACCCTTCCGAAGGAAGGATGGTGTTTTCATTTACTTTGAAGATAATGCCGGAGTAATAGTAAACAACAAAGGAGAAATGAAAGGTTCAGCCATAACAGGTCCTGTAGCAAAAGAATGTGCTGATCTTTGGCCTAAAATAGCATCTAACTCTGGAAGCATAGCATAGATTCAAACTATCATTAATATATGAAATTTTTCAAAACCACTTTTTTTGTCTGCTCCATCCTTAAATTATTCTCTACTTCTACAGGTAAGAGGAATTATCAACTCTTTTTGATTTTTGCTCATTATTTTTCTCAATACCTACTTTGGTAATATTCCATAGATTAGTTTTTTCTTGTTTCTGTTGAAGATAAGCTGAGTTTTTATTCATTAAGTTGGCATTGAAAATTTTTTCAACATTTCTTTCTACATTTCCTAAACAAACAGGTGAAAACATAATATGGAATAATTTATTTCTTCCCAAGTCAAAACACAAATAATATGAGTATTAAGCATTTGTGGAAGTATCAGAATATTTAATATAAAAAGGTGTTCTTTTGTTGAAAGAAAAAGATGTCGAACTTTTGTAAGTTATAAGTGAATATATTAATGTCCATGATACTAAGTCTACATAATAGCAATAAAAAGCGTAATGAAATTCAATTATTAATAGCAAGTATTGCTTCAATAGTTAAAGAAGCTAACAAACATAAAATATCCAGTTTGCATAGTTGTATCGCTATGAATATAATTTAGTATCGAATAAACCATATAACCTTCAAAACTCATCCTTGGCAGCAATGATAAACACTTACAATTACATCAATTATCACAGACAAAGTATAAAAAACAAGACCAAATAATATAAAAGACAAGTTTGAAATGTACCAAAGTATTACTTCTAAATAGAGACATCTCCATACTGCAATGACCATTTTTCATAAGCCACTAAACTATGAGGTGAAACACTTTTTCTTATACGCTTCAAAGATTCCAGGAAGTCGTTCATCGTAAGACTTCTGACTGCACTTGGATCCATCTGTTTCACTTGTTCAGGTTGCAATTCTAGAAAAAAACAATATATTTGCAAATTATGATCTTCAAATTCTTTAAAAAAATGATCATTTTATGTTTTATGAATTGATTATTAAATACAACATAACTTTGTTGGAAATGTTAGGAAATGCAAAAATATTTGAAATCTGTTGTTCACCTCGTATAGGTCCCAGAGCAGCATCTTTAGCAAGTGCAGTGAGATCACTTCCAGAGTATCCTTCTGTTAGTGTAGCCAACCTTTTCAACTCTTGTTGAGTAAAAGAACAACCTTGTTTAGCCAATAATTTTCTTAATAGCTCCATTCTAGTTTCCATGTCAGGTAGTGTAACGTAAACCCTTTTGGGAAATCGACGAAGAGCTGCTTCATCTAGTTCTTGAGGTCGATTAGTTGCGGCCATCACAAGAACCTATAAATTCAGATTCAATCATATTATTGATTCATGAGAATATTACTAAGATTTATATTCATGAACATTACGTTGTAAGAGTATTGAGTAAATGTGCTGTATAGTTAACACTGAAACTTATTGGGTGAAAGTCGATCGAATTCAGTTTAAAATAATTAATTATTAAACCAGACCAAGCTCCATGACCAGGGCTATCTCAAGAATTAAATTTTGTTTTATAGGCAATAGTAGACCAAAAATATGAGGACTAATCTTATTAACTAATATATTTATATAAACAATTTTTTATTCACCTTCTCACTTTCTTGGTTAGATGGTAATCCATCAAACTCAACAAGGAATTCTGTTTTCAACCTTCTGCTTGCTTCATGTTCATTATTGGTGCGTTCAGAAAGCAAAGAATCAACTTCATCAATGAAAATTATTGAAGGCTGCAACTCCCTTGCAATAACAAATAACGCTCTAACCATTTTTTCTCCATCACCAACATATTTTGATGTTAAACTTGCGGCACTTATTGAGAAGAATGTTGCCTGAAATTTTTCTCATGAGAAAGGTTGCTCATAATCAGGTGAGCTCATTCATTATTTATGCTCCCAGATGAATAAACGATAAGTAATTATGCTGATTTTTTCTAAAATCCTAATCAGAAAATCCCACTAATCAGGTAGCAATAACATTCAGATTCAAAGAATGCTTGCTTATATCCCGTTATTTTGTAAAATACAACAAAGGAACTTGATATAAAAGTAGTTCTTGAATCAACTACGGTTGGATGTAAATAAATAATGAGCCGAAATGTGTATAGCCTCACTTGACATTCTGTTGCTACCGCTCTTGCTAATAAAGTCTTGCCATTTCCAGGGGGCCCAAACAGAAGTAACCCCCTTGCGGGTGTTCTCAGTCCTGTAAAGAGTTCTGGACGAAGGGAGGGTAAAATAACCATTTCCTGAAGAGCTTGCTTGGCAGTTTCTTGACCCACTATGTCATCCCATTGAACAGCTGGACCTCCTTCCACTATTTCATCCAAAATACTTTGAGCCAATTTTGGATCTACTCCTTTCAGTTGAGATGGAGACTTGCCTCGACAAGTTTGCTTACTGGTACCTGGAGATAATTTTTTTATTCTGTGATAAACAAATAATATTTTGGGATAAGAAGCCATTATTTACAATAATGATGATATAAAGAAAATTCATTATTATTATTTATATTCTATTGACATTTACCTTGACTAGCTAAGAATTTTCTGGCTGGAGATCCACTTCCAGGAACAGATAACTGCTTCTTAATTGCAGGTGGAGTCTGTGTTGGCTTATTAAAAGGACGAACTGGCTGTACAGGTGTTGTGCGGGAACCCATTGATCTTGGCAATGTCTGGCTTTTAGACAAAGGTGAATTACCAGGTCTTCTAGTAGCTACAGTTAATTTCTTCCCAGATGCTGTTATAAAATCAACTTTTTTGAGAACAACCAAAAAAACTAACAAAATTAAGTAATCTTGATGAAGCTTTCTGTATTATGTAAAACAAAATAAAAAACTATGCATATACCTGTTTTTGTGATATTAGGTTTTAAAGTTGGGATATGGGTGGTGACTAATGATTGATCATGTTCTACACTCAATTGCTGTAATTTACCCATGCTTTCTACAAATGAAAGTTAATGTTTAAATCAATATGACAAATTCAAAACATTTTTCTCATAATAAGGATTGAAAAAATAAAAGTGCTTTTATGAAAAAATAAAATTTTTCATCCCATATTTAAGTGAAGGAATCAAAATTTACCTAAAAATTGGAGTCTATCTTTTGCCATGGACAAATTAGTTTTCATTTTTTCATGGAGTCTTTGAGCCCTTTCCCAAACTTCACCTCTTCCTCCCCAGCAGTGTACCGCAATACCCAATTCGAGTTCTGTAATTCCTTTCTTATATAATTCGATGGCAGTTTCTTTTTGACCTTAAATAATACTCATATAAATTATATCTATCAAATTGGGAAAAACTACCTTCATTTTCTTCATCTATTTTAAGGGCTCTAGAAATATACTCAAATGCTCTTCTATGATGATGTTTCTGCTTGGCTAGCAGAGGGTCCCCTGGACCAGGACCTGAATTTTTTTGTATATTATGTGACATTTGAATTTCTTCAATAGCACAACTACTTTCTATATTTCCATTCTGCAATTTACGTGGCTTAATTAAATAGCTCGACGAACGACAGTAGAGAAATCGAAGTATAACGAAAATTTGGTACAATAATGCTCTCAATATACTGAAAAGAAAAATAATGGGAAACGAAACAATACACAGATTCCTTTTATGAACAGACGAGTCCCCATAAGTCATATACATAACATCTTTATCTGATTCAGGGTCAACTTTTCTAGATTTTTTAGGGGATTTTCCACTTTGTGTTTTTCGAACCATTAAGGAGCTAAATTCAAATATACATTTTAAGTCAATGTTCAGTTTATTGAACTCGTATTCATCCTTAAAAAAATAATGGAAAACGACGTGTTATGTCAGCGTAGGACCAAAGAGTAACAAGCACAGAACACTTGTAACAGGACCTCTTCTGGTCTTTGGCAAAGAAGTCTTTGCTCAAAAACTGATTGGTACATAGAAACAAAGAGGAATCTTTGATAGAAAATCGAAAAATCTTCAGTGTTCTGTGTTTACAATATTCATCTATGCACGAAATTTTAAATATATATATATATATGCTTGAAGTTCGTTAGATAAGAAAAAACTTTTTTTACCTTTATTTTTATATTTTACATTAGCAAAAATGCCTTGTGAAATGATAACTCTACAACTGGGTCAATGTGGAAATCAAATTGGATTTGAGTTTTGGAAAAGATTATGTGCGGAACATGCAATAAGTCCAGAAGGTATTCTTGGAGAATATTCTACTGAAGGAATAGATAGAAAGGATGTGTTTTTCTACCAAACTGATGATGAGCATTATAAACCTCGGGCCGTTCTGGTAGATTTAGAGCCTAGGGTCATAAATACAATTTTGAATACACCCTATTCAAAATTGTATAATCATGAAAACATTTTCCTATCAAAAAACGGTGGGGGCGCTGGCAACAATTGGGCAGCCGGATACGGTCAGGGTGAAAAATTGAATGAAGAAATTTTCGATATTATAGATCGGGAAGCAGATGGAAGTGATAGTTTAGAAGGTTTTGTTGTATGTCACTCTATAGCAGGAGGCACAGGAAGTGGTTTGGGTTCTAATATTCTTGAAAAACTCTCTGATAGATTTCCTAAAAAGCTAGTTCAGACCTATAGTGTATTTCCTAATTTAGATGAAATAAGTGATGTTGTCGTTCAACCTTATAATTCTTTACTTACATTGAGGCGTCTCACAGAGTCTGCAGATTCTGTTGTAGTTTTAGACAACACTGCCTTGAATAGGATTGCTACAGAGAGACTATGTATTCAAAATCCTTCTTTTGCCCAAATTAACAGCCTGGTAAGCACAATAATGACAGTTAGTACAGCTACCCTGCGATACCCTTCATATATGAATAATGATCTAATGGGAATTCTCGCCCCTTTAATTCCCACGCCAAGACTACACTTTTTAATGACTGGTTTCACTCCGTTAACTTCAGATCAGGATGAAAGAAGTGTTGGCAAAACAACAGTTCTAGATGTTATGAAAAGACTTCTACAGCCTAAAAATATGATGGTATCAACCAATCCAGATAAGAATGCCCAGCATTGCTATATTTCCATTCTGAATATAATTCAAGGTAATAGAATGCTCCTTTGATTATGAATGATTTCTCATTTGGGTATCCATTGAATTGATTCAAATAAATTTCTTTATAGGCGAGGTTGATCCAACTCAAGTACACAAATCCATACAGAGGATACGGGAACGAAAGTTGGCTCCATTCATTCCCTGGGGACCTGCAAGTGTGAATGTAGCAATTTCAAAAAAATCCCCTTACGTCAAGACTCCTTACAAGGTTTCTGGTCTCATGTTGGCTAATCATACAAATATCAGTAGTTTATTCAACAGAGTATTAGGGCAATATCATAAATTGAGGAAACGAGAAGCATTTTTGGATCAATTCAAAAAAGAAGAAATGTTTCAAGATAACTTGAATGAATTGGATGAAAGTGAAGAAGTTATTCAAGATCTCTGTTCTGAATACCTTGCAGCTACACGAGAAGATTATGTTACATCACGAATGTGAAGCTGAAAATTATAATTTCTTGATTGGCCACCCTATGACTTGTTTGAATTTGGATTTTTTTTTAATATAAAAAAAAATCAGCTGCGATATTTGGCACTGTAAATCACAATTCAACTAAAGACCCGCAACATCTTGTCACTCATTAGATTTAAGGTAGGTAAGGTATCTCATTATTGTGCCATAAATCAGAAACTTTGCAGTGGTGGATATTCTGTTTGTTTGTATGTGTATACAAAGTAAAAATTTATTTAAAAATGAATGTTTTCTACAAAATGAAAATCTCTATGGGTATAATAATTTATTTCCAATAAATTTCAAAAAGCAAAGCTGTACACTTAAAAAAATACTATTTGAAAACACAATTTCTTCAATTACCTATGTTTTGTATATACATTATCCCTCATCATTTTACAGTTTTTAATAGAAATCATCACCTTAGTCTAATTATTGAAAAGTACAGTTATGGAAAACCTTACTAAACAATGGGAATTTTTTTTCTAGATTTTATTGTAAATGCTGAAAGCCTGAATGAAAAATAAAATTTAAAAATATTAAACTCGTAATATTTTGGCCATGAACTTGCAATATTTCTTTTAAATTTCAATTATTCCACAAGTTAAATTTGTTTTTTTTATTTTAAAGCTGAATTACATTAATTTTGATTATATTACAATATAGTAATTTTGTATGATGATTATAATGAAAAATTAACATAAATTTTGTTTGAAAATATACATTGAGCATTTGAATATATTTTATTCAAAATTCGATTTTGAGTTGAATAAAAAAAACATTTCTCCAAGGTCTATTGATGATAATTAGACTTACTGGGAATAAGTAGAGTATGGTGGTTATTCTGTAAGCTGTAGGTATGCCAATTTGTTATTTTTTGCACTTTTCAACATATGTATATAGTTATTCTGTAAGAATTAATTGAACTTATATTGAGTTAGGCTAAAATTAACGCACCTTTATGCATTAAACATGCCCTTAATTTTGTTAACACATGGCTAATTTCAACATATAGCATATAGAATAACCACTTATTTGCTCATTCATGTTGGACTAATCCTCCAACTGAATTTTTGTGCTGAAAATCATTGTTAGACTACCCAAATATTACTATAGAAATTCATATAACTTGTTTGGATGAACATATATTTCAATTGAATAAAATAACTAAAACATTGTATTTCTAGGACATCTTGACTTGTGAGTAGAACCAATATTCATAAAAAACTACACTAAATATTTGGTTTCTGATAAGCTAGTAATACAAAAACATCCCTTACTTTGATTAAAGGCCTCTGACTAAAAACTATGAAAACCATCAGTGTAAAGATAAATAATGCTAATATAAATTCATAGATGACCAATGAGAATACCTTTTCTTGTAGAGCAAGCTCAGAAAGAATTCAGGAATATTTCATATAGAATCTTGAATAGTTAGCATCTGAGTAACCAAATAATGCGTAAAAGATGTTTAAAATTTCAAAACTCTATTAAATAATACAATATTTATGTAAACTCAGCCTCTCATAACGATGCTGAGACGAAAATAATCTGCACTTGAATATTTTACTATAAAAAATTGGCTGATATTTCAGGATAGAATATTCATTCAATAGAGGAAATTTTTCTCCATTCGATAGATTCAAGTGAAAAAAAGAGAAGCTTTTAATATTGGATTAGGAGAGTTTTGTCTTTAGGTGGTATTTATTTTATAGTTTGACTTTCATAATGGCCGTATCTCTTTAACAAATTGATCACAATTTAGCTTAGAAGATCTTTAAATATTAGGTAATATTCGACTTCCTAGTAATAAAAAGGAAAAATAAAAGACAAAATTTCCAATAGACATAGTGTATATTTAGAAAGATGAGAACAAAACTTATTCATGTATACTTTACTACAGTGATCTTTTTTAAAGTATAAAATAAAATTTTATTCTTCCTCACAGAATTTAAAAAAGGACAAATATTCTCAATTCAGTCAGAAATTTTTTTATTTCACTTAATCGTTGGCACTTGTAATGTTGTTTATCTTAATGCTGTTATTGATCTTATTCATTGATATTTTTTGACAATTATCTCAACCATGAAAGAGCTAGTTTTATCCTTCATCAGAAACTTGTTTAATAATCTATCGAATGGTGTAAATTTCATAACAATATAATTTTGAGTTGAAGAATCTGGTGATGGTGCAGATGCATGAAAAATCAAATATCCTAACATGTAATGAAACAGAGCACCACAGGAATGATATAAAATTTGAAAAAACTGCCTGTCAATTAGAAGGGAATGATATCCCACCCATCACATATTCAACAACGAAAGAAAAAACAAGTGTGCATAATATAAATATATATATATATATGTATATGTTCAACATTGGCACTACGCTCTTTTCCAGAATCTTGAAATTTTCATTATGTGCCATTTCAGCAAGCGTCCTTTAGAATTATTGTTTTTTTGATTAACAGAAACCAGCAAAAAAAAATAATGAATGGTAACTAGCACTTATTAACATCTGGTGGTGTTGTGAGATACTCATCAGCTCTTTTGTGATCGTTCAAAGCCTTCATTGTTGTTTGGTCAACAGGTAGTTCTGATTTACGACGTACTAACGGTCTGGTCAGGTTACGTCCACCTCTTTTAACCTATATCAAGATATTATTTCACAACATATTCATTTATAATAGACTGTTTTCAACGATTTTTTTCAGACTATTCATTCATTCTTTTGAATGATTAATGACAACTTGGATGCACTCACATCTATGGCCTCTTGTTCCATATTTTCCAAATGCACCTCATCATCTTGATCTGGACTAGTTATAACATTGTTGATGTTCAAGTTTTGGAGCTCATTTCTCAGTTGTTCATATTCTGGTCTTGAAGCGGCGAGGTTTTCCACTCGGCCCCATAATTCCTGTCTTTGATGTTGCCGCTCTCTTTCCCTTTAAAAATAGCATAGATTGTAACGCTAGATAAAGACGGAAGAAATTCCTTCAAATGATTTTTCTACAGGCAAGATTGAAGGAAATGAATTTCATACTCACTTCTGTCTCTCTTGTCTATATTGTTGTGTGCATTCATCGAATAGTTTTTGGTTCATTTCCATGAAAAGCTTCAGAGCATTATAGATTAATCCATGGATGGTTTTGTTCCAGTGAGTCTTAGAATTTTTGTACAGACTATGGAACATAAGAGGTAAGATTTCAGCTGCATTTTCTGAAACCAAGGACATGACGTATTCGTTGTTCCAGTAGTAGAGTGCACGTTCTGCTACTTGAAAATGCGGCGAACTGACACACTTGGCGAGCTGTCTGAATAAAGGAACCATCACCTACAATGAGAAATATTCTCTTATGTTTCAAACAAACATTTCTGATCCAATCTGAATACCTTTTGAAATTCCGCGGGTTCAATCACATCCAATATTTCCTCTAGTTCATTTAAAAACATAACTTCTTTAGGGCTATGTGTTTTAGGCCAGTATTTAAGTAAACAACGAATGACTGGTTGGGTCAACGATGGATCTTTTTCCAAGAACTGGACCACACAGTAGGCCAGCTGTGGATGATACACTGACAGTGATTTCACCTTGTGCAATGGCATTAGTACTCGTAACAGAAAAACCTATAGATGTTCAAAATTAACAATTGAAATTACTTAAACAATCATTTACACCTATATAGTGTACCATGCAGTGATCCTATCTCAAAATAACACTATGTCAGAAAAGAAGAGCGCCAATTCACAGAAAATGAAATTATTTGCTCCCTCTTTAATACACATAAAAATATTTATCTGTATTTCTTCAAGCAACACTAACAATTTTATTTAACGCGGTTTTGAAATTCCATTCATCTGTAATGACCATAACGATGAAACATTAAAATGAACAGTCATTTTGCAAGTTGCATGTTAATTCAAGGGTCACCAGATAGTCTAGCCACCCCTCTATGTCTCAAGTTTGAAAAACAAGCTTCCTTTCGACCTCCCCCCTTTCGTTATAATAAATTTCATAGGATTTGAATGCTACCTGAGCATATCTTACCTTATGTTCGTCTTTTAGAGGTAAAGCAAAACCGTTAATAATTGAACCCAAGATTTCTAGCAGTTCTGCTATACCATTGTGATGCTCAGTCTCATATATGAATCGATAGAAAATATTGTTAATTTGTTTTCTTATGAAAGCTCTCAGTCCTAGAAATTTACCATAGATCCTGTGTAAGGTAGTTTTGAGTAAATCTCTTTCTCTTGGATCTTCAGAGTCAAACAGTTCTAGTAACTGAAGAACAAACTTTTGGTCAATATACCTGAAAAATTTTTTTCATCAGTGAAGAACTAATTCTTTTCATTATGTAAATGTATTATATATTTTGTTAAGTTGGTGGGCAACAACATAAAATTAAGATACAAATTGATAGGTTAGGGTTGAAACCTGAATCACTTGGCTAAATTACCTTTTAGCTACGTTTGGTTGAAAGTCTTGTGCCTCTAGGACTCTCAGAAATAGTTCATAAACAAGTTGAAGATGGGGCCAAGCAGCCTCCAGAGTGGGCTCATCTTCTTCAGGGTCAAACTCAGCCCCATTTGGATTAGATGAAGGAGGCAGAGTACGAAAAAGATTCACAGCAAACTGAAAAAAGTTTTCAGTTTAAATTATTTCAATTTAATTTCTTTCAATGGTTCACTCAACAGAATTCCATCTTGAAATATAAAGAACCTAGAGCTTCCTAGTATCTTATCTACATCTTGAGCGCCTCCCTTATACTAACATATAATGAAATGATAGTTTGTCGAAAATGATTGAAATTTTTACTATTTTTGATGCACTTTTAGAAACTAGCTGTATACATATTGAAAATAGGTATACATATAATATTAGGCATTCTTTGACTGTTTACTTACATAATCTCTAAATTGAATAAGGATGAGAATGTCAACAAAACTTTCATTAGATATAAATGTTTGAATATGACATACTGACCATATGGACAGCTTCAGGATATATAGCCTCTGTTATAACGCCCTTTTGTTGTGTCACATATTCAACCATCTCCTGGAGGGCTGTCCGTTTAACTTCTTTCCATTTTAGGTCAGATAGAGGATCTGTGACAAAGTCAAAGAGGACACAACATTGACGTAACTTCTGAATTAATAGTTCCTCTCTGTCAGAAGGAGAAGCATCTGCAAAAATTACCAAATTAACGAATTTTATGCAGCCTCTTGAAATTCTGAAGTTTGTAGTGATTTCCGCTTTGAAGATTGTGAAGAAAATTAAAGACCTCCTCAAAATATTTGCCAGGTATGTTTTTGTACAATTCTGATGCAAAATTCACTAGAGAAGATTTTCTGAGATCTTCAAGTTACCTTGTAAAGATGGTAAAGGTCCGATAGACTGTAGTATCATCACTGCATTAACGTTCTTGTTTCGCTGAAGGGTTCCGAACGAAACCAAGCCGTTTTTACCGGTCACATCCATTATTTTCGCGAAACCGTTACAGTCTTTTCCGTAAAAACCACTACCGTTCGCGCTTCCGTCTAAAGAAGTCATCTTGAGGAATTGCCCCTGTACCTGTTAAGTTGAAACCCGAGAGGTTAGCTAAGATGTGAAGCAAAAAAAAAAGATTCGAGATAATGCATAGTTCTGTATAAACATAATAATACGGATCTGAATGTTTAGCCGAATTCTAGCATTAAAAATAATATTGCCAATATTCGCCATAATCTGGCTATGATTGTCCTGTTAAATGAACATTTTATTGTTGAAAATATGCAATTCAAAATGTTCATTCTTCAACATAATTTTTACCAGGGTATGTTATTAATCGAGAATAATTTCAAATATTTAGGTACGTCCTGAATCTAATGTGAATGATGAACTTGTGCAAAAATCTAGGACTAAAATAATATTTAAATGAAGTCCAAAAAACTAAGTAAGTAGAGAAGTTGAGGATAGACATATAACCCATAATAAAATTGATACCAAGCTGGATGTTTTTTGGTTTGTCATTACACTTGATCTTAGAGTTAGAAAGAAAAGAACGAAAGATGATGATGTGATGGATTAGAGGAAAAAAGAGACGAGATTGGTCAGCTTAGATAAACCTGCTCTCTCTAACCTCTCGGGTTTCCGTCCCCCAATAATTCAGTTGTTGCTGAGAGGAAGCGTTCAACTGAAGAGTTTTTAGCGAGTCCACGCTGGCTGATGCCACCAGATCCAGGCCACTGTGGAAGGATGGTGATTTAGGAATGCCTAGGGAATCCCTGAGTCCGAGGCCGCCACCCGAGACATGACCTTGCGCAAAAGTTGAATGAACCATATTCGCAAGCAGTAATTCTTCCGGCACCCTCCGACAGCACCGATACCTCCAAACCCGACGACATTCACACAAACGACACTTTGATTCGTTTGAAAACAATTATTGCCTCTCTTTTATTCAAGACGTTCAAACGACGACGTCCTACCGACGTCGATGCGATAGATTTCTGGACGCTACTACAAAAGAATGGAGGCGGCGATTATGGATCGAAGGAACGTCCAGGACGCGGGCGCATTTCGGCGTCGTCGACGCCACCGTCGCGATGGTATCTACATAGTTGTTATACGATTGACGTGGGACACGAATCTTCCTACATGATAATATAGGCATTGTATTGATAACAATGAATGATAAACACGTTCACCTAACCAGACCTTCTTCGATTCGGTTTATTTTATTCCAACTGGCAAAATGTGCCCACGGCATACCTCGATTCAAGTTGGATCAAATAATACACCGTCAAATTCTCTGTGGAAACTGCTGAGGAATTTTTTAATTTGACAATTATTGTTTTAACATGGTTTAACACATACATACATACATACATATATCTACCTATGTAGTATAAACTTTATAAATTTAGAAAATTCTGTAAAGAATTTTTTGATGTAATTAATCAATTTTCGAAATAAATATTGCATTAATTTATCGAAAAAAATATGTAAATAACGATACTCACCCTTCAAATTAGGAAGAACCTCCAATTCACAATTTTTGCTAATGTTGAATCTGGAACTCGAGTGGCGTTTATCTTTTTTAATGATAGGTCCTTGAACAGTTCCACTTGTTTGTTTAGTCTTGTTTAATGGTGTTGGAGGCGGAGGTCCAGTAGCTAAGGAATTTGTTTTCGCCTGAAAGCATATGCATACATGTAGATATTTTTTGATATTCCATCAAGATACATTATGTTTTGACATTTCTTATAAGAAATATGTATGTGAGAAGTTACAATACAAGAATTGGAAATTTTTCATGAGGGAATCATTCCCAATACATTTTTAAAAAAATTCTGATCCGGTCGAGTTGACTAATAATAGTGGGAATTGTGGGAAAATAACATTTCGAAGGTTCGTACAAAATTTAAGCGTCAGTTGGCAGATGGAGATAATTTTTTTTTTGTGAATTTTGAGCCATTATTAATACCCCGACTTTTCAACTAGTTTCTGAGATGAAATTCCTTTGAGGTACGGACGAATTGAATTTGACAATGAATATTCCATCAATGAGTCCTACTCATTGCTTAGTTATGTATCGAGCAGTTTATACATATATCCACTGGGAGATGTCTGAGCTCCTTGGGTTCATACAGCGTTACTAAGAACTTAAATCTAAAGGGGAACAATACAACTATCTAAATTGGCTCCTTTCTTAGGTCTTCAGACACATACATTGGAGAAAAACGATCTCGCTATCGCGGTGAGATGAAGTAGGTACAAATTGGATAATCTCCTCCCTTTTCACTCATTAGGAGGTTTATTATTATCACAACCAGCGGTCAATCAATAATAAACTACGCAATAAGGTCGGGACATAGATGTCCACGCCGAGTTCTCACCGTCCGTCAGAACGTGAAATTCATCTTCTTACGCCGTACCTAAATGCCGGAACGGCACGTGACCGCCCTTAACACAGTGCGCGTTTAATTAATTTTTACGTTTCTTGTAAAAGAACTCCATTTCACCTTTGTTCTTATATAATCCTACTTGGATTTATAAAACATATCCATGTTTAAAATCGATCCATATACTGGTGGTGACAAATTCTATTCCTCACCACTACCACCTGTCTCCCAAACTTCTTCTTCTGAATTTATCATATGATATCGAAAATGAATAGGCACTATATATGACATTCCAAAATGATTTATATCTTTTTTCTTCCTTTAAACGATTTCAACGAAATTTTGAAATCTTCATTGGGCGAAATCATAACTATGTATTTTTCACCAAATTCCTAAATTTCAAGATACGACTTTCAACATATCTTTCTCTTGTAGCAACCGTATTGAATTTTTCCATTGAAAAATAATATTTGAATTCAGCACTACCTACATTCGGTTTGTCCAAAATTAAATTCAACAACAATTTTAAATATAAACTCGGTCATTTCTAGGAGACCTAGGTACAATAAATTAATTAAGTATATATCTGGTGGAGTTTTCAAAAATGTGTTTTGTCGAAAATAACTTTCTGAATTAAAAACCGTTCAATCTATATGTATAATTTTGAATATGTACAAGTATTATCGTTTTTCATTGAAAAAATTCAATATTACTATACCATAAGTTGCAAATCTTGAAATCGACTACGCTTGTTGAAGGAAAATAACCAATCCATAGATAGGGTAAATAATGTTTCATTCGAAAGGCTTTTCTATCATGAATCCATCAAAGTTTTATTTCCATTCAATCCATTCGTTTTAGAAAAATAACAATTTTGAATAACACTTGTCCTTCCATCAAGCATATGTTTTGTAAATCCTCATTTATTGTGTTGTCTCGATGATAGAACATCATTCTATGCATCTCGATGCATGCAAGAAACAATTAAGTACTGTAAAATGGGGTTTATTCCCCGACACAAAATAATTGAAGTGGACTCTTCTTTTCGAAAATATCGAGTGCTGGAAGCGTACAAAAGATTAATCTAGAATTGCACCCAGAAAAGCAGTCCGGATGCTGCTAAAGCCCTAGAATAATTTTGTGTTGACGTAATTTTCTGGACGCAATGCAATTTATTGAATATTAGGGCTGTATACTGACAAGTGACAAGACTAGCAGTGATTGAAAAACAAAGAGAATATTTCAATAATTTCTGCCCATGAAATAACACTATTCGATGAAGAATTATATTTTCCATTCCTCAAAAGAAGCCATCGAAGAATGTCCAAACATGGTGTTCTTGAAAATGTTTTTGAATTGAATGAATCTTTATATCTTTATCTGCTGCATAAAAATAGTATTTTTATTTCTGGTATATAAAAAATAACGGATCATCGAAAAAAATTAGTAAGATTTCGATTTATTTACAAAGCTTGACGGAAAGACGGTCAAAATTTGAATATTTCGAAAAGGATAAGATTACAAAAATTGCAATGCTGGACTCATAATAGCAGGTGATTCATTCACTAATGAACTAGAAAAAATTGCCCAATCTTTGTAGAATAAATACCTACCCCATCCACAGTACTTCTTTTCCGTCTTCTGAAGATACCTCCGAGAGCCATAACTGTCAATTAACCATAACTATACGTTGAACTCCTTATAAAGTAATGCAAAATCCAAAATAAACTGTAGCAACAGATGATTCACATATTATCCTCAATAATTTCAACAGCGCCGCAAATAATTACAGAATTTTCTGCATTTCTCCGAAATCGGCCAACAAGAGAAAATATTCAACACAACATGCAATCGAGGAGACCTTGTGGAGTGACGATTCGAAAATAATAATAACACACTGGACACAACAATATAAACAAAATTCCGAAATCGCGATAATAAAACACAGTGGCGGCACGTTCTAAACTGACCTAACCTGTCTATGCGTATAGCAGGAATGTCGGAAAAAAGAAGTTAAAGATGTTTAGGAATAAAAAAAAAACCTTTCGTAGACAGACAATTGCTCGGTAAAATGTATGCCGAAAGCGTGCGATATCTCACTATCCACCTTGTGGTCCTCCCACTCGTCCGTTTATACGCTAACGTTGTCGGATCTGGCTGATTTTCACTACATTTTAGCTTCGATCTGAACGATTTGCTGATTTCATTCCTCATTTTTGATCATTGACTTTTTTATTCACAGTTTTATGCCCGACAATGGCCGAGAATAGACATTGAATATTCAGCAGTTTCTAGTGTACTAATATTGGATAGATAAGCTCCATTGATGAAAATATGTACCTACATATAACGTATGATGATCAAATAAGACAATTTTCACTACTACTAGTTTCATGAACCGCTGTTAAAAATAGCATGAAGATACTATTTTGATGAAACACATATGTATTGGTTTGTAAAACTTGTAGTGAAAATAAATGTTATTTATTCTTATCATTCTAATTTACAAAACTAAAATCATCGAATTTATTTACATTACTTGAAGTTTAGTTACAACTATCAAAATTCGGTTTCTGAATACAATTTGAGAATTGATCATAGAAATTATTTTTATTGACTATTACAATATCTCGCTACTTGGAGAAGAAATCCATTCGAAATGAATCGGGTGTTTCGAATAAAAAGAAACGTTTCCAAATAAATAGCATAGATTTATAGAGCACAATTATGTCTGTGGTAAATAGGCAATAAAACTGGCAACATCGAATGCAACTTGTGCAGTTTCACGTTACCATCAAGCCGGCTGTTATTAAGTCAATTAGGTAACGGCTTCTTATTATAATCAATTTTACACGGTGACTATGGTGAGGATTTTACAGAATTAGACGACACGATGTCTATAGAAACGAAAATTTGTGATGAACATGAATCACAGCAAGTTTCATAATCAGTCTTAACGCTTCTTGAAAATAGAGGTAAAAAAAACCTATTTATAAAATCGCAATGTTTTCAAAGCAGAGCTCATCACTTATTTTCAATTACTGATTATGAAAAAATTATTACGATTCCGCATATTGTTTTAAGACAGAGGACTATTTCATTGTTTGAACTCAAAACTTTTTATCTCTGACTAGATTCGAACCCGGAATTTTGAAAACGCCCTCAGTCTCATCCTTGTTCAAGCTCAATTAACTCATACTATCAGATCAAATTTAAATTTTCATTGGGTATCGAATTTGGCTCAACTAGATACTTTTTTCCACCAAGTAATTTTGGAAAATTTATATATTTTGAGGATCATCAACTTCACTAACAATTTCATTTGTTATATTTCACTATGTAATTTTTAATAATTTGGTTTAATCCAAAAACTAAGCATCTTGATATCTACCTAATGAAATTAGGTATGTACTAGTAAAATTGGAGAAAAAGTCTATTCGGAAGATGGCCGTGACGGATGCTACTTATTCATTTTTAGGATTCAAATATTTCTAAATGTAAATTTAGGGGGTTTATGTTTTTATTATTACAACATAGAGACTTCAGTAAAGCAGTTTAAAAATAGATATTTTCAAGTAATGATAGGATGTAGACCTGAAAACAAATTAATACCTACTTCCTACTTGTAGAGTGGACTTACCTCCTCTGAGTTGTCACCATTTCGTTGCGCTTGGATTTTTGTTTTGGTATTAGAGTCCTAGAAGAAATATCCCACATAAATTTATTTATTTATTTATCTAAAAAAGCCTACTATTTCTTTTATTCTTAACCTCTCCTTGACATTTGACAGAGTATGTAGTGATTCTTATTTGTAGTAAGTAACTGCAATCAAAGCACACTCACCATTTTCTATCGAGAATTTCTACGATTGAAATATTTCCAAATAAGACACTTTCAAAGTTTTTCTTTCAAAAATAATAAAAACAGGGTAAAAACATGTATAAGCCACGGCGTCAACTTACTATTCGTACCATTTTGAAGAGTTTACTATACAGTTTACCCTAGAGACATCTAACGTACTTTTATACGAGTTTAGATGGACCCTAACAGGTTTCTATTCTATGCGAGGTTGGAATCAGAGGAACTCTTCCTCTTAGGTAGAATCCTCGTTTCCTCGATTCTCTGTAATCTGTGGTTCCCGTTGTATCTTTGTATGGAGGATGGGTACCACCCCACCATTGAACTAAAGAGTTTCAAAGCGAATATTAATCGTGAGTTTTAGCATTCTGAACACTTTTAGATCTCTTTCCAATTGGACACACTTTCGACCGATTTGATGAACTGCGGGTCCCTTCCATTTCTTTCTTTAGTTCAATGGGTACCACAGATCACTAATATGGGTACCCTCCATATATTTTTGATAAAGCGCAATTTTACAGTAACCTAACTCTATAATCTTTTATAAAGCGTTGATTGAAGTATACTTCAACGATCAAACCAAACTCCAAGATTAACTCCTCTTTAAGGGTATCCTCCCAGTCTTCCCGCGAATGTTTGAGTATCCGTGGTACCCTCCATCCAGAGATGTAGAATCATAGCCTACTAGAACTAGCCAACTTCTATATAGTAGGCTATGATAGAATATATCTCTGCCTCCATCCTAATGGACTGTGGAGGCACAGCCTTCTGACTGTAACGGGAGTATAACTGTTGATTTTGGCGGATCTTGTGTAAGTTTTGAAATGATTTCGATTTTTGTGCTCAGTCCAAATATGGTGCAGAGACAGAGGTTTGTCTCTGCGTATAGTGGTATAATTCAGCATTGAACTCAATAATTCTTGAGTTCGATGTAATTCAGAAAAAAGGTTTCCTAATGGCGGAAAACCCCATATCCATAATTGGATTTCATCTTTCGCATGTAGGTACATACCTACTTGATTTCCTAAGGATTTCCAAGAAGAAAATTTTACAAGAATCGAACTCGCCTTTTTTCACATGTCTACCAAGAAGATATAGCTATATTTTTTTTTTGTTCAAGATATAGCTAGCTTTTTGATATGTCCACGGCGAAAATAAAATTCAACATGAAATGAAACTTTTCATTGACAAACCTTCATATTTCTGAACACTATTGAAATTTGTAAATACAGGCTAAAGGACTTCGGACGATGGCCTTTTATAAAATAAAGTAGGTACAGTTATTATTATTATTAACATTTTTTCAACACAACATGAAAGATATTTCTTGGTACCTATTATATCGCGTCTAGTATACCTACTGATCGACTTTTTCGGTTCATTTTGCCATGGTTATATACCTATACTCTTGGAAGATATATCTTAAAACTTTTTTTTTGAGAAAGCTTATACATATCACTCTCATGAGTTTGATCAACGAAAACCTTTAAATAATTGACCTTGTTGATAATATGTGTTACATGAATTAGTTAATACTTTCGAAGTTATGGGAAACTAAAATTTCTCGTCTTATTTTATGACGATGATTTATTACCGTTGCTAACAAAACGAATCCAATCGATTTATTGTTAATGTTGACAAGTTGTCAACTTTGTGTCGTGAATAGCTAAAATAATTTCGATATGGCTAAAGCAACAACGATAAGAGACGCGATCAAAAGATGGGAAGAGAAACATCCAGATGAAAATATAGCGGAAGCGGAAGAGATAGGTTTTCAACTACAGTGGCCTCCTATAGAAAAAATGGACAATTCCCTATCTGCATTAGTGAAATGTCGGTATGGGTGTAAATAAAATTTCTTTGAATGTGAAATAAGGCATTTAAAACATTTTAGAAAATTGAGTCTCTCAACAAATATGATTGAAAAAATTGCTGGACTTAGTTCTCTGAAAAATCTTAAAATTCTTTCCCTAGGAAGAAATTATATTAAATCATTTTCTGGTTTGGTAAGTACATTATCATGAGGGAAACTGTCAGACTGTTTATTTCATAAACAAGTTTTTAGGTTAGGTACATTAAAACATAATCTTTGATAATCATAATATATAAAAAGTGGTTTTCACTTATATTTTATTTTTACCAATGTCTGAATTCTAACTAATAATCAAGTTGAATGGTATAAATAATAACAAAATATCAAACTTATAGGAAGGGGTTGGAGATACCCTAGAAGAACTTTGGATATCATATAATTTTATTGATAAAATAAAAGGTCTTGGTGCTCTTAAAAAGCTCAAAGTTCTCTACATGAGTAATAACCTGGTGAAAGATTGGGGAGAATTCATGAAACTACAAGAATTGCCCCTCTTGGAAGACTTGTTATTTGTTGGTAAGACTCCATAATCTAATCAAATTGTATCAAAAAACCCAAGTACACGAATTAAAATTCAAAATGCTGGCAATGGTTTCAGGTAATCCCCTTCATGAATCTTTCGGTGAAGGTGAGGCTTGGGTGAAAGAAATATCTAAAAGATTGCCACACCTGAAGAAACTAGATGGAGAACCAATTTTGAGAGAGGAAGCCGATTAAAAGAGAATTTTCTCAAAAATTAAAATGAAACCAAAGCTTTAAAATATATGAATAATGAATTTTTATTGATAATTCTCTGTTTTCATATCATTTAAACCTAACTCTTCATTTTGTTCAAAACTTCTTTCATAGTGGGTTATTTTCAAAAATTCATCTGGTTCATCACTTTCGGAAAGGCTCTGAAAAATTATGGATTTTATTTTAATCTCATTTGAATTTTACAAGAGAATACCTGGATATAACTGTTACCAGCAGGATCATCCAAGACAATGGTCACTTTAAACTTGCCATCTAATATTTCATCAAACTTCTTCAAAAATTCCTGAAATTTATCTTTCGATTCTTTTTCGATAGAGTCTCCAAACATGTGAGAATGTTTTGGATCAGATAATTGTTCTTTAACTGCACTAATTAGACCTTCTACTGTCGTGAAGCGCCCTCCTAAAGCATTTGGGCCAACTTCAAGATCTAATTCTGGAATGCCAAGATGACATGTTTCTGACTGAAAAAGATTGTCTTTGTGAAATATTACATTATCAATTTTTATTTTATGAATTTTTTACTCTGTGTAAGACGGAAATTTTTAAGAAAAATTTTGAGAAAGCTACTTCACCTTTAGAACATCCCTTGAAAAATCTTCTTTACTATTCACAGTGACTTCAATGTGGAGCCCTTTGGGTTCTATTCCTCCTCCAGATTTAACTTCATTTGTGCGCAGTCCACAGACATCACATACTGTGGCCATAATCAATACCTCTTTAAAATGAGGAATATCTACAGTTTTTATTCAGTAGATTCAATCATAAATTGATACTTCAAAATTACTGATGCCTGGTTTCACAAAGCTTGATTGAGGAATCAGTACTCACTTAATGGACGGATTCACATTTACTTTTTTTCAATCTAAAATCCCATTATGAACGAATGTTTCAATTATCATTCAAGAATGAAATCAAAATCTTTCTACATTCACTCAATAATAATCAATTGGTAGTTTTTCTGATTCAAGTTCAAAGTTCATTGATCAAATTATCGTGAAACCTGCCACAATTATGAAAACTAATGAAAGGATACTTGTCATTTTCATGTTAGTTTCACAAGGTGCATTACATCCAGGGCAATTTGTTGCAAATTGCAATACTTCTCCTTCGAAATTTTCTAAAGGATACTCTCCCTCCTGGATGGGTTTAAGGATAGCAGAATCTACCACTTCATCATGAGCATATACACCCACTAAATGGTTTTGCTCTTTAGTCCTCAAAAAATACTCTCTTTTGCAATTTTTATCTTTTTGAGGGGAGTAAGGATTTTCAATGAAACTATTTCCACTGACATCCTCTAAAATCTGAAACATTTTAAAAATCAATGGTGCCTGTGTATATTATAGATATATTACTACCAAAGAAAAAGGTTCCTTCAAATTTTTAAGAGTTTTTAATTTCTCAATGAAATCATCAATTTTTGCAGCATCTTCAGAGTGAGTTTGTCTCCTTACAGTTTGATCTTGCTCTAAGCCTAATATTGCTCTATCAATGATTCCTTCTACAGTGGTTACTTCTACAACATGAACATGGCAGCATTAATATTTATGTGCCTGATTTCTTATGCTCTTATATCATCAACAAAAAGCATTACAATACCTCCTTTTTGACTCTGAGAAGTTGTTTCAAACTGGAGTTTGGGTATTTTAATACTAGTATAGTCACTTTTCACGACCTGACGGTTTAAATCTTTGGGAGATTCAACCTCAAGATATATTCGAATTCCTTTTTCAGCAACAGGAGCGCCAGATTGCAATTCATTATTTTGATATCCACATTTTTCACAAGAAAATGACATTACTATTACGTCCATAAAAAATGGAATTTTAGTCAGCAATAGTCTAGTTACACCCTGAAAATATAATTGAAGAAAAATTTTTCGAACTGATATTTTGAACAAGAAATACGTCGTACATTAGAATGACAATTCATACACAAAGATTCAATCTCTGTAGCTTCTGGATCATCTGGATTTAATTCTGGAAAAATTGGTTTACTCGAACCCATCTTCTAGCCGGATATGGATGAACTTCTATTCAAATTGATAAAACTTCTTGCTTTTCGCTTTTGTTAGAAATTAGAAAAGTTCGCTCGTTGAACCAAAGATTAACCTCTTCTTGAACTCTCGACAAGTGTTAGACCATAGAGAAACCACAGAAAAGAGCACAGAACCCTAATCAAACTGCACAGGATCACAGAACCACAAATACGAATTAGGATATCTTTCAATATATGCTGTGTTTTTATGATATGCACTCAATAAGCACTAGTTTTACTAATGGAATTTACTATTACAGTGAATTCCATTGAAAGAACTAGCTTCATATCCTTAGCAATGATTCTAGTGACATCAAAATATGCACTCGCACTGCACTGCACGCTATGATCAAAGAGTTAATCTTTGCTATGATTCATATCTGGGATTGTTCTGTGCTGGGAATACTCGTAGATATATCTACGGGAATCGGGAATACTGGCAGTACAGTTGGGGAACATCGGAACTACACCTGAGTCAGGTTCCCGTTCCCGTTTGGTTTTTGGTTCAGTTCATCATCATTTTACAAGATTTTTTTTCCTGAAGCCAGCCCGACACAACAGTTGTTTTTTGTTTTGTTATGTTATGTGGTTGTCTCTGCTGAAGTTATTAGTCATTCGCTTGAAATCGCTATTTCAGAGAGGTTATCAAGGATTACAATAATAATTAATTAGTTGATTAGATTAGTTGATTTTTGTTTCTAAACTGAAATCCAAAGAGTTTATAGAGCTCTATAATCTTTGCTGAAATCTCTGCTGAAATTATCATTTTCATTCAGATATGTTTCAACAAGGTTCAATCAGAAGAATACAGGTGAAACAGTTCGTGTATGTTTCTTCTTTCCCGACCATTCTCTATTATTATGGTTCTTACGGTTCTAAATAATTATTTTTCTATATTTTTATGACAACTTTTAGGACTTATTCCTATGCGGAATTTTATCCTGGACCTCATTTGAATATGATTATTGGTCCTAATGGAACAGGAAAGTCAACTATGGTTGCTGCTATAATTCTTGGATTAGGTGGAAATCCCAAAACTGTAGGAAGAGGTACAAAGGTATAATATCTACATATAACATGAACTTTGTCAGGCAATGAATTTATTATTGCAGATCAGTGAATATATAAAGCATGGTTGTAATGAGGCAACAATAGATATCTACCTACAAGGGAACGATCATAATACTTTTTTAAAAGTAACTAGAAATTTTGATTCTTCAGAGCGGAATTTATGGCTCATCAATAATACTAGAAAAAGTTTAAAGGAAGTTTTAGAAACGATCAAAGCTTATAATATACAAGTGGACAATCTTTGTCAGTTTTTACCGCAGGATAGAGTGCAGGATTTTGCTAAAATGGATAAGCAAGAGTTATTGAAAGCAACACAGTTAGCACTGTGTAGAGAAGATCTGTTTGAAAAGCAACAGAAATTAATTGATTTCAAGAATCAGTATACAGAGATGAACATTTCTCTGGAAAAAAATGAACAAAAACTAGTTCAAGCTAAGGAATCTAATGCTAGATTAGAAGTAAAGGTGAGTAATTTAAATAATTATGTTCTACATATCATATATGGAAGTTGAGGATTTTAGGTGAAGAGTTTCAATAAAAAGAGAAATTATTTGGAGAGTATTCAACATATTGAAAGAAAGGTAGCATGGATCAGATATGAACAATTGCTAGAGGAGGTGAATGAAATAAAAAAAGATAAGGTCAAGGCTACAGAAATATTTGATAAACATAAGAAAATTGGAAAACCAATGGAAGAAGAAATAAATAATGCAAAAAAAAATGCTAAGCAGTTACACAACTCTCATTCTAACACTGTAAGTAATTTGAGTACCTAGTTAGTGGCAGTATCATATTCAATAATCATAAAAATCTCATGTTTTTCTCCCATATTTTGAATGATCTATCAGTAAGGCCTTCTGTTCTGAAAATGCTCTAACGAAGAATATATATATAAATTTCTTCTATTTCATCAAACTGTTCTCTCATTATCTCCTTCATTTTATATATTTCATCCTATTTATGCAATATAGAACGATAGAAATTATCAATAATTTTGGAATTTTATTGAATGACAATTATTGAGAGAATTGCATTTTTACACTGGCACTGTTCAATCAACTGACCTGTAATAGTTATTTAATCAACAAGGTTATTAATGAAAGCAATTAATGATCTCGAACATTAACGTGATCGCTCCATATATTTATTTCTGGGATGATCAAAGATTATTTGTTGTTTGTTCTGCAATGTAGGTTGGTTAGTATATTGTGTTTTTGCAGATGAAAATAAAATGGGATATGGAAAAGACCCTTGAAGAAAAATATGAAAAAAGGGATTTTTATAAGCAGTCTATTCACAGTGTCAATCAGGAAATGAATGTGAGATTAGATGAGTTTGTACAGCGTGATGCTGAAATAGATCTGACTGTGAATAAAATTGAAGAGCTAGAAAATATTAAAAAAAAGTTGATGGAGAAATGTAAAAATGGTAATAGTTCTGAAACTCGTAATATATTAAAAATAACTTTTGAAATATTCAATTTTTTTTGTGGTAGATCAACAGGTTAATCAAAAATTGGGACAAATAACTGCTGAAATTGAACAAGTGTCCTCTCAACAAAGAATCTTAGAAGACAAAAGAGATAATCTTATGTCTCATAGAGTGAATAAGCAGGCAGAATTAAGAATGATGGAGAATGAATTGTCTCATCTAGAAAACGTAAAAAATCAAAGATTGCAAAAGCTATATCAAATAGATAAAAGAGTTCATCAAGCAGTCTTATGGTTGCGAAATAATAAGCATTTGTTCAAGGGTGAAGTGTGTGAACCAATGATGTTAGAAGTGAGTATTCAGTTAGACATGAAATGATATTCTTCAAAACACTCTAGATTAGAAGTACATATAACTTTTCTTTCAATTTCATTGTATTTCATACAATAGGAACAAGTCTTGTAAAAAAAAAATAATAATATTTCAGATTAATGTATTAGATATTAAAGATGCAATCTTTCTGGAAAATATAATTTCTAAGCGTGATAGATTAGCATTTACTTGTGAAAGAAAAGATGACATGAATCTTCTTGTTCATAGTCTTAGAAATCAACAAAAACTTCCAGTTAACGTTTTACATTCTAACTGTAAGTATAATAGTAGTGTGTGTAGTCAGTGGTTTATATAATATATTTGTGAAAATTTCAGCCAACATAGACATGGAGAAATTTCAACCATCAACACCTATTGAACAATTGAGAAAGTTTGGATTCCATGCCTATGTTGATCATTTACTAACCGCTCCTAGACTTATTATGAACTATTTATATAGGTCCTACGGTATACACAATATTCCTGTTGGTGATGCTAAAGTCGATCAGTATTTTGAGCAACTTCCGAATTCTATAAGGCTGTTCTTTAGTCGTAAGAAAATTTATGATTCTGCATGCCATAAAAAAAATTGGTTTGTTCATCCATGTTATTTTCATTTTCTTTTTGTCTGCACATTTTTCAGTTACTGCTGAAACCAGTCAAGTTCCATGTGATATGTTAACTTGCAAAATTTGATAAAAACTTTTCTAATTAGTACTACAACTTGTTCTTATTTGACAATTGAAGTGTTACCGGAGACTTAACATAATATGAATTTCATACAACCTCATTTAATTTTTGTAGCATATTTTTAAAAGCACCTGAAGGTATTTTTGCTCTATTCGAGTATCTACCTACATACTTAATGCTGGAAACAACATTTCCAATTAGTAGCTTGGTTTTTTTTATAATCAGGAGGATTATGCAGATTATTACATTCAAATCTTTCCAACATTATTATATTTTACTCTAACTACATATTATACTAAGTATTGACTGATTTCTTTTCAGAGAAGTCTAGATATAGTGTGAAATTTTCTGCATATACTGGAGCAAAAAGTACTAGACAGAGTCAAATCTCACCAAACAATTCTTTATCAATTTCCGTAGATATTATGAAACTGGAGAATTTGAGAGGTCAAATACAGGAAAAGAAAGAAAGCTTTTCACTAACTGACATGGAATTGAAAAATTATGATAATCAGGTGGGCAGAAAAAAAAAAAACATAAAAAAACCATATCAATTGTCTTGTTTCCATTTTCAGTTACAGCAATGTAGAGAAAAAATTGAAGAATTACAATCTGAAAAAAAAGTGATATATGATCTAAAACAGCAGATTAAAACTGTGGGATCTAGGTATATGGCAATGAAGGCAAAAGTAGAGAACCTGAAAGCAGCAAATTCAAATAGAGAAAGTGTCAAAACTGATGCGAAGCAAAAAATACGGGTAAATCATAATTTTGCTTTAATCAATTTATGTAAGATAAAAATTCTGAATGCATTATGTAGGAATATTTCCTTATGTTGTAATCTTCAACATGTTTTAAAGAAGTGTATCAATTCCAGAAAATAATTGAAGAAATGGTGCTTTATCAGAACGAGGTATGTTCTACATTCAAGGGTTATAAAAAGTTGTTGGTTAAATCACAATTGAGTATGATGAAAGTGGAATCAGCCAGAAAAAAGTGTATGTATTTAGAGAATAAATATCATGAAACTAAGAGACTATGTGATGAAGCTGAAGAAGTATTGAACACTGTGAAAGAAAAATATGCTGATATTGTTGGACAGGCAAAAGCAGCATTGCAAAAAGCAAAACAACTCTCAAAAGGTAAGGCTACTGAAAATGATAAATTTTATATCTGTAAGTCATCAGAGATGCCTTATAACCTAATGATTTCAGGATTTACACCAGATGATGAAGGCTTCAATGAGTTCAAAGAAATTTATGAGAAACTTCCTGATGATTTGAAAGTTCTGCAAGTAGAAAAGGATCAGATTTTATTGAAGATTGATTGCTTACGAACAGCCGATGATGGCGAACTAGAGGTAATATGCTGAAATATTCTATTAATAATATTCAAATGCATTCTTTTTAATGGAATTATTTATGAATGGAGTTTTAGGAATATGAGCAAAGAGTTGAATTGATTAAGAAATTAGAAAGCGAAATAGATAAAACCACTGCTGAATTAACTAAAATGAAAACACAAATGGAAAAACTCGAAGAAGAGTGGCTGGTACCTCTTGGTAATCTCGTGAACGAAATCAATTTGAAGTTCTCTAATGCTTTCAAGAAAATGAAATGTTTGGCCGAGTTGGCCATCTGGACAGGTTAGGTCGAAAAAAAGAATACTTACTCCATATAAAAAAAACTTTTATCTAGGTACTGATGCCACTGATTACTCCCGCTATGGCCTGAGCATAAAGGTTTCTTACCGAAACGGGGAGCCGTTACAAGAGCTCAATTCTACCACCCAAAGTGGGGGTGAAAGGGCAGTAGCTACTGCTGCATTTATGTTGTCACTTCAGGAGCTCACACCAGTTCCATTTCGTTGTGTGGACGAGATCAATCAGGGGATGGACAACAACAATGAGAGGAGAATATTTGATCTATTGTTTGATTGCACAACACAAGCAAACACATCACAATATTTTCTTATCACGCCAAAGGTGAGATATTTTAAGTATACGATATATTTAAGTATGAATTATATAAGAGAATAAATAGAAATATATGTCCAAAAAAAAATCTGACTGCAGACTAAAAGGGAGAACGCAAGATCTATAATCTACAGACTTTTATTTGAACATTGCATAATGCAACATGAAATTTTCTTCTGTTTAGTTCCTATTTCTGAGAAACATTGCATGTTGCATGTAACGTTGCCCAAACTGGATAATGATTATCAATTAATAAACATTCTATTTTTCCACTTAAGCCTGCAGTGGGGTATTTTGTTTTTTCTTATAATACTTTTTATTTCAAAATTGCAAGCTATGCTCTTTCACTGGTAAATTGTTTTATCACAAACTATACTCTTATTTGTGATCTAATGTGAAATTCAATTTTTCAGTTAGTGCCCAACTTAAAGTATTCAAAGAATATGGCAATACACATCGTACATAATGGACCTTTTGTTACCTGTGACAGAAAATGGTACATGTCCAAATTATGCAACCCTCAAGGCGTTAAAGTTAATGTGTGAAAAATTATTATTATTTTTTGTGTCTTGTATTACTTATCTTTTGCTTTATCTTTTAAATATATTGATATTATGTTGAAAGTACTCAATATAGTTATACTGGAATTATTTCCATAACTAACTTTACTTTTTTTATGAAACAACAGAGTGATGTCAGAAAGCCAAACAAACAAATAGAAGTTGAAATTTTTATTGAAAAATTAATAAATTTTACCGATATACAACAATGACGAATCATATAATACTGATAGTTCTGAAAAGGACACTTCCAAACAATTTAAGTGAATATATTTGCGTTAATTTAATATCTGGTTTGTTCAATATCCATGACAATTTGTATAATTGTCAGTTTTAACATATAAAAATTTATTTAAAAAATGCTTATTTAAAAAAATACTTATTTTTATGATAACCTTAATACTAACAATTGAATATAAGTAGCACCTGCTGCCCAGTCGTTTTTGAAATCTTTCCAGTTGCTACCGACAGCCGATTCAATATGAAAAGTGCATCACTGGAAAGGAGTTGAGTTGAGAAACGATATGTGCATTACTTATTGCACAGATGATATAACTTTGACTTGAAAATCAACCAGTAATATTTCACCATTCCAAATCTTGTGGAATACCTCCAGGGTAAATTCCTGTAAGGCAGGCTGTACAATGACCTTTTTTCTTATTTGGGTTGTTCCTTTGAACTGCTTCCAATAAGCCTTCAACACTAAGGTACTCCAAACTGTCTGCATCTTTAGAAAAAAAAAAGGATAATATCTATGGAGGATGATTCTCTGAAGAAAAATAATTCATAAACAAATATCTATATAATACAAATAACTGAAAATCCATTAACTATCTATTAAATAATGCACATAAATATATAGATATTTAATTCTAATGAAACATGACAGGTTTCGCTACATTGTAGCTTCTTCAGATTATTTTAACAACTGTTATTAGAATATTTAAAAACACTAGCCTAAGGGGGGTGAAAATAATTTTATACTACTTTGGGAATTTCACCAAACCTGTAACTTAACAGAAAACATTCAACAGAGAAATGACCAGAAGGAATTGTCTAGTTCTCCCCTGTTGAATGTTTTCAGTTAGAGGTTCGGTGAAATTCCCAAACTGATATAAAATTATTAGTACCTCCCCATTTTGAACCTTTCGCTGGAATATTTGAAATATTCTTATTTTAATATCAGTTGTTCAAATACATCGGAAGGAGCTACAATGAAGTTTCATTAAAATTAAATTATATGCGTACTTTTTAATATATGTATTATGGATTTCTATCAAGTAAGGGCCACCACTATGAGAACTAGGCAGCCACCATCGTTCTGAGTAAAAACAGAAAAGTTTCACTAACATTATTTGAAGCATGCTGTCAAAAAACTGAAATACCTACCAACTTTCTTCGCTATATCATCGGACTTCAACTTATTTGCAATTAATTCCTCACTAGTTGGAATGTTGATTCCCATATAGCAAGGATGTTTAATGGGAGGGCTGGCAACACGTATGTGAACCTCCAAGGCTCCTGCCCTCCTCAGCAACTTGATTATCGGACTCATT
This sequence comes from Coccinella septempunctata, assembly GCF_907165205.1. Taxonomy (NCBI): domain Eukaryota; kingdom Metazoa; phylum Arthropoda; class Insecta; order Coleoptera; family Coccinellidae; genus Coccinella; species Coccinella septempunctata. The sequence continues at coordinate 54,609,871 of NC_058190.1, forward strand.
GTATTTCCTCTCACAATAGAATCGTCTATGAGAATTATTCTTTTTCCTCTGACATTTGATGATATTGCACCTAACAAATGATTATTCCAATTTAGTTGGTACCTACTTGAGAGTAATTTATGATGCACTATAAATTATTGTAGTTATAAAATGAATTTTATGTTTATTTATGTATTTCAAACTCGTCAAAATCTGACCAATTTGTTTAATTTTTTTATCTGATACACTATTTTGGAAATGGCATGGATAATTTGATACCAAAGATAATTCAATTTTTTTTTTTTTAAGATTGACCCAAAATAAAGACAGTTGTGCAAAGTATCTGCCGAATACCATCTAATATCATTTAAATCTGAAAACTATATGTAGTATTTGGTCTTAATTTGGTTATAAATACTTACTGAACTTCAAAGCTACTTTAACTTGTCTCATTCTGTTGCAAGGCTGGATGAAAGTTCTACCTACATAATTGTTTTTCGCCAGTAGTTCTCTGAACGGTATACCTGTCTGAAATGGGTGAAAAAGATAGTTATTCATCTATATTAGACTTAAAGACAACTGCAAAATGATCATGAATGTTCACAAAACATTAAAGTTGGTAAGATTTATTGAATCAAAAGTAACACTTTACAATAACACTACCAAAACTATCTAAATTCGGGTCGCTTTTTCCTTTATTCAACTTTCGGGACGATTTTGATTATCTATGAGGACTGATTTGACAACTAAATGTATTTGATTATGACAGAGCTTGTTATGTATTCAAATGAACAAACATGCAAAAACTCCCAAATTCACATGAGTATATTTCTTGTTTCATTTGAAAATAAACTGATTGAAAAGCTTCTTTGCTTATAAGTAATTTCGTTATATTAAATGTGACAAGTAGAAAGTTCAATATTAATGTTACTTTCTACTTACTTTCTGGGAATATCCATGAGCAGCTGCGTTTCCAGATTCCGGAACAGAACCAACAACATCTGCTTCAACAGGTGATTCTATAGCCAACTGTTTTCCACATTCCATTCTTACTTCATATACTTCTTGTCCCTCAAAAATACTGTTTGGTTTAGCAAAATAAACATATTCAAATATACAAAATGCTAATGGTTTTCCCACTGGTAAAGGCACTATGTCCATGGTTTTGGCACCTTCTTGTGTTATCTCGACAATTTCCCCTGGGAGAACTTCTCTCAAATATCTCATATGATTTAAGAAGGCACATGATTCAGAAGAAACAACCCATCCATCACAATCTTCCAAGTCATCTTCCTGATCATGACCATTGAGTGTAGTATGTTGGTTATTTCCTTGAAATATCAAGTATTATCAATCAATATTCAAAAAAGAACAAGTTCAAAGGGGGAAACAATTCAAATTGTAAATATAACTTATTATAGAACTAATATTGGTGAAATAACAAATTGAAAATAATTCCATTTGCACCAATAAGAGTATTTTCAGTCTGCGAAGAATCAGTGAGATTTTATAAAATTTTGTCCTGTATGAGGGAATATGTGAAGTATAGGATATGTAAGAATATCTGAGGACAAACTGAGTTGAAAATGGATCTCAATTGAATCGAATTGGTGATTGTAACCAAAAAATCATTTTTAAACTTTCCATTTCAGAACACATTATTATATTTTCTTACGTTCATTTTCTTGAGTTAAGATCTTTCCTAAGCACAAAGGACGATTTCCATATGGGTCTCTTACTGCGTAGATCCTATCTTTCAACATGATAACTAAAGAATAACTGAGAGGAGCTAGATGCATGACATGCCTTATTCTTGCCACCCAGTCTGGTCCATTGACTTCACCATCTGGAGGAATGAGACAAAGAGCCTGAGTAATCAATTCACTATCTGAATGAGTAGATAAACCCACACCTCTATCTAGAACCTTGAAAAAATTTTAATATAAAACATTTCGAAATGAATAACTGCCAAAGAAATAAGTATGTAAGTAAATAACTTTTTCAATTTCACTTCAAATGTAAAAATAAAATTACCATTTTTCTCAAGCTGTCACAGTTTACCAGTTCTCCATTATGAGCTACAGCTAAAGATCCATGCATAGAATGGACTACAAATGGCTGAGAGTGTACATTAGTGCTTGCACCGCTTGTAGAATACCTAGTATGTCCAATTCCTATGTGACCTACTAAATTTTTCAAGTCATCTTTCTTAAAAACATCCTTCACAAGCCCCATGCCTTTGTGGATATGGAAATCATTATTACCAATACTTGTGACTAATCCTGTAGATTCTTGACCTCTTTAAAAGAATAAAAGAAACAATTCATTGATGTGGCCGATACTTGATGAAAATCCAGAATTGAACAAAAACCAGTTTATATGATATGAACTCATTTTCATGAAAATCGTATGTTCTTTTTTTAGTTCTATTTATTTTAAATAAATTTTCAGTGTCCTCTTATGAAAGACAAAAATTGTTTAAAAATAATTAGTGGTAACCTACCTATGCTGTAAAGCTTCTAACCCTATATACACTATATGGGCAATTTCGCTTTTATTATTGCCTTCAAACACCTTTTTTCCAATTGCTCCAAAAACACCGCACTCATGTGTGAGCCCAGCCAACGATTTGACTTTCTCTTCTTTCCGTTTCTTGAAACTAGTTATACTATCCATTGAAATTTTCCTTTCTTAAAAAGTTCTTTGTAGAAATTTACAAATGCATTCAATAAATAAATATATTTACGTGTTATAATCCTTATTATAAATTTTAAACAACAGGCGGCCATAGACAAACTGAATAAAACCAAAGAGTAACAACAAGTTGTTCCTCTTTGATAAAACAAAGAGGTCTCTGCTAAAGATTGTTAAAACAATCTTGAAGAGTTGTTTTCGATGATTTTTTAAATATTTTCCTTGACATACTTGAAACCTAACTTTGCAAAGTAATTAAATAAGTATAAATTTATTTAATTACTTTGCCACCTACATACTTATGAAAGAAAATATAACACCAGAGATATATCTCTGTATAACACTCAACAGAGACAACTCTCTGTCTCTTACACTCAAGTATCAGAGACAAGAGACAAGACCCTTTCTCTATGTCTATCTATCTTTTTGATATGAACCATAGAGAAAGGGAAAGTCTCTGATATGAACTATGGAGACAGAGAGGTTGTCTCTGTATGGAGGTCCATAATTTGAACCATTTCTTTGCCGCTAGGCGCTGAAACATCAAATTTGTGCCTGTTCTGTATCACCAAAATTAATTCTTTGGTATTAGCAAAGAGTAACCAACTGGTTCCTCCTTGGTATTAGTATCACGATCGATTCTCCGTTCAGGTAAATTAGGAAAGGAAAAAGCCAGCTCCTACCAGATACTGACGCTGTACGCGGGCACATCCATGCATATGCTTTATGCTGTTCAGTAAACAAGCAGCTGTGTTTCTGTTGTAAAATTTCCATCAATTCCAAAATGAAATTATATTAAAGGCTGCCACTTTTCGTTTAGGGTATGGAGAGTACTGTGGAGGGTACTACCCTCCATGGGTTAAGGCTATATACAAACTGTTTTGTAGTCACTAACTAGGTGACAGGTTTCTCTTTCTCGGAAGGGACAAACAAAAACAAGTTAATTACATCGACACACATCAAATGAGGCCTTTACATTTCACCTATGACCCTCCCTAATTTGACCAGACCCACCTATCTACAAGTACCTCCATGAATATGTCAATGCGTTGAATACCGGATTTTGATGTCTGGGTCCGTTCAGCTCGACACCCCCAAAATTTCGCGTAAATCGGGGAGAATGCGATGGTTATGATGACGCGAAAAATTGTATCGAAATTTGAGGAGACGATTTCGAAGTTTGGAGGGTTAAAGGGAAAGATAAACTAATATTTCATAAGTTTCTCTTTCATAATATCTGTTCGTAGAAACGAAACCATCTCTACATTTTCATAATGTTTTCGCGCAGTAATCCCCGGAATTAGTAAGATGATATCAAGGAATCAAGGATTTTGTTTTTGATAGGTCCCTCAGATAATGAGGATGATTTTTATAAATTAGAAAACTTGCTTAGTTTCATTCAAGTGGTGCTTATATACAGATCTAGGAACACAACTGCAGCATGAGCATGACTGTCATTCATTCAATAGCTTTCTTGTGAGTTAATCATTTTTGTTCGACTGTTTTCATTGATTCAATTTTGTTTTGGTCTAACAGATTTTTAACAGCAGTATCTTGCGAAGTGAGTAACTATAGTTTCCCTGAAAATTTCCAATTTGGAGTCGCAACAGCATCTTATCAAATAGAGGGCGGATGGAATGAGGGCGGTGAGTAGATATATAAAACTGTACGAATAAAATAATATAAAATAAAAATAAAATGTACCTACTATGATGTATACCATACATATGAACCTTTTCTTATATTCAATATTTATTTACTTTTTTGTGAAAAATGCATGAAGAGTCGGTTCGATGGTATTTTATTAGTATGGCGTAAGGATGTACCTATATGTTGCGGTTGATGGAGTTATGCCAGTTTTTTCTCTATAATACGTTGGCTATATTCGGTAGTAATACAGAAGGTCATCTGATACTATTGCTTCCGAATAAAATGCAAGGGTTCAAGGACTGTAGTATTATGTGGGCTACTTCAAAAGGGCAAAACATGAACCGTAATTCTATACAAAGTAAATTTTTCCAATCAAATGAGATAAATTTTTTGGCACAAGATTGCTAAGTATATTGTTCATCAAACATATTTTTTTTTTCTAGGACGATCAGAAAGCATATGGGACTATAATTTGCATCAGAATCCTAATTTGACTGATGATAAGTCTAACGGTGATATTGCTTGCGACTCCTATCATAAATGGAAAGAAGATATTGAAATTGTTAAGAACCTGGGGGTTGATTTTTATCGGTTATCGATATCATGGTCCAGGATTCTTCCATCTGCATTGAAAGGCTCCGAACTGAGTACTGAGGGTGTAATTTACTATAATAATATTATTGATGAACTAATAGCTAATAATATAGTTCCTTATGTTACAATATTCCATTGGGATACTCCGCAAGTTTTGGAATTCAAAGGTACATGTTTATTGAAATGCAAACTATTACCTACATAAGTATATGCAGAGTTAAGCTACATTCACAATCAATTCACGGGCCGAAGTGCACTTCGGCACGGAAGCTTAACAGATGGCGATCTCCGTTACCATTCACAATGAAATTCAGGACAAAATTTCTTGCAAGTTGCAAACTATCACTTCGGCAAGGAATTTCGTGCCGGCTATGGATGATGCTGATGCTTATATTTTGATCAGTCACATTTTTGATTCATTTGAGTATTTGGTTCCAAGATTATTGCGAATGGTAAATTTCGTGCTGAAGTGCACTTCGGCCCGCGAATTGATTGTGAATGCAGCTTTAAGTGTATAAAAGAAATCTGACCTTATATTTCAGGCGGTTGGCTGAATGAAACGGTGATCGAGGATTACATTTATTACGCTAGAATTCTTTTTGAGTTATACGGCGATAGAGTGAAACATTGGATAACTTTCAACGAACCTCACCAAATTTGCGAACAAGGGTATGCTACTGCAGAAAAAGCTCCATTCAAAACATTACAAGGAACTGGAGATTACCTATGCTATCATCATGTCGCCATTGCTCATGGAAAAATATATCGTATTTATGAAGAGGAATATAAACCAACTCAAAAAGGTTAGAATGACAAACTAATTAGATACCTCTATTCAGTATGGTCACTTAGATACGTCACGTATATCAATGGGCATTGCGTAAGGACAACCTTATATTCTTATAAGGAAATATTTTTCTCTGGGACACTTCTCCAAAAATTATTATTGCCCGAGTCGAATATAATATTTTGTCGGGATTAAATATTAGTTTTGTTACAGTAAAAGAATATTTGACAAAATATATTTTTCGATCCCGGGATAAAATAGTTTTCGATCGCGAGAAAAATTATTTTTTCTACAAGCGTGCGCGTTCAACCTTTTTCCCGCACGCATTCCAAGTTGCAAAGAGTCACTTTCCCAAAACGTGCGGGAAAAACGCCTGCATTTTCTTTCCCGCACGCATTTGCGTGCGTCTGTCATTATATATGAATTAATCAAATGAGATATGATCTGTTTCGTGAAATGGATACATTTATATATTTCAAGCGCTTGTAGAAAAAATATTGTTCCTAACTCTTGCGTAAAGTGTCTTGCCCGCACTCAACTGCTTACCCGAATTCTGCTTCGCATCGTTCGGGCAACGGCAGTTTCGTGCGGGCAAGTATCACTTTCCGCACTTGATAGGAAAATAACTATTTCGATCCTGGAAAAAATATGCGTGGACAAGCATAGAACTAAGATTGACCAACCATAGACTTATTATCAAGATTTTTGTTTTTGGAAATCGCAATCCACAAAACTTGGATTGAATTCCATGAAATTGTAACGGATTATGCATATTCGTAACAGAAATGGATTTTTGATAACTTTTTCGGATTGTTTCCTTCGAATCTATATTATCTTTAAATTGAATTACATACAATCTTATCCATCGAATTAGCAGGTGTAAATGTACCTATTACCTTTTAGTATTTAGAGGTTAATATTAAATGATACTATTTCGTATCTTCTTAAAAATATACACTAGGCATAATGTAGGGACAATTTGTTTTCCATAATCTCATTTCAACGGTACCAAAATATTTACTATCACAGGGCAAGTTGGAATAACGATAGATTGTGTATTTGGAGCACCGAAAACAGATACCGAAGAAGACAAACAAGCCGCTATTGATTACATGGAATTTCAGGTGAGTGGAAGGAGATTCACCTCAACATACCTACTTCTATAACAAAAATAATATACGGGGTGGTTACTAAAGATAGGGCAACAATTTCGGATATATCTTTCAAATGCTCCAAAGATTCAGCTGCAGATTTGCATCTTGCGAGGGATGTTCTAATAAGCTGTAACCCCTAATAAACAGAAGGATATTATTAGTTTTTTGTTAAGGTCAATAATAGATAATAGTATTGAAATATCGAACATTTTAACTAAATATCTCTTGCCCTAACGAAATCCATTGCATACCTACCTATTTGATCCCATTTTTCTTCACAAAATATTAATGTTTTCGGATAGGGAATCCCCTCAGGCATTTTTGCCCCATCTTCAGTGAACACTCTATATATAACTAGTAGAAGATTGGATTACCTTTCTTATAGATACCTATTGTATTTTCAGTATGGCTGGTTCGCACATCCTATCCTTTCTGGGAATTATCCACCTTTGATGATTGAAAAAATAGGTGAATTGAGTAGAAGGGAAGGCTTTCCAAAGTCTAGATTACCGGAATTCACACAGGACGAAATAAAAATTATAAATGGAAGTTTTGATTTTTTGGGATTGAATCATTATACCACAGTATTGTGCTCCTATGGGGGAAATTATCCAGTACCATCTCATCGAAATGATTTGGGGACTATAGACAGTATTGATCCTTCCTGGAAGGTTTGTAGTAAAATAGTACCTGAATTTCGAAATTAAATTTGGAATTTAAGCGGATTCAAATTATGATAACACAATAATGCAGTGAAATATCGACACGAGTGTGTCCTTACATACAATATGTGTTATACCTATGACATGTTCACATAAATATGTTATTTCTTAATAATCAATTTCTAATAAAATAAGAAAGTTGTAGGTATGTCGGAAGGCTTCAAAAAAAGCCTGGGATAGATGGGTTATCTAATTTTCTCAAAATATATATATTACATAAAATATTGATAATGAATGTATGTATTATTATATGTTCATATATACATATGTACACTTACCTATGTATATGATTAGTACCTATGTATAACGATTATAACGAACCTTATCAATGTCAATATGTATAGGCTGCCATACGTTGTACCAGAGACAAGGTTGTCTCTGCGTTGTACCCTTGAGTTTAATATTCAATTGTCACTGTTGGACAATGCGTGGTGTATTCGTCCGTCCGTCCCAGCTGGGTTTGCCCAATTATTAAAAAAAAGAGAATTTCAATTGAAACTCATGTCATGTCTGGAAACATTTTGTGCAAAATTTTGCGGGCATCGCTGCAAAATATAGATATAATATAAATCTCGAAAACATTTACGGAAATATTTACTAGAAGATGATGCGGCCAAATTTTGCAAAGATCTTCAAAAGTAAAGTTATGAAACATATCTATAGCAACTTTATTTTTATTATCGCATAAGAATCTCACCATTTTTCGATCTCATATATTAGATGTAATCATTCTTCGGTTTTTAGCCTTCAGCAGCAGACTGGTTGTGGGAGGTACCATGGGGTTTACGCGGACTTCTGGTATATATAAAAGATCACTACAATAATCCACCAGTTCTAATAACGGAAAATGGTTGGGCAAACAGGGGCAGATACATACATGACGTTGATCGAATAAATTACATGAAAGGATATCTTTCGGAAGTCCTGAAGGCGATTTATGATGATGGTTGTAATGTCATAGGTTATACTGCATGGAGTCTTTTGGATAACTTCGAATGGACTTACGGATATACGTAAGTGAAAATATTTATAAGTACTTATTATGTACTATACACTATACTTACCAGTTGTTTAGTCGCTATGTATCAACATATTTTTAATACATAATATGTAGAGGATGCGGACTTATATCGAATATAGATTATAAGTAGGTACCTATATTGTACCTACTTATATGTATAAATTTCATCCTCAACATGATTACCCGCTGGTAGCGACTCGCCCAATTTTGATTCAGATTTCAATCACAAATTTCATCTATATTTCCAAAAATTCTACTCACTTGCATGTAAAACTATTATGTTTTAACCTCTATTGAGAACAGTTTTACATGTGCTGATAATAATTGTTCATGAACACTTCGAGTTTTGATATAATATTAATTGACCACTACCTACTTATAGAATGAAATTCGGATTGGTCTATGTGGATTTTGAAAGTGAGAACAGAACCAGAACTCCAAGAGATTCCTATGAAATATATAAAAAAATTGTAGCAACCAAAAGCTTACAAATTTATTAGTACGGTTCAACTCTCCTTCTCTGGGCAGCTGAATTGTACTGTGTGAGCATGGTATATAAATATATACATATTTTTAATTATTCTTGTAAAAATTTAAATGCTAATCAAATAAATATATTTTCGAAGGCTTTTCAATTATTAAATTTTTATCCCATCCCGACATTTTTCCACCTCAAAGCTGTTTTGAAATTCGTCTGGGTGCAACTGAGGATTAATGAGAAGTAAGACGTGTCTGCATTTTTGTATTTATGCTCACCCAATAGCTTCACCATTTCAACCCGATTACACACATTACAGATGCAGTCGTCGCACTGCCTGATCGAGAGACAACTTCTCCTCGTAAAAAGGTAGGTATATTCCTGTCAGGCCCAAATGAGAATATTTCAAAATAAGCTTTAATCATATTTTCAGGTCAAAAATACATGAAATTCAATATATTCCACTGATTTTATTGAATATCTATTTTCATTTTTTTTTAAATAGTGGTTTATACATGTAACCACCAGGACTCAACTAATACAAGTAATAATTATTTCTTGTGTAAGGCAAGAAAACAGCTTTTCTTGTCATTTTAGAGTAATGAATGATTCAAATCAAAGTAAGGCAATTTCCGAAGAACTATTGCAACCCTCTATCAGAGTCCGCCTTTGACGTACCTCTGTTGCAGCTGTTTTGAGATGTAGGTAACCATAGGGACGCATGGAATGAATAGATATTATTAGAGGTGGTTTCATAGTGAAATCACTAGGAACTAAAGGGGTACCTATATAGCACTTGATTATCTGTAACACTAATCATTTCTTTTATCAGATATACATATATAAAATTTAAATAAAATTTTCGAAATATTCCTAAATTTGAATATGTTATCGATTTCATACCGATAAATAGTTATCATGAAAGATTTATATCTGAATCGTTTTATTTTTTCAGTTCCCACTTCTAATAGATAAATTTGAAAAATCGATAATATAATATCGATTCTACACAACATATTATGTTGATTACAAATATATTCTACGGTAGAAAACAAATTTTTGAGTAGGTACCTACCTACCTATTTTACTTCGATAGGATGGTCCTGAATTTGCTATGGATGTTCTTGAAGTTTTTACCGTAAGCATAATGCCACATATTTTTATGAATTATTTGGATTCAATTAATAATTCGTCTAATTTTTTCGAAGAATAATAACCACAGCAGTCCAGGGTTTGAGAAATCTCACATTTCCAAATAATTTTAAATTCGGTGTAGCGACCTCGGCATATCAGATAGAAGGTGCTTGGAATGAAGACGGTGAGTGTTTTTAAATTGAGAAATTCTACATCATCATTGATATTTATTTCATCAACATATACGTAATAAATCCACTATGTATGAGGAGACTTTTTCCGAAAATTTCATATAAGGAGTCTCATGAAATGCGGAAAAAAAATGGATTTTCAGAAAGTTTTTATGCATTTTCTTTTCTCTAAATAAATTTTTTTATTTAGGTAAAGGACAAAGTATTTGGGACCACTATCTCCACAAGTATCCTTATTTAGTTAAGGATAAATCAAATGGTGACATCGCATGTGATTCTTATCACAAATATAAGGAAGACGTCAAGCTATTGAAAGATTTAGGAGTAGATTTTTATAGGTTTTCAATAGCATGGACAAGAATCATTCCTATGGGATATAAAGATTCAGGAGTTAGTCTAGAAGGAATAGAATATTATAATAATTTGATTGACGAACTTCTTGCAAGTGATATTGAACCCTATGTTACTATATTCCATTGGGACACACCGAAAACTTTGGAAGAAAATGGTAAGTTATTATCTCTATACTTTAGTGAATCGAAACCTCACTATACCGGAAATATGCCTACTCAATAAATGAGACTAAAAATACTTCATTTGAAATGCTTCTACACCAAGTTAGGTATAGATATCTTTGGTGCATACAGATTACTGTGACGTGACATGGGCTCACGTCATAATGCGCATGTTTCAAAAATGAAATATAGGACAAAGACATTGAACTCCTTTATTGATTATGCACTGCTGTTAGTTAGATGGTACAAAACAAGTAAGAAACTTCGACGTGAAGAAAATTTGCGATTTCAGAAGAGGGTGTATATTTGAATGCCTGTAGCCTATCCAAACTGTTAAGAGTATATTCATCATTTTAATTAGAATTAAATTGTTTTATACTCTCTGAGTATATGAGTGATGCGACACATAGACCTATTTTAAGTTTAGTAGATCTATGGCGATGCCACCATTGAATAAATTGTCTCCCTTCTATACAATATGGTTCCACGCTTTTCTTACGTACCCCTGACATGATAATGCGGATGCACCTGTTTAAATATATACCATACATATGATTTAATTTTATATGGTCTGAAGAATTTCGCTGCAGTGAAGCAATTAATTGAGTTAATCCATTAATATTTTTAGGTGGCTGGTTGAACAATAGTATTGTCGACCACTATGTATCTTATGCACGAATACTGTTCGAATTATACGGAGATAGAGTAAAACACTGGTTGACTTTCAACGAATTCAGCCAGTTTTGCGAGGAGGGTTATAGTAGAGCAGAAAAAGCTCCTTTCAAAAGTCTTCAAGGTATTGGAGGTTATCAATGCACACATAATGCGTTGATAGCTCACTCAAGAACTTACAAAATGTATGTAGAAGAGTTCAAAATTTCACAAAAAGGTAATTCAGAAGCGTCCATCGATTATTATCTGAATCGAATAGAATGAAAAATTCTGTTCTTTCCTCAAGCACCCTTCGAACTATTTTTCATTACTGAAGGGCAAAGATTATAGAGTTAAACTAACCTAAATCTATAATCTTTGCTAAAGGGTACCCTCCATACTAAAGGGTTTATCAATAGGGACGGATCGATGTTGACAGGCTGTGGCGGCAATGTTGTTTCGGTGGCGTCCGTCAAATCTGTAGTTTATTATCCCAGAGACAAAGTTTGTCTCTGATTATTCATTCACTGATTCCAAATCATGGACAAGCGATTTGGCATCATTTGGCAATGAAAAAATTTATTATTTAAATGAGTGTTCTTGAGTGAAAACGTTGCGCCTATTTTACGACAGCCGCGGTGGCCCTTCAAAGTCGACTCTCCAACGATCGGATCAGCCAGTAAACAATCAGTCAACTCCCGTACGTTGAAGGAACACCAGATCATTAATATATGAATGATGTCATATTCCATACATACTGGCATGTATGTACGTTTCAAATAAAAGAAGAATTTCGTTAATATCTCACACAAGTCACACATAGATACCTGGTTTTATTTCATTTCAACTTCGACCCACCTTTATTGGTAAACCCTTTATAATGATAGAAGAAATTTTACTTACATAATGCTCTGAGTTATGTCCGTTAAATTTCTTCTATCTGTTTCAAACTGTTCCTTCATTATTATTATAAACGCTTTATTTTTATAATGATATCCGTCAGTTATACAACAGAGATCAAGTAGTAACTGTTCACAGGTTTTCTTGGACTTTCTGTTGACACAGCTTGGGCCGAGCCAAAAACAGATAGTATATTAGATAAGTTGGCAGCCGAGGAGGAAATGTTATTTTCTGTGAGTTTATCAGAACAAAGCGTTTCATTTTCATTATTCCGTATCATTTCTGAACAACTTTTTCCAAATTCATATCTACTGATATGGCATGACATTCACTTCTGCGACTAAACAGAGTTGCACAACTAAAGATTAGGTTAAGGTACCAACATGTCGACTCTGCTTAGTTATCTGTAAAGAATGGTTAGGTAGGTGCGATACGGATGTTAGAGGTTCTCAGAAATTTTAGACGTCGACGCTTACTCGTAGGTGTATAATATAAAAAATTGACGAAGATTGTGAAGAACGAATTATGATGTTTTATGTGCATATGAATTTTCAGAAGGCACCTTTAGAATTTAAGTCCCACTGAAAAACTACTAGAAGTGTGCGCAATACTGGACATTGAAACTGATCGCAACTTTTTCAACACAAAGTTTTAAAAAGAAAAATAAATATTTTGATAAATTTTAATTTGTGACAATTCTTGTGCCCGGCTCGTACCTACCTAATATTTATTAATTCAACTTTTAACTACATGGAATGAAACACGAAGTAACATTTGAATCCCTCAAATTCCTTTCTCCGAGATATTTCAATAACATGTTTAAAAGTAATAATATTCAGAAATTTTGTTAGAATATTTATCAACAAGTATGACCATAGTTATTTGTTCGATGTTAACTTTATAGGTACCTACCTATAAGTACCTCTTTATATGATACAAATTTTCTTTGCTCTCCCCTCGCCATTTTCCATAGTATGATTTCTTTCGAAAACTTTTTTATTTCATGTATTTTTATACTGATAAGCGTAATCATTCATAAAAAAAAATCGTAAAAAAAATTAAAGATAGTAGCAAATTACATTGAGTTTGTATTTTTCAGTATTTCTATTACTTGCATCCCCTCATTTTTGGAGACTATCCTACTCTTCTAAAGATGAAGATCAGTTTGAAGAGTTCTGTTCAAGGTTTCCGCACTTCAAGATTACCTAAATTTAATGAGAGTGAAATAGAATTGTTAAGGGGAAGTTTCGATTTTATAGGTTTGAATCATTACACAACAGCATTGTGTTCCTGGTCAAACCAGAAATTCCCAGTTCCTTCAGAGCTCGACGACTGTGGGGTAAAACAAAGCCAAAACACCACATGGAAGGTGAGTCTTAATTTTTAATTTTGATAGGTTGCGTGCGCGTGCCACACGGTACAAAGTCAATTATATTCAGTAATTATGATATTCCGTCATTTTTAATGAGAAATCGTTTCTTCATAAGGGACTTGAATGTTGATTTAATTTATAATTATCATTAGTTTGAAAAATTTATAACGAATTAAAATAAAATCTTATTTTTTCCAGATTTCCGCTGCTCCATGGTTAGCTGAAGTACCGTGGGGTTTGAGAAAACTTTTAGTATGGATAAAGGAAAAATTGAACAATCCGCCATTGCTTATAACAGAAAACGGTTGGGCAACAACCGATTCAAATTTGGACGATAATGATAGAATGAATTATCATACAAAATATCTTTCAGAAGTTCTGAAAGCTATTCATGATGACGATTGTAATGTGATCGGTTACACAGCTTGGACTCTCATGGATAATTTCGAGTGGATGTCTGGTTATGGGTGAGCATTGAAACAGCCATCTAATTTAGTTTAGACGTTGATTGGGATAAGTAGGATATTTTGTTATATTAGACATCACCTCATGTGTGAAATAAACTGATGGATTTTTCAGGGAAAAATTTGGTTTGGTTCAAGTGGATTTAACTAGTACAAACAGGACAAGAACACCTAAAGATTCATTCTTCCTATATCAGAAAATTATAAGAAATAGAAAATTAATCGAATGAAATATGTTATTTCGGTAAATTTCCAGGAGAAGCATTCAGTTTCAGCTTTGTATGTTAAGTTTAAATCATAATAATAAAAATACTTAGTTTTTCACTATATAAAAACGTCATATCAATCGTTTACACATTTCTCTTTATTTTTAGGAAATATTTTAATATACACAAAATAAGTATGTTTGTATTTATTTACAATTTCAACAGAAAAAAATTAATCTGTCTTTACTTCTTCATCTTTCTCCTCTTTGATTGTTACTCCATCTACTTCTGTTGGCTGCATGATTTTGTCATGTAGTGTTCTTAAATGTCTCAACAGATTACTTTTCACATTAAAACCTTTCATGCAGTATTCACAAGCATAAGGTTTTTCTCCAGTGTGTGTTCTTTTATGTATTAACATGGAAGCATTTGATGGAAATTTTTTGGTACAAATGGAACACACCTGAAAGACATAAAAATTTGAAAATTTTCATATACCAGTATTATTTTTGAAACTTTGTATTCTTCTTAAATAGGTACACTACATTTTGTTAAAGGCCTCCTTGCCCTTCTTAAATGGAATAGGTATAATTGATTATGAGTTGATTTGAAATGGAATTAGAACTAAATAGATAATAATAATGAATAGATTATTATGCGCATAATGCACTTTATGCTTCAAAATAATTAGGTACATAGGCACCAAGTATCTTTCTGTCATAACACCACTCTGCTCATGAATTTATAATTTGTTATTTTTTTCAAAAGTTTTGAAATGAATAGTGATCTGTACCTACATCAACCTTTGGATTAGATTTATATTTACAATCGCTATGATTAATGAAATAGAAAATGTGGTTGGTTACGATTTTGAACTAGGCATTTACTTTTTTCCTATTGAGCAAAAAAAATTGACAGATACTGTCCATTTTTAAAATATTAGCATCACCTTCTGTATAGGACCTATTAATTTTTTCGGCGATTTATCTGCCTTCATTCCATCTCCCATTTTATTTAAATGTCTATTAGTCCAATGAAGCTCGAACTCTGTATGGGTGTTTTGAATGTGATGAACCCATTCGGCTGGAGTTGAAAACATTTTTTGACACATGTCACAAGTCAATGGTGGAAAAGGCGCATTTTCTTCATCCTGAAATTGTTGAAAAAAACTTGGCTATTTGTTTTACTAGGCAGAAAGGCCTAATATCTAATATTTCAATGTCACGGCTATGTATGGAGTTTCTTAGGCCAGACATTACTTAGTCAGAGTACAACAGCAAAAAGTTGAAAAATGAGTTGAAACCAAAATTTCTGACTTTATTTTTGTGAATCATCAATATCTTATATGTATATCTAGAATAAGCTATAGAAACGTAGTTGCGAGGTCAAGGTGAAAATAAATCGTCACAACTTGGCGTTGTTAATTTTGAAATAGGTATTATCTAGATGGAAATTTAAAATAACTAAAACTTTTGTACGAAATTTTTTTTATCTTATTCATTAGTCTACTACTAGAAGTTTTCACATCACTTTCAGGAAGTAATGCATTGAAAACATACTGACCGGTGCAGGTCTTCCCCTCCGCTGCCTTTTCGCAGGTAACATATCTGTATGTGTTTGAACGTGTCTAACCCAATCTGCCGGAACGGTGAAAGTTTCACTACAGAGCTCACATGTTAATGGTGTATACATATTTTCACTACTACCACTATCTGTATCTGCAAAAATTTCTGGTTTGATAGTTATTTCTGTACTGAAAACTTCTTTGGACTCCATCAATTCCATATCTCCCTCGCCCATCTCGGACCATTCTAGGGGTTCTTCCTTGATTACTAAGAACTGGACAGTCTCGTTATTTGGGGTTGTATCTTTTTGAACTGCAAACAGATTCTATTATACAAAGTAACTCTGTATGTATATACTAACTCATATTCTCCCAGATTAGAATCCCGCGCTACATAAGGTATATAGGTAGGTACTATGCGAGGTATGAAATTGCTTCTTAATTTTCAATACGTGATTAGGTATTTTGACCTAGTAAAAAATTTTACTATCACTGACTAGCCAATATTGGCATGCAATAACGGTTCCAGAATCGTTGAAATATAATAGATTGATAAAAAGTGAAATTAGGTAGGTACGTATTGGAAGAATTAGTTTACTTACCATCGTTCTTTTCATAATCTTTTTGTTTACTTAATGTAGGTGGCGATTTCTCACTTTGGGTACTTTTAATAACACTACTCTGATTATAATTATTATCTTTAGGTGCCATTTCTTTTTTCTTTGCTGTTGAACCTGTATCAGAATTCTCAGAACATTCCCTATTATTAGACTTTTCCTGGTTCAGATTCAATGTATAGTTGAGGACTTTTGGTCGTTCGTTCATTTTTATTTTTTCTGATTTCTGTTTTTCTGCCTCTACTTGAGAAACTTGGGAGGAACCATTGTTTTCTTTGTATGAAGCCTGTGAATCATGTTATTCATAAGTAAGTATTCATGCAAGGTACAATAATTAGAAATCTGTTTGACATTGTAACTATGCATAAGACCAGCGGTCGGTAACCTTTTGGCAAGTAAGGTACACAAAATAGTACCTAAAATGAAGTGAAGGCGGGCCACACTTGTAATGTTAATCCTAGAAGTTCAATTTACATATAATTGGTCATTACATCTCATAGATGCTTAAACAATTGATCATTTTTGGGCAACATAAACCATTTTCATTTTTATGAATAGTGTCAATTCAGGTGTGATATTTATGGTTGTATTGGTGGGGCTCAAACAATTTGTTTGAATTTTATTTCGAGTTCAAGTTGAGCGGAGTTAATCACCATTTGGTGAAATCGGCCCTAAATGACAAGCGCTCAGCTTAAATGGCATCCGCGTTTCCTTCAAAGAGTTCATAAAATGAAAGGAAATAGTAAGGAACGAAATCTTAAATCGAGATTACCTTGACAGATTTTTTCTGTGGTGCTTCTTGTTCTTCCTTAGGTCTCCACAAACCTTTAACTTTCAGTATATCACCACCTCTTAAAACTTGTTGAAGAATATCTTTCGAAACTGTAGACTCCCCACTGTACATATATTGGACTAGAATTTTAAGAGTTTGATAAGAAATTTCTGGTGGAAGAACTACAACTAAAGGTAGAGTTGTGACCATGCGAGGAGCTAACTTCAAAACCTGCAGAAATACAAAAATAAAATTAGCTATGCAAAATACGTGAAAAGAAAAAACATAGCGGTGGCTTCACAGGGTGAATAATCAGCTCATACAATATATATTTTTCAGAAGGTTCCTCTCATTAAGAGGAGTTTATACCACGGGACTTTCTCGTCATCAGTATCAGGCGTAAAGACTAACAGAATGGAATGTGGAGTGTTGCCAGAACACTCGAACGATAAGTAGAAGCTTTGAGTATTCAACTCAAATATTCAATGGTAGAAGTTACGAATATTACAATAGTTTCCACTTTCGTCGAAAAGATGGCAGCACTTATCGAAGGTCTTTTTTCGATTTCCCCAGGATACGAATTGTAGCTAATGGCGACACTTTTCCAGATATTTTTTTATGCGAAATTTTATGGAAGAGATAATTTTACCTCGGAAAGTTAATAACATGAATGAATACTTGTTCTTCAATGAAAAAATTCTTTTATTTTTTTTTCTGTTCGACGAATAAAAATTTTTCTGACTTTCCTAGATGACTAACTGGCACACTTCCCTCATTAATTAGGTATTTTCAAAAATTGAGTTTCGATGAAGAGTATTCAGGCTGTTGGAATTTCATGAAACCATTACATTTTTCCTAATACAGGCTTAGTCAAATCGAAATTATATGGGATGCCGAGAAAATATAAACATTTTTTTTATATTATTGGAAGTAGTTGTAAAGGCACACTTTGTTTTCTCAAATGGTATCTATGTTTGATGAATTCTCATGTTTTTGGCCGTATCGACTTTCATGAATTTGATTAATAAAGGTTTTGATTTTCTATTCGTTTAGATGGTCAAAATGATATTCTCTCGTATTCTAATCCAACTCAAGAAATTATTATTCTTAACAAACCTGCATAAGTATAATATTACCTATTTAAATTGTTAATAAAACTAAACAGAGGGTCGAAGCCGATATACACATACGTCTCAATGAATTGATTTTGATCACCCACAATTGAAAATTCAAAAATTGAATGTTAAAGAATCGCAGTTCGTTTCATATTTTGAATTTCGACAAAATTTCTATGGATTCATAAAATTAAGTATAATTTTCACTTTACATCTTTAACATGAAATTCATTGGAGTATAATAGTGATGTTGACGAACCTGATGAAAGTACTGACTGCAAGAAGAAAGTATGAACTTGTGAGCCATGATGCTTAGGCCATCTGATGTGTAAAGAGCGACATCTGCAAAAGTCTCGTTAAACAAGGCTCCAGCAACACAAGAGTGCATATATGAACTGAAGGAATGCCACTTTAGCTGATAATTTTCAGCTAGA
Organism: Coccinella septempunctata; assembly: GCF_907165205.1. Classification (NCBI taxonomy): domain Eukaryota; kingdom Metazoa; phylum Arthropoda; class Insecta; order Coleoptera; family Coccinellidae; genus Coccinella; species Coccinella septempunctata. The sequence goes on from NC_058190.1 coordinate 54,628,885, forward strand.
ACATCCATTTTTCAAAGCTGAAAATTGCAGAAATGTTTATATTTGGAATTAGGAAAAAAACGTAATTCATTTTTTTTTGACTACTAAACCCATCTACATACAGTGCTTCTCGAAAGTCCTCCTTATTTTGGAACGATTATACATAAACAAGTGAAATTTGGAAACTGAATATTCAAGGTCGTAAACATCCATAATAATGATGATAGATGACGTCACAATGCTATTGTGACCAATAATTTCAAATGGAACTCTAGGGCAAGCGACTCCTCTTTTAAAAGGTATCGAAAAAACCTATTCAATTATATTATTTTGTTTGTGTTTATGGCAGTTTTAATGGCACATTAGATTAGAATCAGTCTCTACTCGGAAAGTTTACAACCTTTAATATTCAGTTTCCTAATTAAACTTCTTTATATTAATCGTTCCAAAGATAAGAGATTGGAGGGGACTTTTGAGAAGCACTGTATATTATACTATAGGATGGGAATAGGGTAGGTATAGGGTATAGTTGGAAGTCAATATATCCTTAGTAAAATGCATATAATGTACATGAAGGTATAAATAAGTAATTACCTAACTAGTTAATCTGTTTGTGTTCCCTCCGTGATTTTGAATTTGGATGCGCTGTTTCGATCGAAGACATATTTAGCGAATCGTCTACTTATAGTTACTACTACTACTACTACATCTACTACTACTCTATACCGATCCAACGTCGTTACAATTCGCTGTTTGTAGTTTATACTGGATCGTTCTATTATTTTCCATTGGCAACACATTACAATAATTTGAGTAAAGAATAATGGAGACAAATCCAAAACTCCGAAACCATCATGAGGATTAATCCGGCAAAGGAGTAGAGAACTTGAATAGTTGACTGGCGCATTCGATCCCAACCCAACGGGTATCATGGACATGCTTGGCGGTGTAAAAACGTTGCCCTTAACCTATCACCTATCTTGTGAATTGCAAGTCCCTAAATAAAAAGTACTTTTCCTTCAGAAATTTGTGCTTTCGGCTGGCCTTATTAGGAATTGTTCATTGAAGAGTCCCAGTGTTGAGACTAGTATGGGCTTAAAATTAGAAAATTATAGATATATGATATTTGGGCGAAAGGATGAAGCACTGTTTGTTCTCTGGTGTGGATTGGCACGAAAGAGAATAAGATTCCGAAAAATTGAACCATCTTCACGATGTAAACAGACTTGACAGCTATAAAATATCCAATTCAAAACTGAATCCCAATATTTGAACAATAATTTCAGTATCATTTTCAAACCATAATAAAATAGTTTTTATCTAGAGAGCTTTGTTATTTCTTATAAAGAATTCATTCACACACGTCACAAGTACGATAATTAGAATGAAATAAAATCGGAACGCTCATAAATTTCATGGAATAAAACATTGAACATGCAGTTTAAGGGATCTATTATCTGGAAAGAATTTTATTGAAATGTTTCGAAATTACATACTTACAGGGTTGGTATGGATAAGTATAATAAAGTATCCACTCAAATGAAAATATGTTAAAACCGGAAAACAAATGCTATAAACCGCCAGAATTCGAACCGTTAGCCGACAATCGAAAGCTAAAGTCCTTACTAACGTATCGAAACGAAATCCGGGAAGGCTGTGGTGGGAAACTGCTAAACAGAAAATCGATAGATCGTTGCGGCGTGTTCACCATCATTGATTTTTCTTGGCCAATCGTAGAACTCCATTTATCCTATCGATCTGACATCCCTTCATCACTCTCCCGCTCCTTTGTATGGATTTTCTTTTATGAGATGGCTTCTTTCATATTGGTATTCAATATTATAATTATAATTATCTTCTAACAGTCTAACATCAGTTTCTATTTAGTGTTATAATACCTATGAGGATGAACCTCAATTCGCTCTCTGTTAAGATGAATGAAATTGTATTGAGAATTTTAATATGATAGAATGAGAAGGGAACAATAATCTTGAAAGTCTTGAGAATATCGATTCGCCATATCCAAAAAGACTCGAGATGAAAAAAAAAATTGTATATTTTTCATAGGGTACTATAGGAAAAAAAACGAGAATAAATGTCAATAACTCACTCTCTACGATTTTAGAAATATTTTGCAGGGTGAATTACCATAATTTTGTGAAGCTACTGTATCGATGAGAGCACTCGAGATCAGTACTTTAGGAGATATATTCAGTTGAAAAGGGCAAAATCTGCAACTCCGATTTTAAAAATAATGTACAGGGAGAATCTACATATTTTTGTGATGCTACTGTACGAGTCTCACGTCTCACCACTTTACATGCAATAGTTTAGGAGATATTCGAGTGTAAAGGTTGACAATTAGACCCTTCGATTTTGATTATATTGTGTAAGGTGATTGATTAGGCACAATTTTGTGTCTTAACTATGACTCTCTTAAGGTAGCCAAATGCCCAGTAAGTAACTATGACTCTTAAAGGTAGTTATGGGCATTTGGCTACCTTAATAGAGTCATAGTTACTCGGAGTCACTATGACTCCCTTAAGGTAGCCAAATGCCCAAAAAGTAACAATGACTCTTTAAGGTAGTCATGGGCAATTTGCTATTTAAATCTCTTTATTAATAAAGTTACAAATGCTGGGCCAACATATCTGTACATCGGGCCGCCCTGCTCCGCCCCATATCACATATATAATTTAATATAGACACAAAGTGAAAGAAAAAAAAATAACACAATGTTGAGTGAAAGAAACGTTCACAGCACAGACACAACGGAAGTGACTTCACTCCCGGATTACAGACCACCCAGCACTGGAGATGTTTCCTCTGTGTTAATTGCCAGAGGTAGCAGTCATAGAAGGACTATTCCCAGCTTCTCTTGGCAAAGTCGCCATGGATGGTCCAGCTGCCTCGTATGGTGGTGTACACTAATTCGCGGCGGTTGGCACGCGTATTGATTTTCATCGCCTGCAAAGTAGCTTCACTCTGTCGACACCACATACCGCGGGCACCGATAGCGAACGGAAGCACTCGTATAGTCTTGTTAGGATATCTCTCCGTGAGGACCGACACGAACTCCGGCTGGTCGTACACCATCCTTTTTAGTTCATAGGTCTCTCCTAGGTCTCGTGGACATTCCCATGAAACTGTAGCATCCACCACAAGAGCCTCCTCGTCATTAGACAGAATGAGGTCTGGCTTCCTCAGAATACCTCTGCCGTCACGTATGTGTGGTTCTTCTTCCACCCTCCATCCCTTTTTGAGAGACATGTCCTTAAGTCTCTTAAGGACGAAGTTATGTCTCTTCATTCTGGCAGTGTGCCCCAGGGGGCATCTTTGCAACACATGGGATAGGCTCTCCACCCTGTTGCAACCGGCTCTACATCTTCTAGCCTCGGGAGGGTTGTAAGGAAGGCCTCTCGTTGGCAGACAGTTAAGGCGAAGATGTATAGCCTTAATATATTCTGTGCCATTCCAGAATTTGGGGGGATTATTGATAAGCTCGTTGGAGACGCTATCATTCTGAAATTGCATGGTCCCTCCCCCGAAGAAGGAGTTCTCTAGTTCCAGTCCATTTGCTCTGTCGACCTGTTCTTTGGTGGTCAAGTCAGGTTTTATCATGCGACCGATGCGTAGCATCCAATCATCAGCTTCCTTAAGGAGCTCGGCAAAGCCTGGACATGTTTTTGTCAGGTTATCGCATCTTTTTTTGATTATTATTGGGATCTTTCTCGCGAACGAGAAAATCCCAAGGCCTCCCATTTTGGCGGGCGCGTATATTGCGGCATCTGCGATATGTGTTGGTAAGTGAATGATCTTTTTCACCGCTATCCTGACTTTCCTGTCTACTTCTTTGAGGATCTTCAAGGTTACAGAGGGGTTTTGCATCGAGTGGATGTATTGAGGCAGTAGGTAATTCTTCAGGATGTTGAATTTTTGCTGTGGTTTTAGGGGTGACTTCCGGATTCTCTCCAGTTGTACAGAGAGTTCGTTGGTGTTGCACTTGGTAGATCCCATGCAGAAGAAGTATAGTCCTAGATATCTGAAGGTATGGTCCACGTCAACCGGTCTGATGGGCTCGCCTTTAATATAAAATATGGCAGTTGTGGACACAAACACCTTTCTCCTGGATGGAAGACTTCTCAGAACCAGGGAGTCGCATTTCCGGGGATTGACGGAGAGGCCCCGATGTTCGAAGAACTTGACGGCAGCACTTAATAGTCTTTGAGCAGACTCCACCTGGTCTGCCAGAAGGATTAGATCATCTGCATAAGCTAATGCAGAGACCCTGTATCGCCCCAAGGTTACCCCTCTCATAGTTTTGAGCTCCTCCAACAGCTCATCCAGTACCATATTGAACAGCAGGGGTGAGAGTGGATCACCCTGTTTTAGGCCTCTTCTGATTTTTACCTTGGTCACTTCCTCGCCAAGGCAGGAGATTGTAGTACTGCACCCAGTGAGGTTATCCATAATGTAGTTGGACGTTTTGGCATCTACCTTGAAGCGCTTCAGGGCTCTTCTCACAGAATTGTGAGATACCATATCGAAGGCCTTCTTCAGGTCAAGCGTTATAATGGCGAGGCCTCTTCCAGTTTTCCTCTTCCTCTTAATAATTGTTTGTAGGGTGAGGTTATTGGCGAAGCAGCCATCCACGCTTGTGAATCCTCTCTGAGTGTCCTCCAAGTCTATTACTGCGACTCTCTTGGCCATCAGGCGATTTAGCAGTCTGAGGATTATTGAGGTCACAGTGATTGGTCTCCAGTTGTCAACAGATCTTAAGTCTCCTGCTGATTTGGGAATAAGCGTGGTTTTAGACACTTTAAGTATGCTAGGCACATATTGAGTGTACAAGATGGCGTTGAATAGAAGAGCTAGCTGTTTATTGGGGATCCTCTGCAGGCTGCTCTGTGTAATGCCGTCAGGGCCGCAGGAAGTTTTTGGGCAGGATTTTTTGAGCTCTTCGATTTCTTCGATCGAGATTGGGCGATATGCATCATTAATAGAGTCATAGTTACTCGGAGTCACTATGACTCTCTTAAGGTAGCGCGGGTAGAAAACGTGGGTGCCAAGCGCGGGTAGAAAACGTGGGTGTTAGCGCGGATAGAAAACGTGGGTGTCAAGCGCGGGTAGAAAACGTGGGTGTCAAGCGCGGCTAGAAAACGTGTTTGTTAAGCGCGGGTAGAAAACGTGGGTGCCAAGCGCGGGTAGAAAACGTGGGTGTCAAGCGCGGCTAGAAAACGTGTTTGTTAAGCGCGGGTAGAAAACGTGGGTGTCAAGCGCGGGTAGAAAAGGTGGGTGTTGAGCGCGGGTACAAAAGGTGGGTGTTAAGCGCGGGTAGAAAAGGTGGGTGTTAAGCGCAGGTAGAAAACGTGGGTGTTAAGCGCAGGTAGAAAACGTGGGTGTCAAGCGCGGGTAGAAAACGTGGGTGTCAAGCGCGGCTAGAAAACGTGTTTGTTAAGCGCGGGTAGAAAACGTGGGTGCCAAGCGCGGGTAGAAAACGTGGGTGTCAAGCGCGGCTAGAAAACGTGGGTGTTAAGCGCGGGTAGAAAACGTGGGTGTCAAGCGCGGGTAGAAAAGGTGGGTGTTGAGCGCGGGTACAAAAGGTGGGTGTTAAGCGCGGGTAGAAAAGGTGGGTGTTAAGCGCAGGTAGAAAACGTGGGTGTTAAGCGCAGGTAGAAAACGTGGGTGTCAAGCGCGGCTAGAAAACGTGTTTGTTAAGCGCGGGTAGAAAACGTGGGTGCCAAGCGCGGGTAGAAAACGTGGGTGTCAAGCGCGGCTAGAAAACGTGTTTGTTAAGCGCGGGTAGAAAACGTGGGTGTCAAGCGCGGGTAGAAAAGGTGGGTGTTAAGCGCGGGTAGAAAAGGTGGGTGTTAAGCGCGGGTAGAAAAGGTGGGTGTTAAGCGCAGGTAGAAAACGTGGGTGTTAAGCGCAGGTAGAAAACGTGGGTGTCAAGCGCGGGTAGAAAACGTGGGTGTCAAGCGCGGCTAGAAAACGTGTTTGTTAAGCGCGGGTAGAAAACGTGGGTGCCAAGCGCGGGTAGAAAACGTGGGTGTCAAGCGCGGCTAGAAAACGTGTTTGTTAAGCGCGGGTAGAAAACGTGGGTGTCAAGCGCGGGTAGAAAAGGTGGGTGTTGAGCGCGGGTACAAAAGGTGGGTGTTAAGCGCGGGTAGAAAAGGTGGGTGTTAAGCGCAGGTAGAAAACGTGGGTGTTAAGCGCAGGTAGAAAACGTGGGTGTCAAGCGCGGGTAGAAAACGTGGGTGTCAAGCGCGGCTAGAAAACGTGTTTGTTAAGCGCGAGTAGAAAACGTGGGTGTCAAGCGCGGGTAGAAAAGGTGGGTGTTGAGCGCGGGTACAAAAGGTGGGTGTTAAGCGCGGGTAGAAAAGGTGGGTGTTAAGCGCGGGTAGAAAAGGTGGGTGTCAAGCGCGGGTAGAAAACGTGGGTGTCAAGCGCGGCTAGAAAACGTGTTTGTTAAGCGCGGGTAGAAAACGTGGGTGTCAAGCGCGGGTAGAAAAGGTGGGTGTCAAGCGCGGGTAGAAAACGTGGGTGTCAAGCGCGGCTAGAAAACGTGTTTGTTAAGCGCGGGTAGAAAACGTGGGTGTCAAGCGCGGGTAGAAAAGGTGGGTGTTGAGCGCGGGTACAAAAGGTGGGTGTTAAGCGCGGGTACAAAAGGTGGGTGTTAAGCGCGGGTAGAAAAGGTGGGTGTTAAGCGCAGGTAGAAAACGTGGGTGTTAAGCGCGGGTAGAAAAGGTGGGTGTTAAGCGCAGGTAGAAAACGTGGGTGTTAAGCGCAGGTAGAAAACGTGGGTGTCAAGCGCGGGTAGAAAACGTGGGTGTCAAGCGCGGCTAGAAAACGTGTTTGTTAAGCGCGGGTAGAAAACGTGGGTGTCAAGCGCGGGTAGAAAACGTGGGTGTCAAGCGCGGCTAGAAAACGTGTTTGTTAAGCGCGGGTAGAAAACGTGGGTGTCAAGCGCGGGTAGAAAAGGTGGGTGTTGAGCGCGGGTACAAAAGGTGGGTGTTAAGCGCGGGTAGAAAAGGTGGGTGTTAAGCGCAGGTAGAAAACGTGGGTGTTAAGCGCGGGTAGAAAACGTGGGTGTCAAGCGCGGGTAGAAAACGTGGGTGTCAAGCGCGGCTAGAAAACGTGTTTGTTAAGCGCGGGTAGAAAACGTGGGTGCCAAGCGCGGGTAGAAAACGTGGGTGTCAAGCGCGGCTAGAAAACGTGTTTGTTAAGCGCGGGTAGAAAACGTGGGTGTCAAGCGCGGGTAGAAAAGGTGGGTGTTGAGCGCGGGTACAAAAGGTGGGTGTTAAGCGCGGGTAGAAAAGGTGGGTGTTAAGCGCAGGTAGAAAACGTGGGTGTTAAGCGCAGGTAGAAAACGTGGGTGTCAAGCGCGGGTAGAAAACGTGGGTGTCAAGCGCGGCTAGAAAACGTGTTTGTTAAGCGCGAGTAGAAAACGTGGGTGTCAAGCGCGGGTAGAAAAGGTGGGTGTTGAGCGCGGGTACAAAAGGTGGGTGTTAAGCGCGGGTAGAAAAGGTGGGTGTTAAGCGCGGGTAGAAAAGGTGGGTGTCAAGCGCGGGTAGAAAACGTGGGTGTCAAGCGCGGCTAGAAAACGTGTTTGTTAAGCGCGGGTAGAAAACGTGGGTGTCAAGCGCGGGTAGAAAAGGTGGGTGTCAAGCGCGGGTAGAAAACGTGGGTGTCAAGCGCGGCTAGAAAACGTGTTTGTTAAGCGCGGGTAGAAAACGTGGGTGTCAAGCGCGGGTAGAAAAGGTGGGTGTTGAGCGCGGGTACAAAAGGTGGGTGTTAAGCGCGGGTACAAAAGGTGGGTGTTAAGCGCGGGTAGAAAAGGTGGGTGTTAAGCGCAGGTAGAAAACGTGGGTGTTAAGCGCAGGTAGAAAACGTGGGTGTCAAGCGCGGGTAGAAAACGTGGGTGTCAAGCGCGGCTAGAAAACGTGTTTGTTAAGCGCGGGTAGAAAACGTGGGTGCCAAGCGCGGGTAGAAAACGTGGGTGTCAAGCGCGGCTAGAAAACGTGTTTGTTAAGCGCGGGTAGAAAACGTGGGTGTCAAGCGCGGGTAGAAAAGGTGGGTGTTGAGCGCGGGTACAAAAGGTGGGTGTTAAGCGCGGGTAGAAAAGGTGGGTGTTAAGCGCAGGTAGAAAACGTGGGTGTTAAGCGCAGGTAGAAAACGTGGGTGTTAGCGCGGATAGAAAACGTGGGTGTCAAGCGCGGGTAGAAAACGTGGGTGTCAAGCGCGGCTAGAAAACGTGTTTGTTAAGCGCGGGTAGAAAACGTGGGTGTCAAGCGCGGGTAGAAAACGTGGGTGTCAAGCGCGGCTAGAAAACGTGTTTGTTAAGCGCGGGTAGAAAACGTGGGTGTCAAGCGCGGGTAGAAAAGGTGGGTGTTGAGCGCGGGTACAAAAGGTGGGTGTTAAGCGCGGGTAGAAAAGGTGGGTGTTAAGCGCAGGTAGAAAACGTGGGTGTTAAGCGCAGGTAGAAAACGTGGGTGTTAGCGCGGATAGAAAACGTGGGTGTCAAGCGCGGGTAGAAAACGTGGGTGTCAAGCGCGGCTAGAAAACGTGTTTGTTAAGCGCGGGTAGAAAACGTGGGTGTCAAGCGCGGGTAGAAAACGTGGGTGTCAAGCGCGGCTAGAAAACGTGTTTGTTAAGCGCGGGTAGAAAACGTGGGTGCCAAGCGCGGGTAGAAAACGTGGGTGTCAAGCGCGGCTAGAAAACGTGTTTGTTAAGCGCGGGTAGAAAACGTGGGTGCCAAGCGCGGGTAGAAAACGTGGGTGTCAAGCGCGGCTAGAAAACGTGTTTGTTAAGCGCGGGTAGAAAACGTGGGTGCCAAGCGCGGGTAGAAAACGTGGGTGTCAAGCGCGGCTAGAAAACGTGTTTGTTAAGCGCGGGTAGAAAACGTGGGTGTCAAGCGCGGGTAGAAAAGGTGGGTGTTGAGCGCGGGTACAAAAGGTGGGTGTTAAGCGCGGGTAGAAAAGGTGGGTGTTAAGCGCAGGTAGAAAACGTGGGTGTCAAGCGCGGCTAGAAAACGTGTTTGTTAAGCGCGGGTAGAAAACGTGGGTGCCAAGCGCGGGTAGAAAACGTGGGTGTTAAGCGCGGGTAGAAAACGTGGGTGTCAAGCGCGGGTAGAAAACGTGGGTGTCAAGCGCGGGTAGAAAACGTGGGTGTCAAGCGCGGCTAGAAAACGTGTTTGTTAAGCGCGGGTAGAAAACGTGGGTGTCAAGCGCGGGTAGAAAACGTGGGTGTCAAGCGCGGGTAGAAAACGTGGGTGTCAAGCGCGGGTAGAAAAGGTGGGTGTTAAGCGCGGGTAGAAAAGGTGGGTGTTAAGCGCGGGTAGAAAACGTGGATGTCAAGCGCGGGTAGCAACGGTGGGTGTTAAGCGCGGGTAGAAATCGTGGGTGTCAAGCGCGGGTAGAAAACGTGGATGTCAAGCGCGGGTAGAAAACGTGGGTGTCAAGCGCGGGTAGAAAAGGTGGGTGTTAAGCGCGGGTAGAAAACGTGGGTGTCAAGCGCGGGTAGAAAAGGTGGGTGTTAAGCGCGGGTAGAAAAGGTGGGTGTCAAGCGCGGGTAGAAAACGTGGGTGTCAAGCGCGGGTAGAAACCGTGGGTGTTAAGCGCGGGTAGAAAAGGTTGGTGTTAAGCGCGGGTAGAAAACGTGGGTGTCAAGCGCGGGTAGAAAACGTGGGTGTAAAGCGCGGGTAGCAACGGTGGGTGTTAAGCGCGGGTAGAAAACGTGGGTGTTAGCGCGGGTAGAAAACGTGGGTGTCAAGCGCGGGTAGAAAACGTGGGTGCCAAGCGCGGGTAGAAAACGTGGGTGTTAAGCGCGGGTACAAAAGGTGGGTGTTAAGCGCGGGTAGAAAACGTGGGTGTCAAGAGCGGGTAGAAAAGGTGGGTGTTAAGCGCGGGTAGAAAACGTGGGTGCCAAGCGCGGGTAGAAAACGTGGGTGTTAAGCGCGGGTACAAAAGGTGGGTGTTAAGCGCGGGTAGAAAACGTGGGTGTCAAGCGCGGGTAGAAAACGTGGGTGTCAAGCGCGGGTAGAAAAGGTGGGTGTTAAGCGCGGGTAGAAAAGGTGGGTGTCAAGCGCGGGTAGAAAACGTGGGTGTTAAGCGCGGGTAGAAAACGTGGGTGTCAAGCGCGGGTAGAAAACGTGGGTGTCAAGCGCGGGTAGAAAAGGTGGGTGTAAAGCGCGGGTAGAAAAGGTGGGTGTTAAGCGCGGGTAGAAAACGTGGGTGCCAAGCGCGGGTAGAAAAGGTGGGTGTTAAGCGCGGGTACAAAAGGTGGGTGTTAAGCGCGGGTAGAAAACGTGGGTGTCAAGAGCGGGTAGAAAAGGTGGGTGTTAAGCGCGGGTAGAAACGGTGGATGGGAAGCGCGGGTAGAAAAGGTGGGTGGGAAGCGAGGGTAGAAAACTTGGATGGGAAGCGCGGGTAGAAAACGTGTGTGGGAAGCGCGTGTGGAAAACGTGGGTGGGAAGCGCGGGTAAAAAAGGTGGGTACAGCAGGATTCCTAGAGGATTCGGAGTTAAGGACCTTTTGCACTGACAATGTCGAATGCGACAAAATTTAGAAATAAGGAAGTCCTATCGATATTAAGTTTTTATTTTGAACTCATATGTACAGCATCATATTGAGTACTTTCGGAGTTATTGATAATATGCATGTAAAAGTGTTCCAATCTTTTTCATTTTATAGTTATTAATTCCTAGTAAGTAGTATCGTTACCATAGTTCTAGTTTTAAGTTTTTTTTTTCATAATAAGTTATTCAGAATATTGTCATATTGCTAATCTTATTCTACTTGGGTTCCTGACTTTTAAAATCGATTTTTCTTTAGGTTGAAATCTGTTAAAAGTTTCATGTGAGAATAAAGAATATTATATGTATAGTGTTCTTCTTTGACACCCCATATCTCGGTTACTATCAATCAGATATTCAAGAAACTTGATAGAGAGAATTTCCACTTCAATAAAAATATATTGACGTCTTAACTACAACCATACCTTGAGTTGTTCCTCAGTTATCGACCTTTTTGCACTTGGTAAATTCGACCTTGGAAATCAGTGACCACTGCACCGATTTCTACGAAAGTAGGTAGGGAAAAGGCAAATCAGTAGTTTGAAAGGAAATTGTTTAAGAATTCAGAAATTCCATTATTACCGATTTTGACGATTTTGTTAGAGATGAAACTCAAAAATTTCAAACTTAATCATTCATTTTCGTAATCATAAGAAATATCGAGGGTAGAAAGCGCGAGTAGAAAGCGCGGGTAGAAAGCGCGGGTAGAAAGCGCGGGTAGAAAGCGTGGGTGGTAAGCGCGGGTAGAATGCGTGGGTTGGGATGCGCGGTTAGAAAGCGTGGGTTGAGATGCGCGGGTAGAAAGCGTGGAATCTGGAGAATAATGATCTTTACTGATATAAAATAAAAATAGAGAAAAACAAGCCATACAAATGAAGGCGGAGCTTAATAAGTGGGCGTGGCCTTATAAAAATGGGCCATGGTTTTACTTGTAAGGGATGGGGTCAGGGATAAGGTTGTCTCTGGATGGGGCCGTCCGATTTCGATGAAATTTGGTACGTATGGTTATTGAGGTTCATATAATCAATTGCGATCATAAAATATACAGGGTGGATCTTGAATTAGAGTGTGGAGCACTTTATGGGTCGTCAAAATGTTATGCCATAAATCGATAGTATTCGTCGAGATGTCTCCTAGACTGAGTAACATAATTTTTCAGAACTATGAAAATTGTAGAAGTTATGAGGATATTTAGTTTTGACAAGGTTTTGCCAATATCTCGCTTATAATGCTTCGTATCTCTATGAAACTTGGTGAGGATGGTCCTCTCGTCAAGACAGTTATTCAGAACCCGTAGGTACAGCTGGATTCCCAACGGTTCCGGGGTGTAGACGTTTTTATTATTTCAAGGTTATCTCCATTTCTCCCTTATCCTTCTACCGATATCGATCAAATTTGGTATGTCGATTTAACTACGGAAGACGCATATTTGGGACTTTTAGGTATAGCTGGATTCCAAGCGAGTTCAGAGTTAAGGACCTATTTCTCAAACAATGATCACCCTATATCCTGCTCCTTATTAAACCGATCGCGACGAAACTTGGTAGGAAGATTCACTTATGGAATGAAAGATATTGAATGGATTGTGAATTGTCTGTTTCAATATGAGTACGGTATAATCAGTAGTTTGAAGGAAAAACGAGATAAAAGCTACCGCTCCGAATTTGATAAAATATAGCAGGGAGAATTCACATTACTCGGTGATGCCACCGTAGCAATTTGAGCAGTGTAGAACAAGTAGTTTACCGGTAAATCGATCATAAAATATGACATTTTTAGGCCTCCAAGTTTAGCCATTCTTGCGGCCTAGTCGTTCTACTCGCTTCTAGTGATCCTCTGGTATGTAGATGCAACCGGCCGCTAGGTTAGGTGAGGTTAGTATCGCGCCGTTAAGCCGGAAGAAGGAAAAGGTCCCCCTCTCCGACTTTGAAAATATTTGGCATAGTGACTGGGTTCGATGAGTAGATGACACGGTTTGAGTTTCAGCTCAGGCAAATAATAATTGTAGGAGAAAAAATGACACCAAAATATGACATTTTTAGGCCTCCCAGTTTAGCCATTTTTGCGGCCTAGTCGTTCTACTCGCTTCTAGTGATCCTGCGGCATGTAGATGCAATCGACCGCGAGGTTGGGTGAGGTTAGAATTGCGCCGTTAAGCCGGAAGAAAGAAAAGGTCCCCCTCTCCGATTTTGAAAATATTTGGCATATACTTTCTAGACGATGAATAGATCACACGGTTAAAATTTCAGCTCAGGCAAATCATTTTTGTGGAAGTTACGCTAGATGAAACATCTTTAGGACACGTTATTTTAGGTCCCTGAGGAATAACGCATAGGCAGAAAGGGCGGGTGGGAAGTGTGGGTGGGAAGCGCGGGTAGAAAGGTTGGGATGCGCGAGTAAAAAAAAAAAAAAAAACGTGGGTAGAATGCGTGGGGTAGAATGCGTGGGTTGGGATGCGTGGGTGGGGTGCGTGGGTTGGGATGCGTGGGTGGGGTGCGTGGGTTGGGATGCGTGGGTGAGGTTGCGTGGGTGAGATGCGTGGGTGGGAGGCGTGGTTTGTGTTGCGTGAGTGAGGTTGCTTGGGTTGGGGTGCGTGGGTTGGGGTGCGTGGGTTGGGGTGCGTGGGTTGGGATGCGTGGGTGAGGTTGCGTGGGTGAGATGCGTGGGTGGGAGGCGTGGGTTGGGATGCGCGGGTAGAAAGCGAGGGTTGTGATGCGCGGTAAAAAGCGCGGGTTGAAAGCGTGGAATCTGGAGATTAATGAGCTGTACTGATATAAAATAAAAATAGAGAAAAACAAGCCTTACAAATGAGGGCGGAGCTTAATAAGTGGGCGTGGCCTTATAAAAATGGGCTATGGTTTTACTTCTAAGGGATGGGGTCAGGGACAAGGTTGTCTCTGGATGGGGCCGTCCGATTTCGACGAAATTTGGTACGTATGGTTATTGAGGGTCATATAATCAATTGCGATCATAAAATATACAGGGTGGATCTTGAATTTGAGTGTGGAGCACTTTTTAGGTTGTCAAAATTTTATGCCATAAATCGATCGGGATCGTCGAGATGTCTCCTAGACTGAGTAACATAAATATTCTGTATTTTGAAAATTGTAGAAGATATGGAGATTTTTTGTTTTTTCAAGGTTTTGCCAATATCTTGCTCATTATGTGTCCTATCGCCATGAAACTTGGGGAGGACGTTCCTCTCATCAAGACGGTTCTTTTGAACCCTTAGGTACAGCTGGATTCCCAACGGTTTTGGAGTTATAAAAGTTTTTGTGTTTTCAAGGTTATCTCCTTTTCTCCCTTATCCTTCTACCGAAATCGACCAAATTTGGTTAGTCGATTTAAATACGAAAGACGCATCTTTGAGACCCTTAGGTACAGATGGATATCCAGCGGTTTCAGAGTTATCGACCTTTTGCTTTGACAATGATCACCCTATATCTCGCTCGTTTTCCAACTGATCGCGATGAAACTTGGCAAGAAGAATGTTGTATTTATAACGAGTCTTTTGAACCCTTAGGTACAGCGAGATATCCAATAGTTTCGGAGATATTGATGATTTTGAGTTTCTAAGGGACACCCTATATCTCGATTCTTATCGAGCCGATTTTCATCAAACTTGGTGGGTAGAATTTTCTTTCAGAATGGAGTATTTGGACATCTCATTTATGGAGATAGCTTAAGCATTTCCTGAGATATTGACCTTTTGGTCTTGGGAAAAAGACCCTCTATCTCGCTTATTATCCAACCGATCGCGACGAATGTCTGTATGGTGAATCTACAGAGTTTTGCGATGATACTGTGTGAATATCAGCGCTCTAAAATAAGTACTTTATGGGTGCAAAATGGAAAGTTTGATAATTTGATCATTCGATTTTGATAATATTCGGCAAGCTGAAAGAGCATTTAGCACTCTACGATGAATAGTTGAGGAGATAATAGGGTGCAAAGTTGAATCATTGACTGATCGATTTTGATTATTTTTTGCGGGAAGAATCTACATCATTTGCTGTTGCTACTGTAGCAATTGGAGCACTCTAGTGGAAGTAGTTTACTAGAGAATTGACCCCCAAATATGTCATTTCTAGGCCTCTCAGTTTAGCCATTTTTGCGGGCTAGTCGTTCTACTCGCTTCTAGTGATCCTCTGGCATGTAGATGCAATCGGCCGCTAGGTCAGGTGAGGTTAGAATCATGCCGTTAAGCCGGAAGTAAGAAAAGGTCCCCCTCTCCGATTTCGAAAATATTTGGCACAGTGATAGGGCTTGATGAGTAGATGATACGGTAGAAATTTCAGCTCAGGCAAACCATAATTGTAGGAGAAAAATGACAATAAAATATGACATTTTTAGGCCTCCCAGTTTAGCCATTTTTGCGGCCTGGTGGTTCTACACGTTTTTAGTGATCCTCTGGCATGTAGATGCAACCGGCCGCGAGGTTAGGTGAGGTTAGAATCGCGCCGTTAAGCCGGAAGAAAGAAAAGGTCCCCCTCTCCGATTTTGAAAATATTTGGCACAGTGATTGGGGTCGATGAGTAGATGACACGGTTTAAGTTTCAGCTCAGGCAAATCATAATTGAGGGAGAAAAATGACACCGAAATATGACATTTTTAGGCCTCCCAGTTTAGCCGTTTTTACGGCTTGGTGGTTCTACACGTTTTTAGTGATCCTCTGGCATGTAGATGCAACCGGCCGCTAGGTTAGGTGAGGTTAGAATCGCGCCGTTAAGCCGGAAGAAAGAAAAGGTCCCCCTCTCCGATTTTGAAAATATTTGGCACAGTGGTTGGGGTCGATGAGTAGATGACACGGTTAAAGTTTCAGCTCAGGCAAATCATAATTGTAGGAGAAAAATGACCCTAAAATATGACATTTTTAGGCCTCCCAGTTTAGCCGTTTTTACGGCCTGGTGGTTCTACACGTTTTTAGTGATCCTCTGGCATGTAGATGCAACCGGCCGCTAGGTTAGGTGAGGTTAGAATCGCGCCGTTCGGCCGGAAGAAAGGAAAGGTCCCCCTCTCCGATTTTGAAAATATTTGGCATATACGTTCTAGACGGTGAGTAGATCACACGGTTAAAATTTAAGCTCAGGCAAATTATATTTGTGGAAGTTACGGTCGGTTAAACATCTTCAGGTCACGGATATTTTAGGTCCCAGAGGCAAACGTATAGGTAGGAAGGGCGGGTGTGAAGCGTGGGTGGGAAGCTCGGGTAGAAAGAGTGGGTTGGGAAAAAAAAAAAAAAGAAAACGTGGGTTGGAAAGCGCGGGTAGAATGCGTGGGTTGGGATGGGTAGGTGGGATGCGCGGATGAAAAAAAAAAAAAAAAACAAAAGAAAAAACGAGGTTTGGGATGCGTGGGTTGGGTTGTGTGGGTTGGGATGCGTGGGTGAGGTGCGTGGGCTGGGGTGCGTGGGCTGGAGTGCGTGGGTGGGAGGCGTGGGTTGTGTTGCGTGGGTGAGGTTGCGTGGGTTGGGTTGCGTGGGTTGGGTTGCGTGGGTGAGGTTGCGTGGGTTGGGTTGCGTGGGTTGGGTTGCGTGGGTGGGAGGCGTGGGTTGTGTTGCGTGTGTGAGGTTGCGTGGGTTGGGTTGCGCGGGTGAGGTTGCGTGGGTGGGAGGCGTGGGTTGGGTTGCGAGGGTGAGGTTGCGTGGGTGGGAGGCGTGGGTTGGGTTGCGAGGGTGAGGTGCGTGGGTTGGGGTGCGTGGGTTGGGGTGCGTGGGTTGGGGTGCGTGGGTTGGGGTGCGTGGGTTGGGGTGCGTGGGTGAGGTTGCGTGGGTGAGATGCGTGGGTGAGATGCGTGGGTGGGAGGCGTGGGTTGGGATGCGCGGGTAGAAAGCGAGGGTTGTGATGCGCGGTAAAAAGCGCGGGTTGAAAGCGTGGAATCTGGAGATTAATGAGCTGTACTGATGTAAAAATGCTGAAAAACAAGCCTTACAAATGAGGGCGGAGCTTAATAAGTGGGCGTGGCCTTATAAAAATGGGCTATGGTTTTACTTCTAAGGGATGGGGTCAGGGACAAGGTTGTCTCTGGATGGGGCCGTCCGATTTCGACGAAATTTGGTACGTATGGTTATTGAGGGTCATAGAATCAATTGCGATCATAAAATATACAGGGTGGATCTTGAATTTGAGTGTGGAGCACTTTTTAGGTTGTCAAAATTTTATGCCATAAATCGATCGGGATCGTCGAGATGTCTCCTAGACTGAGTAACATAAATATTCTGTATCTTGAAAATTGTAGAAGATATGGAGATTTTTTGTTTTTTCAAGGTTTTGCCAATATCTTGCTCATTATGTGTCCTATCGCCATGAAACTTGGGGAGGACGTTCCTCTCATCAAGACGGTTCTTTTGAACCCTTAGGTACAGCTGGATTCTCAGCGGTTACGGAGTTATAGACGTTTTTGTGATTTCAAGGTTATCTCCTTTTCTCTCTTATCCTTCTACCGATGTCGACCAAATTTGGTAGGTCGATTTAACTACGAAAGACGCATCTTTGAGACCCTTAGGTACAGCTAGATATCCAGCGGTTTCGGAGTTATCAACCTTTTGCTCTGACAAAGATCACCTTATATCTCGCTTGTTATTTAACTGATCGCGACGGAACTTGGTGCGAAGAATGTATTTTTTATGACGAGTCATCTGATCCCTTAGGTACAGCGAGATATTCAGTAGTTTCAGAGATATTGATGATTTTGAGATTTCAAGGGACACCCTATATCTCAGTTTCCACTGAGTCGATTTTCATCAAACTTGGTGAGTAGAACTTCCTTTCAAAAAGGAGTATTTTGACACCTTATTTATGGAGATATCTTCAGCTGTTCCAGAGTAATTGACCTTTTGGACTTGGTAAAAAAGAGCCTCTATCTCGCTTATTATCCAACCGATCGAGACGAAAGTCTGTATGGTGATTTTACAGAGCTTTGCGATGATACTGTGTGAATTTCAGCACCCTGAAACAAGTACTTTAGGGCTGCAGAATGTAAAGTTTGATAATTCGATCATTCGATTTTGATAAGATTTGGTAAGCCGAAAGAGTATAATTTTAGGGATGCTACGGTACAACTTTTAGCACTTTACGATGAATAGTTTAGGAAATAGTAGGGTGTAAACTTTGTTAATTTGACCAATCAATTTTGATTATATTCAGTAGGCTGAAAGTGCATAATATTTGTGACCCTCCCCTCCTGTATGAGTCTTAGCACTCTAGGAGGAGTATTTTAGGAGTTATTAGGGTGCAAAGTGAAATAATTTGATCAATCGAGGAAGAATCTACATCATTTGCTGATGCTACTGTAGCAATTGGAGCACTCTAGAAGTAGTAGTTTACTAGAGAATTGACCCCTAAATATGTTATTTCTAGGCCTCCGAGTTAGCCATTTTACGGCCTGGTAGTTCTACTCGTTTCTAGTGATGGTCCGGCATGTAGATGCAACCGGCCGCTAGGTTAGGTGAGGTTAGAATCGCGCCGTTAAGCCGGAAGAAAGAAAAGGTCCCCCTCTCCGATTTCAAAAATATTTGGCACAGAGATTGGGACCGATGAGTAGATGACACGGTTAAAATTTCAGCTCAGGCAAATCATAATTGTAGGAGAAAAATGACCCTAAAATATGACATTTTTAGGCCTCTCAGTTTAGCCATTTTTGCGGGCTAGTCGTTCTACTCGCTTCTAGTGATCCTCTGGCATGTAGATGCAACCGGCCGCGAGGTTAGGTGAGGTTAGAATCGCGCCGTTAAGCCGGAAGAAAGAAAAGGTCCCCCTCTCCGATTTTGAAAATATTTGGCACGGTGATTGGGCACGATGAGTAGATGATACGGTTAAAATGTCAGCTCAGGCAAACTAGTATTTTGGGAGAAAATTGAGGCCGAAATATGACATTTTTAGGCCTCCGATTTTGCCATTTTGCGGCATGGTGGTTCTGCTCGCTTCTAGTGATCGTCCGGCATGTAGATGCAACCGGCCGCTAGGTTAGGTGAGGTTAGAATCGCGCCGTTAAGCCGGAAGAAAGAAAAGGTCCCCCTCTCCGATTTCAAAAATATTTGGCACAGTGGTTGGGTTCGATGAGTAGATGACACGGTTTAAGTTTCAGCTCAGGCAAATCATAATTGTAGAAGAAAATTGACCCTAAAATATGACATTTTTAGGCCTCCCAGTTTAGCCGTTTTTACGGCCTGGTGGTTCTACACGTTTTTAGTGATCCTCTGGCATGTAGATGCAACCGGCCGCTAGGTTAGGTGAGGTTAGAATCGCGCCGTTAAGCCCGAAGAAAGAAAAGGTCCCCCTCTCCGATTTTGAAAATATTTGGCACAGTGATTGGGCTTGATGAGTAGATGACACGGTTAAAATTTCAGCTCAGGCAAATCATATTTGTGGAAGTTACGGTCGGTTAAACATCTTCAGGTCACGGATATTTTAGGTCCCAGAGGCAAACGCCTAGGTAGAAAAGGCGGGTAGAAATCATGGGTTGGGGTGCGTGGGTTGGGATGCGCGGATAAAAAAAAAGAAAAAAAAAACGTGGGTTGGGATGCGTGGGTGGGAGGCGTGGGTTGGGTTGCGTGGGTTGTGATGCGTAGGTGGGATGCGCGGATAAAAAAAAAGGAAAAAAAAAAAACGTGGGTTGGGTTGCGTGGGTTGGGTTGCGTGGGTTGGGTTGCGTGGGTTGGGTTGCGTGGGTTGGGTGGCGTGGGTTGGGTTACGTGGGTTGGGTTACGTGGGTAGGGTTGCGTGGCTAGGGGTGCGTGGGTGGGAGGCGTGTGTAGGGTTGCGTGGGTGAGGTTGCGTGGGTGAGGTTGCGTGGGTGGGAGGCGTGGGTTGGGATGCGTGGGTGGGCGGCGAGGGTGGGCGGCGTGGGTTGGGTTGCGTGGGTTGTGTTGCGTGGGAGGCGTGTGTTGGGTTGCGTGGGTGAGGTGCGTGGGTGGAAGGCGTGGGTGAGGTTGCATGGGTGAGGTTGCGTGGGAGAGGTGCGTGGGCAGGGATGCGTGGGCTGGGATGCGTGGGCTGGGATGCGTGGGCTGGGATGCGTGGGCTGGGATGCGTGGGCTTGGGTGCGTGGGCTAGGGTGCGTGGGCTTGGGTGCGTGGGCTTGGGTGCGTGGGCTGGAGTGGGTGGGTGAGGTTGCGTGGGTTGTGTGGCGAAGGAGAGGTGCGTGGGCTGGTGTGCGTGGGTTGGGTTGCGTGGGTGCAAGGTCCCTGAGATATCGACTTTAATTTTGAGGAGGGGGTTTTGGTGGGTGAGAGCCCCACACGAATCCGCAGCATTGCACCGCCCGCTGCGGAGAAGCCGGTTATCGGTTTCCCCCTACCTCGTGGGCACAAAAAAAAAAAAAAAAAAAAAAAAAAAAAAAAAAAAAAAAACCTCGGTTAGGTTAGGTCGAGGTTAGGTTAGGTCGAGGTTAGGTTAGGTCGAGGTTAGGTTAGGTCGAGGTTAGGTTAGGTCGAGGTTAGGTTAGGTCGAGGTTAGGTTAGGTTAGGGTTAGGTTAGGTTAGGTTAGGTTAGGTTAGGTTAGGTTAGGTTAGGTTAGGTTAGGTTAGGTTAGGTTAGGTTAGGTTAGGTTAGGTTAGGTTAGGTTAGGTTAGGTTAGGTTAGGTTAGGTTAGGTTAGGTTAGGTTAGGTTAGGTTAGGTTAGGTTAGGTTAGGTTAGGTTAGGTTAGGTTAGGTTAGGTTAGGTTAGGTTAGGTTAGGTTAGGTTAGGTTAGGTTAGGTTAGGTTAGGTTAGGTTAGGTTAGGTTAGGTTAGGTTAGGTTAGGTTAGGTTAGGTTAGGTTAGGTTAGGTTAGGTTAGGTTAGGTTAGGTTAGGTTAGGTTAGGTTAGGTTAGGTTAGGTTAGGTTAGGTTAGGTTAGGTTAGGTTAGGTTAGGTTAGGTTAGGTTAGGTTAGGTTAGGTTAGGTTAGGTTAGGTTAGGTTAGGTTAGGTTAGGTTAGGTTAGGTTAGGTTAGGTTAGGTTAGGTTAGGTTAGGTTAGGTTAGGTTAGGTTAGGTTAGGTTAGGTTAGGTTAGGTTAGGTTAGGTTAGGTTAGGTTAGGTTAGGTTAGGTAGGTTAGGTTAGGTTAGGTTAGGTTAGGTTAGGTTAGGTTAGGTTAGGTTAGGTTAGGTTAGGTTAGGTTAGGTTAGGTTAGGTTAGGTTAGGTTAGGTTAGGTTAGGTTAGGTTAGGTTAGGTTAGGTTAGGTTAGGTTAGGTTAGGTTAGGTTAGGTTAGGTTAGGTTAGGTTAGGTTAGGTTAGGTTAGGTTAGGTTAGGTTAGGTTAGGTTAGGTTAGGTTAGGTTAGGTTAGGTTAGGTTAGGTTAGGTTAGGTTAGGTTAGGTTAGGTTAGGTTAGGTTAGGTAGGTTAGGTTAGGTTAGGTTAGGTTAGGTTAGGTTAGGTTAGGTTAGGTTAGGTTAGGTTAGGTTAGGTTAGGTTAGGTTAGGTTAGGTTAGGTTAGGTTAGGTTAGGTTAGGTTAGGTTAGGTTAGGTTAGGTTAGGTTAGGTTAGGTTAGGTTAGGTTAGGTTAGGTTAGGTTAGGTTAGGTTAGGTTAGGTTAGGTTAGGTTAGGTTAGGTTAGGTTAGGTTAGGTTAGGTTAGGTTAGGTTAGGTTAGGTTAGGTTAGGTTAGGTTAGGTTAGGTTAGGTTAGGTTAGGTTAGGTTAGGTTAGGTTAGGTTAGGTTAGGTTAGGTTAGGTTAGGTTAGGTTAGGTTAGGTTAGGTTAGGTTAGGTTAGGTTAGGTTAGGTTAGGTTAGGTTAGGTTAGGTTAGGTTAGGTTAGGTTAGGTTAGGTTAGGTTAGGTTAGGTTAGGTTAGGTTAGGTTAGGTTAGTGTTAGGTGAGGTTAGGTTAGGTTAGGTTAGGTTAGGTTAGGTTAGGTTAGGTTAGGTTAGGTTAGGTTAGGTTAGGTTAGGTTAGGTTAGGTTAGTTAGGTTAGGTTAGGTTAGGTTAGTTGGTTAGGTTAGGTTAGGTTAGGTTAGTTAGGTTAGGTTAGGTTAGGTTAGGTTAGGTTAGGTTAGGTTAGGTTAGGTTAGGTTAGGTTAGGTTAGGTTAGGTTAGGTTAGGTTAGGTTAGTTAGGTTAGGTTAGGTTAGGTTAGGTTAGGTTAGTTTAGGTTAGGTTAGGTTAGGTTAGGTTAGGTTAGGTTAGGTTAGGTTAGGTTAGGGTAGGTGTTAGGTTAGGTTAGGTTAGGTTAGGTTAGGTTAGGTTAGGTTAGGTAGGTTAGGTTAGGTTAGGTTAGGTTAGGTTAGGTTAGGTTAGGTTAGGTTAGGTTAGG